>NC_090439.1:630034388-630356263 GCF_031143425.1 Pleurodeles waltl
ACACCCCAAACAATGAAGGGCCTGGGGCCACTGCGAGTGGACACACTGTGCCAAGGGCACAGGGGATTAGAGGTAGTGGAAGGGATACAGTGGTCCAAGGGACAGGCCAGCCACAACACAAGACTGTCAGACTGTTCAGGACGCCCTCACCCAAGTTCTGAGTGATTACCCCCAAACCCAGGACACCATGGCCCAGATCCTCGCCACCGTGCAGGAGCCCCAGAGGCTGCAGACTGCACACCATCAGGAGGCCATGCAGCAGTTGCAGAACCACAATGCCACCATGTCCTCCATAGCAGGGGTGTTGAAAGAACTCACAACCATCCAGCGTCAGTCCACCTCCCACCAGCAGGCCCCTTCCAATAGCCACAACCCATCTGAGCACTCCACGTCAGTGGGAGTTGGTGGTATGGAAGGCCCTGCCCCAGGACCTGCAGGACACCAGCACCCCTCCCCTGTAGCTGAGGATGTCCAACCAGACATCCAGCCAGAACCGATGCCAAAACCAAAACCACCGCCAGGAAGTGACCCTCTCCTGAACATTCTCCCCTGTGTGTCACTGAGACAACCTCTTGACTGTCCACTGTCATATCTCTGTTCTCCCAAGGCCACCATCCTGGACTGCAACTACCCACTGCTGGCCTATATGCTCTGATGAACCCACCCGCCATGACCCCACTCTTCACCCCTTGCACTTGTACCTCCCAAATAAACACCATTGATCACACTTACTGTCTACGTCTGTATTTGTCATGAGTATGAAATATACTCCCATTACATGTGGAACAGGCAGCCCATTGTGATGCCAACATGTGTGAGAGGGACAGGAGGGGGGAACAAAATGCAAAAACAAATACAGGGGAGTGGCTGGAGACATTTGTCAAGGGAGGCAACAGGTGAGGCAGGGACCAGAGTGCACTACAACAATGTCCTGTAAATGGAAGAAGACAGGGACACCAATTACTAAAGGAGTCTAGTCAGCGCACGTGCACTGTAAGTACAAAAAGCCAAGGCTTAGATGGCAACAGAAGTCCCTAAACATATGCTCATCACAAATCCACATTCCCAAAAAATACCTCCCCAATGGTCCCTCCCCACACCAAACAGATCCAGGCATGAGGCAGTTCCCACTGGAACGCAAAGTCATGTTGCAAAGCCCCCCAATGTTGATCCCCAGGAAAGGATGTCATACAGAGGAATCCACCTAGTTCAGTACACATGGAGCACTGGATCTGCAAGTCCAGGCAACAATGGTCATGCACATAGATGTCACTGGTGCAGCAACACAACAGCAGGTACAGAATGGCACTGACCTTTGCACAGTAAGTAACCAACTCATGGGCACATGTAACCCACCCGCCAAGCCACCCGGAGTCATATCTGCACCCAATCCCTACAGTGATTACAGACACCAGCTGGCAGCATGGCACAAGACAGTATCTCTGTGAACAAAGAAGAGGGGTGCAAGTAAGTGGGAAAGAGAGGAGCTCAAAGGTACAAAATTGGCCAAAGATCACTAAAAGGTGTCTTCACAAGGGACCACACCCAACCCTCAACTGTTTACAAAGGTAAACAAAAGACTCAAAATGTCTACGTGAGGCACTCAAATAAAGTTATAGCATGAGCATATATATACAAAAGTAATACAATAAAGTAATAGGCATCTCCAAATAGGTAACACAATTAGGGGGTCATTCTGACCCTGGCGGCCGGTGGCCGCCAGGGCCACCGACCACGGGAGCACCGCCAACAGGCTGGCGGTGCTCCCACGAGCATTCTGACCGCGGCGGTTCAGCCGCGGTCAGAAGCGGCAAGTCGGCGGGCTCCCGCTGCTCGGGGGAATCCTTCATGGCGGCGGAGCGCGCTCCGCCGCCATGAGGATTCTGACCCCCCCCCCCTACCGCCATCCTGTTCATGGCGGGAAAGCCGCCATGAACAGGATGGCGGTAGGGGGGGTCGCGGGGCCCCTGGGGGCCCTTGCCGTGCCCATGCCAATGGCATGGGCACGGCAGGGGCCCCCGTAAGAGGGCCCCGCAAAGTATTTCAGTGTCTGCCTTGCAGACACTGAAATACGCGACGGGTGCCACTGCACCCGTCGCACCTTCCCACTCCGTCGGCTCGATTACGAGCCGGCATCCTCGTGGGAAGGGAGTTTTTCCCTGGGCTGGCGGGCGGACTTTTGGAGACCGCCCGCCAGCCCAGGGAAAAACTCATAATACCCTCCGCGGTCTTCTGACCGCGGAGCGGTATAATGGGGGCGGAATTCTGGCAGGCGGCCTCCGCCGCCCGCCAGAATCAGAATCACCTCCTTAGTCCATATATGACAGAACAAGTTCCTCGAAATTTATTGTAAGGAACAGTTCTCTTTGAAGATGAAATCTTCAAAACATCCAATCGTTGAAGTTCCACAAATATAATTCGAAATGCAACAGACGGATCTTAAGATGCATTCATCTTCCTCATCATCACTCCCCATGTCCCCTTCATCAGCTAGTGGTACAGGTGCCACATCATCTACATCCAGCAATGGGATGTGATGTCTGAGGGCTAGATTGTGTATAATGCAGCAGGCAACAATAATCTGGCACACCTTCATTGGTCTGTAGAGTATGGCACCTCCAGAAATGTGCAGACACTGAAATCTGGCCTTCAGTAGGCCAAAGGTCCTCTCAATGACCCATCTTGTCCTACTGTGGGCCTCATTGACTGTTTTCAGCCGCTGTAGTCAGATGCCAGGGAAGGTTTGGATAACCAGAGTCACCTGTGTGCAAAGTAGTAAGAGCCATGTCAATTCCGGGAGGGTGATAGGGCAGATCGTGAAGGGTGGTGAGAGCAGAAGGAAACACATTTGAAAGGGTACATACCAATGAGGCAGGCCCGCTCCCTATGAAATGGTGCCATCATGTGTGGGACAGTGCTGTTCCACAGAATGTATGTCATGCACAGAACCACGGATCTTTGTAGTCACTTGTGTGATATATTGGTCAGCGAGACACACCACCTGTACATTGGTGGAATGGAAGTTTTTAAAGTTCCTATACACTTGTTCTCTCCTCTTGGGTGGTACCAGCACAATGTGGGTGCCATCAATGGCCTCTATCAAATGAGGTACATGTGCCAGTTCGTAAAATGCAGCTTTGACGTTGGCCAAGTTAGCACGTTGGTGAAACCTAATGTAGCTGGGCAGATGTTTTAGCAAGGCACATAGTACGTCCCTCAGGATGTTGCTGAACATGGGCTGTGACATCCCTGCTGCCAAGGCACCGTAATCTGGAATGACCCTGAGGCAAGGAAGTGGAGGACTGAGAACACCTGTACAGTGGGAGGGATGGCATTGGGATGACGATTGACAGGCAACAGATCTGGCTCCAATTGGCTCACGAGCTCCATGGTGGTCTGATGGTTCAGACAATAGGGCCCTCATTCTGACCTTGGCGGGCGGCGGAGGCCGCCCGCCAAAGTCCCGCCGTCAGATTACCGTTCCGCGGTCGAAAGACCGCGGCGGTCATTCTGACTTTCCCGCTGTGCTGGCGGGCGGTCGCCTTCAGACCGCCAGCCAGCCCAGCGGGAAAGAGGCTTCCACGATGAAGCCGGCTCGGAATCGAGCCGGCGGAGTGGAAGCTGTGCGACGGGTGCAGTTGCACCCGTCGCGTATTTCACTGTCTGCGCAGCAGACAGTGAAATACATGTAGGGGCCCTCTTACGGGGGCCCCTGCAATGCCCATGCCAGTGGCAGGGGCACTGCAGGGGCCCCCAGGGGCCCCGCGACCCCACCTACCGCCATCCGGATCCCGGCGGTCCGACCGCCGGGATCTGGATGGCGGTAGGGGGGGTCGGAATCCCCGCGGCGGTGCAGCAAGCTGCGCCGCCGTGGAGGATTCAATGGGGCGGCGGTACACTGGCGGGATCCCGCCAGTGGTGCCGGTCCGACCGTGGCTTTACCGCCGCAGTCGGAATCCCCATTGGAGCACCGCCCCGCCAGGGTCAGAATGACCACCTAGGTCTGAATGACGTGTCACTCTTCTAGGGTGGCAAGGTCAACTAGGGGCCTGTACACTGGAGCATTCCTCATCCTCTCCTTTCCACCGTACCTGGGAACAGGAGGGAGTAGGAATCATGATGTGCACCATCACCCTTGGAAATAGGAGGGAGTAGGAATCATGATGTGCACTGTGTGGACGTAGCTGTGCTGTGCACAGCTGACCAAATTAAACCAATGACACACCTAGAATGCACTCTCAATTCACATTACACATGTTACATGCCAGCCGCCTGTCCTGCATGCACAGGACAGACGGAAGTTAGCCCATCTTGCTGGCGTAACAAGTCATATTGGTAGGCGGTTGCAACCGCTGTGCAACTCCTCATTGGTTAGCAGTGTTGCCTATGGGACACAGGAGCCAATGCTGATGTCCGCAGGCAGCGACGGTGATGTCCGCTGTGGACGTGACCACCATTTCATTTGCTCAGGCTCACCTGACTCCTAAAATTTGTGCATACTGCGTGTGCTGCTGTGTTCTGACTCTGGTTGCCAAGATGCCACATCCTGCAGGAGATAGGGCCCCAGCCTTTACCCAGGCGGAATTGGAGAAGCTTGTGGACAGGATCCCACCCCTGCATGGACAGTTGTATGGGCACCAGAGCAGCAGGTGAGTGCAATGTCACTGTACTGTCTCTGAGTGGTGCGTATGGGGATGGGGCCTTGGGACGAGGAAGTGTGACTGGAGAATGGATATGGGTGAGGAGTCAGCGGATGCGTGGAATTATGTAATTTGCGTGTGGAAGTCAGATATGTGCTGTCCACTGCTGTCCCTGTGTTGCCACGCTACATGATTTTGTCCTTCTGTCTTTTTCACCCATGCAGGTTAGCGCCCATCAGAAGAAGGGTATATGGTGTGCCATCGCCAAGCAAGTGTAGACCCTGGGAGTTCCATGCCTGGCAGAGCACCCACAGCAGAAAGCAGTGGGGAAACTTGAGATGCTGGACCCGGAATACCGCAGAAGCCCAGCTGGGAACGTCCTCCCAACGAGGGAGGGGTGCCCATCAGACCATGACCTCCCCTTATGTCCCACATTTTGGCAGTGGCATACCCTGAGGTGGATGGGCGCTTGAGGGCAGTACAGCAGCCACATGCTGCAAGTGACACTGGTACAGGTTTAGAATTAATGTTTATCTGCAGGCATAGAGGACTTTTTTGCTGTCTCTAAAATCCAAAGACTGGCTAAACGAAGTCCACCATTGCTATACATTCGAAACCCCTTCTCTGCAAAATAACGCCTGAAATTATCTTTTTTCCATTTGGAAATCCAAATTACTGCGGAAGCCTTTCGCGTTTCTCACTTCTACCTGAGCCTTATTGCTTTCTGTGTGGGGCTTGCTTTGCTTACAAATTAGGTCAGGGTCACGTGCTCTGCAGTGGAACGATTCTCTGTAAGAAACAGGGTTCTGTATTGAACGGTGGTCGCCTGCACACAAAAACAAATACACTTATTGTAGAATTAGTCAGTACTGTGCACTTGACCTCAGCAGCTCAGGCCTGGATCTAAATCAGTTCTGACCATTCCACGTGGAGCCTACGATGAAAGACAATGCAGGTGAACCACAGAAACATATTTTAACAAATAAAAACAAAAATCTATTTCACGATCTAGCAACCTATAGAGAAGATAAACATAAATAACATGATACTGTTTGCTATAGCCATAGAAGGAAAAGATTAAAAAACATTTTTATTCGCAGGTTATCTTCGTATCTCTGCTTCTAGACACGTCCTATCTTTTCCCTTTTTAACTCTGACTTGCATTATGTGTAGCCTTTTGGCTCAGGATGTGCACTACTGGAAGTCTGTAGCATGGGTGCGACGTGGATACATGTCCACTATGGATATTAGACAACCAGGAATGATATTTATCATAGATGTGTGACCATGCCCTGCAATCAGTGAGTTGAGGGTCACTTATTCCCAATATGGTATCTGTGTTGTCACCCACTACCTAAATGAGCTTGGCAGCTCATGGCAACAGGGTCATTGCATCTGGGGTGTAAGGCCATTGTAATATGTTCCACTGTGCCGCGGTGAATGTAGAGTCCTCAATGTGCAGGCATGTACTGTATGTGTAGTGAGGTAAGGTTGGCCAAGATGTCTCAGTGCAATTTGTGTATGGCCTAGATGACATGCCAACTAGCCATGCAGGATTCACTTAGTTCAGTCGTCCAGGAATTGTGTGTCTCAGAGGGTATGCAAAGTGGCCAGATACTGTGCAACTGTGGTGGGTATGCCCCTCCTCATGTACATGATTGCATCTGTGTCACATCAGCGGTACACATGTGCATTGCTCTTGTTGCTCCAATGGTGTGCCATTGTTGTAGCATGTGTAAGTGAGGGCATGCCGTGTCATGGCATGGCATTAGATGTTGTAGTTACTGTTTGTGACTGTTGTGCTGACCTTGACCGATTGCACCCTGTCTCTCTCTCCCACCCCCTCTCCTCCTCTGTCTTTTTGTGCATCAGCATCATCTGGTGAAAGAGAATGGGCCCCGGCAAGTGGGAAAGGTGCTGCCCACGGGACCCAGGAGGCTGAATCCAGTGAGCCAATGAGACCGGTGGGACAGAGGGCGAGGGGAGTGCCAAGGGGGAGATGGGATCGACCACAACATCTTCAGAGTCCTCCTCCGATGGCGGCTCCCTGGTGGTGCAGACCCATCTGGGCCCATGCCTGCTTCATCCTTGTATGCCACCCCCCTTACCAGCACCCCCTCCCAGTAGCTCCCCACCCAGTTGCCCATGCCCACTCACCCAGGATGGTGGGCATCTTCTTCACTGCAGGCACCTCTGCCCCTGCCTCCTTCAACCCTGCTGCCCTCAATGAGGAGGCTTGTGAACTCCTGAGGTCTGTCTCTGTGGGGCAGACACCCATTGTCAATTCCATCGAGGGACTTGGATCCCAGATGCAGCAAATGCCTTCCTGTAAGGCATTCACAGTGCCCTGTCTGTCCTGCAGGGATTGTTTAAGGATCTGGCCTCCTCATTGATGGCAGACAGAGTTCCTACTCCTTCCATCCCCCCTCCAACTACCTGTTCTTACTCCCACATCCCTCTCCCATCACCCATCCAAAGGTACTCCTTCAAACCACCATGCATCCACATCAACAGACCCAGATCACAAGGACAAATGCAAGCACCACAGAAGACACCACCACCATGCACACACACAACAGACACATGCAGACACAACAACGTCCCCTCCCTACACGGACTCCCCCACCACCTCTACCCTCACAGTCACCACCTCATCAGTCCCAGATCCTGCCACATGTGCTCTCACTGCCATGTCACCACAATATCACACCTCCACCCATCAGCCCATACACCACATGCGCATGTACCACAACTGTCAACACAGTCACATGCAGCACATGCACCCTACCTGCAGACACCACCCCAACATACCCCCTGCCATCTCCCTGCGTCACCTCTTCTCTCCCCTCCTCCCAGTATACCTAAACACCCACACTCACACACCCAACAGTCACCCAGCACACACGTCATCCACCCACGCACCTGTTCCCAAGGTACCTCCACTTACACACCTCTCAACCATTCCCTCTGCCTTCACTCCCAAACACCTTTCCCATGACCTACCTTATGCCCTAAGAAAAGTTTCCTTCAAGAGTTTTCCCTGTTTGTGCCCTACTGGCTCAGTCCCTGTTTCACCCAAGCGCCCTGCAACCCTTCCCAGACCCCTGTCTTCCACCTCCCAGTCCACCTCTGGTTCTCACCATGCCCTTCCACCACCTGGACCTCCACCCCACAAAGTCTGCAGTTGCCCCTCCCAAACCCAAGCCAAAACACACTCCCTCCACCTCGAAGGCTATGTGAAGGCCCACCATCCTCCCAGCTGAACCAGTACCTTCCAAGGGCAAGTCAAACGAGCCCCCTCCAAATCCACCATCAAGGAACCCCCCTCCAAGTCCAGACGGAAGGAACCCCGCTCCAAGCCCAAACTACCCCCCTGCCCCCGCATCCCTGAGGTGCCTGCATGCCCCATTGATGCCCGGGCCCTGTGGAGGTCAGTACATTGCAGTCAGGAGTCAAGTTGGGGCGTCATTCTGTGCCCAGTGTTTTTGGGGCGCTGTGAGACATTTGGACTGGCCCTTTGACCTATTGTACATACTTTGGGTTTTTATACATGTTAGCCGATTACATCTGCACTACGACAACGTTGGTGGCAATGGTGACAACTATCTCCTGGCTTGCCTTCTACATGTATGTGTGGTGGATGTGCGTTTTTGTGTGTATGTTTTGTGTGTGCACTAATGTTCTTCCCTCCAGTGTGTGCAAGGCTGGTGTACTTATGGTTAGTGTCTTGGTCAGCATCGCTGGTCCTGGAGGTCAATGGCCAGCAGGAGTATTGGAAAGACTTGCAATTTGTGTGCCATGGCACATAGGGATGTGCCTGCGATCCTGAATGTGAGTTTATGTTGTTCGTTTCCGCCAGGCTTTTCGTGGCAGTGAGACTTCCCTGAGTCTAACCAAGTGCAACCTCATAATACGGTTGTGGGAAACAGCCTAGCCCCCGGCCTGAAGATGCCTTCTGCTGTCCCCAGCGGTCCATCCACTGTGGCAGTTCGAACAGAAACTTGCCTGTGTTCTGCAGGTGCCTTCCCAGTATTCGTAATATTACAGTCTTTGCCGTCAGGTCTGCGGCGGTGCGATCACCATCTCCATCTTGGCAGTCCACTGACCGCCAACACCATAATGAGGCCCTAAGAGTGTTAAAAGTCAAAAACAAGGCAGTGTGGCCTTTACTATCTATGCACCTAGGATCTGGACACCATTGCCATATCTATCAGGACCGCCCCACTGCTGCTCCAATTGACTAACCACTTTAAAGATCACTACATCACAAGGTGTCACCAATCCACAACAAAGCTACCTCTCCTACTACTCATTGTCCTATTCTTGTCTCACCAATCCACAACAAAGCTACCTCTCATACTACTTATTATCTATGCTTGTCTTTAATACTGTATAGCACTCCACTGCCTTTTAGCTAGGTATGTATTATAGAAATACCAAATACATACTGTCTTCTAGACTAAAATGATAGGCCTGTCTTCTTTTGTAGGTCAATTGTGGATATTCTATAGAAGCGTTATCTTCTGAAGTTATTGCTTTGCCTAATTATGCCGTAATTTCTGGAACTCCTTGACAATCCATATATGATTCTGTCCACTCCAACTATTTCTTCATGTTACAGTTTTGTCACAATTATTATGTTTCAGGAAGTTATAGGTCTCCGAGTTATGATTTAGAGGAGTCTTCATCTAGTCCAGTTGTGGCTAACTTATCAATGCCACTGCGATATCATACATTCCCTTCAGTTTTTGCCAAGTCTAAGGTCAGACCTCTTCCTCCTCGTAAATGTATGACTTTGTTTCACTGATTAAGCCTTGAGTGGAGGTGTCTTTTGGGCATGTATATTCCCTGTGTGACAAAATGAAATTCTTAACTCTTATATACAAGAGAATGTAAATAATGGGTTGATTGTTCTTTTTTCACCTGCCCCAGTTCCTTTTTTTAGCCCTGGGTACTTTGAAACTGTAACCAGTAGATTTTCTAGAGTATCCCGAAGAAAATATTTTGTTGGTATAGTCACCCTAAAAAAACCTCTGCTATGATTAACAAGGTTTTACTAAAGCACCTCTGTGGAAACAGATGAGTCTGAAATAGCTGTCAAGGCAGTTCAGTTACAGAGATAGGATGATGAGGGACTTGAACATTCTATTTTTATCTTTCCATTGGTTTGTCTGAATCTGGAAATAATTATTCGGTACTTGAGAAAGAACCTTAAGTCATGAATAAGGCTTGCATTGAATGGAGACACCTTTTAATGGTGGACGAGGAGATATTTCAAAGTCAAGCACACTATCGTAATGTACAGTGTTTAAAAAGTCTTCAGTGTAAGAGCTGTAATCTAGGATAATGGGCATGTATCTTTGCTCACATTGAATTTACAAGCATTTATATTATTGCATTGGATGGCACCTTGTTTTCTTGTTTCCCTGAGTCCTCTGTTACTTTAATATGTGGGTGAGTTCTTCTCAGCTAGTGGCTGGAAATGTATAATCTTTCTTAATTAAGGTTAAAATGGCTTAAAAGCAGATTAATCAAAACAACGTGGAAGAACTGCTTCTAAAAACTCTTCTGATTTGCCTAAATGATCCATCTCTAAATCAGCAAATATATTTTCACTCTTACAAAGAAATTGCAAGTAGATGTTATGCAGAAGTGTCATCATTCAGCAGTTTGTGGTCAGAGAGGTGTGTAATCTACTGTAGGTTTCGCTATGCAGTCATTTTGGTGACTAACCGTACATTTTGGTGTTTGGCATTATGCTTTGTCTTTTTCTTTACGTGCTCAGCATATGTCCTTACATTTCAATACCATTTGGATATTTACAAAATGTACCTATGTCTTCTGAACCTGGGAATGCAATATCAACTGATTCTATTACAGAACTTCAATCCTCAGTAGGATATCATATAAAAATGGTTACTGTGGAGAAGTTTTCAAAGATGGCTTATTTTGTTCCCCTGATTAAAATACAAATGTAATGGCTTTGGAAATGGACCAGTGTTTTTGTGACTAATGCCTTAAACGTCATGGATTTCCTCATTCCATCGTTTCTGATACAGGTTCAACATATTTTTGAAGAACTTTATGTAAAGCATTGAGTTTGGGGTTTAACAAGCTCATCCTCACCCCAATATGCAAATGGATCGAATAACTCAAAGTTGCAACAATATATGCATTTATGTAATGCTACTCAAGAACATGTTTTATATCCTACCAGCCAGCTGCAGAATCTTCCTAAAATATTGCAACTCTCTGCAATTCTGCTTTTGTTTCCAGGTAGAATTTGTTTTTGTTTTCTTGTTTTTTGCCTAGCCATACTTTGCGATCCAATTTTTGACTCACATTTTGTGGTCCATTTTTGCAAACTCATCAGGTTAATCCAGTGGCTTTTCTACTGAAGTTGTCACATGCTTTGACAATTCATTTTGTATTTCAGCCTCATCAATTAAAGCCATTAGTTCCAAATCCATATAACTTACTCTTAAAAATGCCAAACTTGACTGAAATTCTTGAAGTGTTGGAAGGATTAGCTCTCTAGTAAGTTTTCTTGGTATGTTGCTGCTTCTGTTCATGCTCTTTGTTTAGTCACTATTTCTCTCAACAGTACCCTGATGAATCTGGATCTTCTGAAGGGGGCACTCTGCTACCCCAGGCTAGTACATAATGTCACTATGTGCTAAAGGGTATGTTTGAGCCAAAGAGGGAGAGGCATTGATCATGTTAACAAGCAGTACATTGAGAAGCTGTGCTCAACTTTTAGCAGAGCGCTCACACAGGCAGATAAACCCTGGAGTCTAACGCTTAGAGGTCAGATTTGCTAGTTGTCATCTGTTTGTAACGTTGTGGCATCATCAGGCTTGCAAAATGCTATACTGGAAGACAGATCTACAATTTGGGCTTACTTGCTTCCCAAAAGATCCACATGATTTTCAGAGTGAGGGCGAGGTCAAACCTTCTAATAAACTCCCTCAAAGAAGGTGGTGAGTTCCTAAGATGTTGTCTGGGAATCTCAATCCAAAATAAAGTATGGTCCTTTACCTGTGATGTCACATTCCCGTTCGATCATACATAAAGAAGCAATTCTGAAAGAAGTGTGTCACAACACGTGTTCCCCAATTTTCGTTATGTGGTTCATTTCCTTGTTTCCATTATTGTCCCATATTCTTGCTTTTTGCAGCTCAAAAGTCTATTGCATATTTCATCTTGATATTGTCCTGCCTCTTTTTTACTTTTTGTTCTTCTGAAGCAGTTTAGTGCTTGCACTTTTTGTCATTCACTCTCTTCATCTTCCATTATGACTTTTTAAATTGCCTGTTTTTTTTTACCCTTGTGCAGTGTTCCTCTGATTTGAGACTGTCATAATGAGATAATTAACATCTTACATGTATACTACTCTGTGCATGGTGACAAAATAGTTACTAAGAAGAGTTTTCTTGAGTTATCTCGCTTGATTAGGAATGGAACCAAGCCTATTACAATGCAACTTGTTGGGGGCAGAAGAGTGCAAACCCATTTCAACAAATACATCATCACCCCAAGAATAGATCTCCACCAAACCAAACCAAACCAAAATCCATCTGGCTACTATAGAAGGGACTGTCAAAACGATTGTGCTCAATCCACAAAAAAACAGTTTTAGATCAAAAGGAGCAAAAAATCAAAGGAATGGGCAATGATATTCCACCTGTTACGAGAGTCAAATCAAGTGTGCTTCTGGGAGCATGTTAATAAACTGAGGAGTATTAAGGAAATTAAAGACAATGGTGTCTCAGAAGCAGCCTGGATAAGACACTTAGTAGATCTATACACTGACAACCAGACAGCCCCGCCGGTACGCAACCACTCTGTGGTAAGAATTTACAAGCAAGCTTCCACAGGGGCCACACTCACCCGGGAGCCAGTAACTGGGATGCGGGGAATGGTCCACAAGCACACGTCCTCCACGGTCACACCACTGGGGAGCTGGCTCCCGGGATGCAGGGCAATGCCGCTACAGGGCAGGAACCATCACCTCATTCAGAAGGCGCTTAGTGCATAGTAGCCAAACAAATAAGCAGTAAGAAGATTGAAATGATCATCAGGTGAATAAGAAAAGATGCCCCCGCCCGAACGGACTTCCGGCAAGCCTGTTGAGATGTGCCTCCGAAAACTGGACAAGATTGTTGTTCCTTCTTTTCAATTGCGCATTTCAAACTGTGATTGTCCCTGATGCCTGTAGAGGATCAGTTCTCTGCCCTATATATATATAAGGGGGGACCGGACTGTGGCTGCAAATTATCATCTGATTGCACTCCTTGACGTGGAAGCAAAGGCCTACATTTGTGTTCTGTTGGAGCAGCTAAAGTTGAAGGTTCAAGAGCAAGAAATCTTATTGCTTTTTTTCAATCAGGCTTCAGAGCTAGGGAGACTTTCTTGGCCAATATCCTAGCATTATCTTTCCTGAGGTATAAAGCCACTCAGAACAACAACCTGCCATGGTTTGCTTGCTTCATTGATTATTTAGCCGCATTTGATAAGTTAGACAGGCCAACCCTTTGGAGCAAGCTTGAAGCATGAGGCATAGCCCCTAAGCAGCAAAAGATCATAATTCCATAGTATATTGGGACCTGGGTCGAAGTGCAAACGAGCCCCTGTAGGGATACTTGGAAAATTAGGACAATATGTGGCCTAAAGCAGGGCTGTGACTTGGCCATATTGCTCGTCAATATGTACACAGCTGACTTGGGTAAAAGCTTGGAGTCCTGCAGCCTGGTTCCAACTAAACTAGGAAACATCAAGTTGCAAATAATTCAATGTGCAGATAACATATTGATCATGGACTGCAGCAGGCACTGAATGCCCTGAACTCCTTTAATCTATCCAACCATCACCATGTAAATCAGGACAAAACAAAGGTATTGTTATTCGGAAGACACAGGAACAAAAGGATTGCCTCCTGGCATCTGGGTATCAAAACAATTAGCACAGCCAGGAAGTACAATTACCTGGGTGCATGGTTTAGTGAATCTAGCCCTCCATCGGCACAGATAAACGCTTTAAAGAAAAGGGTTTCTGCCATCACGTATGAGATCTGCCAACTGTATCAGATGCTGAGTAGTGACAATGCTAGGGGTAATGAAGGTGACTCTCCTACCAGCTTTACCGTACGGTCACCATGCTTACCCAGGTGCCCTAGATTCAACTTTGGAACACATTCACTTCAGAGTATACAGAAAAATTATACAATAACTGTGACATGCATGGTCCAGGTTAATGCTGGAACGGTGGCTGGTGACGCAAACATTAGACTGTCAAGCCTCCATGTTGAAGGATTAAATCAGCCTCTCGAGGGCACAGTGGAAATCACTAAAAGGTCACCAAAAATACACCTTTGAAATTCTGGGCAATCCTTGGTGCACCCAAGTAAGAGATGTAATAAAGACTCTCTTGATTGAAGAAATAGCCCTTCAAATAGGGTATGTCCCTTTTTTCATCTGAAAGAAAGCTATTATCCAGCAATTAGAAGAGACCTCAAAGGAGCATGGTTTATCCTCTATGGATAAGTCGAACCTGGCCCAGACACTGAACAATTCTTATCTTCTAGAGAAACCAACCAAAACACTATGTTTAAAAGCTATACACGTGGAAATATTGTACATGAGACTGCTATTACTGCCAATAGGAGATTTCAATCATGTCTGGGTGGGCAGCAGAGATAAAAGGGAGTGCAGGTTATATTCTTACCATCAGGAATATTGGGACATCTGTTATGCTGTTACCCCATGTTAGTTCAGGAGAGGAGATCATTAATCAGAGCAGTAACTCTCGCTCTTGGGGTGGGATCTTGCGCAGATGCATCTTCTATCTGTTTTAAGAGTATCGCTCCGCAGACCCTGGCGAGGTATGCCACATTTGCTAGCGTATGCAGACAGCGGCTCTCCTTCCAACCCCCCGAGGCAATAAATTGCACACAAGTACAACAATTAATAACGAAGTACGCAACAAGAGTACTGCCAGTTGCTTGACACTGGGAGACATGGACTATGAGCTGACAATGTTTCTTCCCGGTACTTGCAGCCAGGCCCGCCAGTACTTACTATATAACTGTTTTGTAATAGACTAACTGCACATTTCAGCACTCGGACCTTGGTCCCTAACACGTATTTTAAGTAATATCTTTCCTCCTGCTCTGCTGCTCATATCCAATTGCTTCCTTCGATTGCTATTAGCATTTTATAAACTTTTTTAACACTTTAACAAATGTTGTTTTTAACTTTGGGCACTCTACAAGGAGAGTCAGGAAACCGTTTAAGCACCTAGTGCTTCAAAGGTCCCACCCCGGATCTCCCGCTATGGAACTGACCACAACTTCCCTTCCTGCGGTGGGCTCCAGTGACTATCTGAGTGCTCACCTTGGATTAAAAGGTTTCTGTCATTTGAGTCCTACTTGAGATCATAATGTGAACATGAAGTCTGTTGCTGTAGCCATTTGTGATACCACGCGTTTCTGTTCTCCCCAGATTGCAGATTTAAGCTATGTTTTCAGTGTTTGCCCTACAGCAGCCTTCCCTGACTTTGGAAGACGTTGAATCGTTCCTCGGCTTAGTTCTGAAAATCAACCTTGACTAACAAGCAGGCCTTTTCAGGGAGAAAAGTAACAGCACAGTGGAGTGTATGTGTTAACATTTAACTGTGGGGCATATTTTTCTTTAATATGTAGTATGTCCCATGTTTATGCTTCAAGCACCCAGTCCAGTGGGCTCACAGAGCACACTTAAAAGAGACTTAATAATCTATAAATGTAGGTTTCCTTCAGAGCACTTTTCCCTACTGTGTGTTAATACAGTAGATCTAAAATTCCATCACCAAGGCATACACATGTACTCTCGAATCATGAGAGTTAGTCATGCATGTGGGTAACGCAAACATAAGACTTACTTGAGCATCCAAAATAGTATAAAGTTCAGTAGTAGAGTCCAAAGTATTGCGTAGTTCTTTATTTTACACCACGACTTTATAGGTGAATGCTGGATGGAATACTCTCCTTTTGTGGTAATTCTGGACCTCAAGATTATCTTTATTACATAAACTTTATTGGGCATGGACGGTTGCCTTTAGGAGTAGGAGTGCCACAGGATAGGGCAGCAATGTGCTGTATCTAAAAGATACAGTGCATTTCTGTTCCCTCCCCGTGCTGGGCACAAATTGCTGCTGGTGCAAGGGTGCCTGTGTTGCGGGGTTGATTATTTTTGTGCAGAAAAAGGACACCTTCCTACACAAAAACAATCACGAGAGGTGTTTTCCCTTTCTGCAGCACATATGGAAAGAGGAAACAACAGGGAGAAATAAAGATATTTCTCCGCGCTGCACCACTCATACACCACCCCTGAGGTGGTGTAGGAATCGGATGCATGTGCAGACTTGTAAATCTGGGAATGCGTCAGATTCCTTCGTGTTCCATTGGCGTTGCTTGAGAACTTCCCAAGCAAGAGCTCCCAAGCAACACCCATGGAGCGCCCCTTTAACGCAGTTCTATGCGTGAAAGGGGCGTGAAAGGGGTCCATATTTACCAGTCCACAAAAAGCCACGTGCAGTGGCTTTGCGTGGCCTATGGGCTGGCACACTGCAGCACTGCAAAACAAATGATGCTCTGGTCCCGCAGTGTGATGCTAGGGTCTCATTAATGAGGCCCATGCACTGTTAATACTTGGAATAGCCCTGCTGAAATCAAAGCTATATGTGACATTGTGACAAGATGCATGTTGGCTCAATGTGCATGAAAAACTAAGTGGATTTGACTGCAAGGCTCAATGCACATATGAACCTATGTGTATTTTCACTACAATACATCTTTTGGAACTGGTTTGAAGATTACAATAAAGAACTACAGAATACTTTGGACTCTACTACTGAACTGTATAGTATCTTGGATACTCAGGTCTTCGGTTTGTTGTTGGAGGATTTGTATTTCAAGTTAAAGTGTTTGGTGGCCCCTTTTCCTCCCTTTAGCACCATTTGATACTGGTATATTTCTCTGCTGCTTTAGGTACACACGAGTTTGCGCCTATTAGTGCCTAGCCAGATGCTTGGATTTGATTGGATAATGTACATACACACTGTATCACATATAGGGCATTTAACTTCCATGACACTGGTACAGTGAAAGTTAATTAATCCAGTTGTTCGATACTAATTCCAGCGTCAAGTGTTTTAGGAGAAAGGCACATTCACTTTAAGACTGAATGGCAGTTTATAGATTCAGTCCATAGAAAAAATGAAAGGACGTCACACAAAAAGGTGCATTTTCTACATTCCTACCAAAATATCTATGAAAATTATAAAAGCAGATCAAAATAGCATTAACTGTTTTATTGAATGCAGGTGTAAAATATTGTTAACGGACCAGTCTCTAGAAACCAATGTTATTCGACTACATTGGAGAAATAGTCGCAACAAAGTCCAAGTGTTTGCATGGGTTTTTTGTGGTGCTGTGGCACAAATAAAACAGGATCAGGCGTGCAAGCACTTACAGAGGCTTTGTGGGTTTACCTAAATGGACAGCTGCATTGCTAGTGACGATGTTTGCATGTGCTCACTCCTCTGCATCAGTCGTCGTCACAAGGATGTACCTAACGAAGGCCTCCTAGAGTCTGAAAGGGTGGAGACATTCTGGAAGGGGCTCACACCTGGATGACTGCTTGAAAAGCACAGGGCAGTTGCATTTTTCCAATCTTTCCTTTGTCCAAGGACTCCGACGAGTCTGTTAAACATCTTTGATTGTGAGACATAACCTCTAGCGATGTAACGTTTTTTCAGATTCTGCAGAAAGTGTCTGTGGACCATGGATTCTTCAAATGAGACATTCCATTTCAGGCAGGGTATCTTCAGAATAAGCTTCAACACACCAATGGTTAAGTGAGCATTTATGTTTTTCTCACTTCGGTGGTTAGACAAGCACAGGGCTTAGGGCCTGCAAGTTCAGAGCTTTATAGAGAGTCCTTAGAAGAAGTCTGGGTCTTCTTTTCTTCCTGGGTTCCATGACTACTAAGCCAATCATCGTGGGCCTTCAGTTGCAGGCAGTCAGAATACCCATAGCAGGGAGAGTAACCAGTTATCTCTATGGGTAGACCGGGTAATTAACATCCATTTTTGGTGGTCAATTATAAAAACGCACAGGTACAAAAGGGAACAATTTAGTAGACAATAGAGTTATGAGAGATATCTTAATGAAAAACGACTACTACAGTGTTCAGTGGGCCACATTGACATTTTATAGGGAACTCTACTAAATATATTGGTGCATTTTTCGAGCCACGAAATGGCCAATACAATCCTTTTCCCAAATTGGGCCATAACACCTTAGGGTGTGACATTCTTCATTGCTGAGACATTGTGCATCTCAAATGATTCATCACACCTTGCAGCTACATACAATTTCAAAATTCCAGATAATGTTAATTCTTATCACATGCTCTCTCTAAACCCTATACATCTCCATGTTAAAAGAGGGGTCATATGTTGTCACAGCAGGTATGTCTAGCCCACTGATTTTCAAGATCGTGCGCTTTTAATCCAGGAACAATATCCATAGCAACTAGGAAAACTGATAGAATGATGTGGCTTTTTGGGCGGATTGGAATATTAGTGCCTATGACCATACTCTGTGATCTGTCATGTGACAGAGCTATGGGCAAGTGGCTAGCCTTCTGAGGGAGACACTGAGGGCCTGATCAACAAAGGTAAACGTACACTTTTTTCGGAATTCGCAAAACTGCAATTTAATAGTAACTTTACGACTGGAGAATCCAATGACTTCACCTGGCCTTCTAGGTCAGTCCCACATCAGCAGTGCTTTAAATGGAAATATAGAAGTGGAGATGCTCATTGTTTAGAGTGCCTGTTTGTTCCTGAGAAGGCCAGGTACAGTCACTGTATTTGAAAATGGGAGTTCACTGGCAAGGGTGGTAGGCGTAGATAACAAGACACCGGTTATATGTTAGTTTAGTTTTAAAATACAATTAGAAGGATAGTGCTGCAAGAGTTGGGGCCATGTTAAACAAAGCTTCCCACCCACTCATTTTCTGTTCAGCTGATCCTTGGGATCAGCAAGAGAGGGACGGAGGATTGGAAGGAGCATTACATAACATTAAATTGTAAATGGGCAACTGGAAATACAGGCTTGGTGTTCGAAATGGCATCATGGCGCTTTTCTCTCGTCTAGATACGGAGATACGGGGAAAGGACAACATTCCTTAATGTAAAACCATGCCTACGTTCGATAATATTAAGTTTGCTTTCACTTTGCTTGAAAAGAGGACTCAATGAGTAAAATCGAAGAAACTAATGGGACCGAAAAATTTTATATTCGGTCACGTTATGCTGGGAACTCGGAAAAGGCATAACAATAAATGTGTTTTAGTGAGCAAACTCTGCTCCCTTCCCTCATCACCAAAAATATACTTGTACTAGAAGCACATAACTAAAACTCTCGAGCCACAAGAAAGACTGCGGAAAGCACAGTCCACTGAAAAAAATAATGCAGATCATTCATAAGGTTGAGATTGTGCATTCAGCGAAATGAGAACATAACAAGTGCTCAACAGGTACACAAGGAAAACACAGCTAGCGGCGCCCACTACATCCCGAGTGCGGCTGAGATGCACCGTGCTATTTAGTTTATTTGCATCCTCACCGTAGCCTACGCTTTTTACTCTCCTCCTACAGCCTGTCATTGGTAGCAATTTCGAAATAAAATTCTCCCTAAAAACGTATTTTCCCGAAAATAAAGGTCTTCATAGTTCGCCTGCTCTACCCCATTCCAGAGCCTCTCCGCGGAAAAATATGAACAGACTCGATATTTTCTTTCATTTAAATAAATGTACACTGGCAGTCTGTGGTTACAAATAAATAAATAAACATGGGAACTGTAATCCTTAGCACACATGGGGGTGGGAGTCAGTGAACATTGGAGGCGGAGTATAACTGCATTCCTAAAAAGAAAAAAAAATGGTAAGCATGCGGTGGAGCTTTCATTTAAGGTAACTGCAAGTTGGATATTAAGCACACACCTTAAATGTAATACAAATGCAAGTTAAACTGGCATTCAGAGTTCATGACACATTACTTCGTTTTAATCTGAAGAAAATTGTAATTTTAGTTGAAAGCAACTCAAGCTTGTCATTAAGAGCGTACAAACAATTATTATTTATGAAAAAGTATGGGAACTGTTTTGATCGAAGTAAAGAAGCTTGGGAACGTCGTTCCCTATGGTTCACTTCAACCACTGCAAGTTGAAGTGATCGTTGCTGCAGTTGGTTGTAGCTGGTGGGCACCCGCCCACCATATTTGAGAACGGGGAGATATTTTGCATTCATAACTTTAATACAGAGTAATAAAAATAAATGCAAAAATGGATAACCTAGGAGGAAGAGAAAGATAGGCAAAGAATGAAAATGGGCGCGAGCACGAAAAAAGTGAACCTCCAAAGGGTGCTGAAGAGTCAGAAGGTGCAACGTGATGGAAGATAGTTGCCTAGGGTAAAACCAGGACTAGGCAGCCTTGGTATTCAGGTACACTGGCTGTCGCAACTGCCAGCGCAAGACATCTGAGGAAAAAATTAGTCCCGTTCAGTTATTATTATTATTATCATAATTACTATAATTTTACAAAGTATGCACTGCAGAAATAACTATAAACTCAGCGGATTTGTGCATCGCCCGTCCACCCAGAGTATGACGAGTTCCGAATGAAAATGACAGCAAACCAATAGGAGTAAGTCCGCTAGGTGGCGCTGCGCATTCAAGCTTCCCTGCACCCTGAGCGGTATTTTCTACATTCTCTTCACTGTACCCCAGTCCGGGAAGGTGGTTGTTGTAATCGCAAATCAACGTGGCCTCCTTGTTTGTTTAACGGTCTCGTTCTAGAGCGCTAGACTCAGCTCATCCAGACATAAGTACCTCTGTTTTTGCTCCCCCCAGCAGCACAACACTGCTCAGGGACCCAGGTAGCACAACACTCCTGTGGCCCCACCCTTCCCTTCAATCCAACCAATGAGAAGTACTGAGAAGCACATGGCCTGGAAACAAGATGCTGGATCTTCTTACCTGATGATGACGAACATGACCAAGGAGTTTCCCACCAGGCCGACAACAAAAACCATGGAGTAGACTGCTGTGATTACGATGGGGATGGTGGGAGACATGTTGGTATGGTTAGCCATGTGATGGCCTAGCTCCCAGGCCTCTTCGCTGCCATTGAGGCCGTAGTAGTCGTGCAAGCCCAGAGGCCAGGTGCTGGAGTTGGCTGGGGCGCAGCAGGTGGGCGCCAGGCGCCCCGCCCCTAGCGCCTCTTCTTTCTCTCTGAAAATCTGCACGGGTGACTCCATTCCCTGCGCCCTCCTGTCCTCTTCCTGTGCGAGTAGGACAGCAAGGACCCTGTGGGTGAAGGGTAGACAGGCAGCTAGTGACACGCCGCATCACAAAATGTTTCACAAAACCAACAAAGTGAAAAGTAACATCATTTGGGGCAGTGTGTCGCTGTTGGGGCGGAATTAGTACTTGCACAACTTATGTTTAAAAGTGGATGAAAAAGAGTTTCACAATATCCCCCGGCATTGGCAGCTTAAATTCAATGAGCATCCCTGTTCCCACCTTTCCATACAGATTTGCTGAAACTACCCTTACGATTTGTCAGACAGTGTACTTTGCTCAGGCTAGACTTCTTAAATGTGCTACTGGACACCTGCGTTATGGCTCATTACACTGGCACCTCGCACAAGTGCAGCCCGCGTGCTGGTGTCTCTCGGTGTCCACCTTCCAGTCCACCCATGCCTGCAATGCATGCTTTTGTGAGTGTAAGGGGCGACTCTTCACTGCCCTTTCAAACACATGGGCCCGATCATAATGTGCTTTTCTGGCTTAGGGCAGAGCCGAGAGCCTGTAGTGCGTAAAGTGAATTCAATTAACCCTATATTGTAATAGTGTTTTATTATTAAACAGAGCAGTTGAGAAAAAGAAGGAAGCAAAAAGAAAACCCTGTCCACAGTTTCCGACCTGCAGTAACTGAAAATAAAGCACCAGCTCAGACTGATACCGGGCTAAATGGATTCACTCTACGCACAGCAGGCGCATAAAACAGGCACTCGGCTCTGCGTAACGCTAGCCCTTCATGACAGCCCCCCGGTCATCACATATCAGTAATCTGGTGTGCTAGGAACATTTGTATTTTGTAACATTTATACAAGTATCACATCCACTAAGCTAAAGCGTACTTGGTACTTTTTATGCAACTAGGCGCTATAGAAAGGCCCCCAAACGTCCCTATCTTACATTCCTTCATCACACGTTTCGCACCATAAACTTCCTCTACATTTTGCTAGCTATCTACAATTATTCAATGAGATTAGTGACGCTCTCTGTGAGCAAGTTGATCGTAGGTACTCAAATAGCAATGCGTACTTACGTTACCTTTCGGTCAAGGCTGGGGGCACGGAAGGTTGCAGGACGTGCTCCTAACCGGGGGCCTTCACCTACAGTTGCAGGCAGGGACGTCTGGCCACCCAGCTCCTGGAGCGCTCCGTTCAGCGCTGGTCCCTCCTGAGAGCTGGGGGCGCAGGAGTGCTGCTGATGGATGCTGCTCTGTGTAGGCAACGCCAGCGCAACTCCCACCTCTTCCCTCTCTGCTCCCCTCGCTGCCTGTCTCCCACCCTCCGCCTGCTTGCTTCTCCCCTTCCCTTTGACTCGTTTATTTTCTGCCTTAAGAACGAGCTCTATTATGCTGCCTCGCACACGCCCGCCTCCACTTTATTCCTCCAAAATTAGACAAGTTCCTTCTCTCCATCCTTTGGTGCAGTGTTTTTCCTAAAGTGGAAATAAAAAGCAAAATTGCCGGGGCGACGGGGCAGAGCCCACCTGCTCCGCCAAACTTATACAATGAACGCGCGAAGGGTTCCCGTTTAGTACACTGTAGTACAACAGCATTGACCCCTGGGAGTCGCGATAGCACATACCCTGTGCACGTGCAGTATACATGCCCGGGGTGACGTTTGCCGCTCTCCCTCAGGCGTACGGCGCAGTTTCCAAGCCACGCACAGCTGTTCTCCCCTGCATGCCGGGGGCATCATGTTTATCCACCTCAAATCTCGGGCATGAATCTGAGCTGCACAGCTGTCTGTTACACCCTCATTAGCGCGAGCGCGGTTAGTGCACGGAAACATACCGGCTTTAGTGGATGAATGAAAGCCAAAACATGGAATCGGTACCGAGGTGCGGCAGGATGGACGACCCTACGCCAGAAGCGGACATAGCCAAGGTAGCAAGCGCAGTGTTTGGGTTGTAGGCTGACCTTTACAGCAGTTCTGGTCAACAACCAAATGTGTCGGCACATCATAATTGCTCTTATTTTTAATCTCTTCTGCTGTTGCAGCCGTATTCTAATGTTCGTTACATTTCTTCAGAGACACGGTTTTTCAGAAACCTCCACTGCATTTTACTAGTAGGTTATTAAAGTCATGCTGGTGCGATCCTTCATTGCTTGGAATTTTAATACACTGTGCAGTTTCCTGTTATACGCGGTTCTCCTCCGCTCGCACGACGCTTCTCTCTAGCGGAGCCCGTAAACCTTGCTCTTATTTTGTGATAACAGCTGCCAGTTGTCCCGTTTTAACCTGCCATTTGATTTTCACATTTAACGAGATGATTATAGGGACGTGTTTTTGCAATGGATGTAGTCATTTCGCCTTAACCGATGGTAGTGTTTTTTCTCCACGCAAAAACTTTTCAAATTCTAGCAGGCTATACAAAGAGTGAAGGAGTTTAATCAGCGCCCGTGTTCATAATGTTCTTTTTTCACCCTCTGTGCTATAGCTAATTTCTAATCGGACCTTCACTCCCCACAGCTCACACATAGATTTCACATCTCCACACCCTAGTGGATATTGAAATTACACCACAGTTTCAAACCCTTTAACTGTATTTAGTTAGTTGGGAGGCAGATTTATTCATTGTTTTTACCGAATCCATCCTTGCAACTCTATAGGTTGTGCTGCATTGTGCAAGGAAGGACACACAACACAAACCTATAGCTACCAAGATTGGTCTGCTGTTGTCATCCCCTGCAGTGGCGCTCTGATTAGTCAGCCTTGTGTGACAAACAGTGGCACCCCATGGTGCAAAGGCGAGGGTGGCCTGACTGGCATAGACTTTGTATTGGAAGCATACGCCTAGACACCTTTCAGAAGGAACTCACACATTGCACGTGTGCTGTGTTCTCCAGCACACATACAATGCTTGGATTTTTAGGAGACTTGAAAACATTTCCCCCTTATTAAGGCCTGCCTAAAGGGGGCATCCGCTTTAGTTCAAATTTTAGTAATTTTGTATAACAAGATTTACCAGCAAGTACTGATATTATGCCATTATGCCTTGTCATGTAAGGAGACTTCAATTTGGGGAGAAACTGTGATGTAAGGTTTAGGGAAACAGCTTGTCACAAGCGCAGCCAGTATCTTCCCACCACGAGCTACAGGTCCTGTAATGTGGGTGGTCAATACGCATTTCAGGTAAAAATTTTACCTGAGCAGACCATTCAGATAATTTTTAAGCAGCAAAATACAAATCAGAGTGTAAGTAGCATTAATGTCAATGTGAGAAGCAGTCCCTTTAATGTTGACAGTCAACAAATATTTTTGGTACATTTTCGAACCTGAGTGGAGCTTTGGTCATTTTTGAGTGTCAAACTACACATTTGAATGTAATCAGCAGTGTTTGGAATGTGAGCAACCAGTTATTTAACTCAAAGTTAAATTTTTGCATTACATTTTCTCTCCAATGGACAATCTAGGTAATGTTTTGAGCGAAAAAAAACATTTTGCATAAACTAGAGGGCAGTGCCATTGAGACTCAGAGTGCACAATTCACAGTAGAAACTTCCTCTTCCTGTTCTGAAGGCTCCTCCCTCGGCTTTGTTCAGCCGTTGGTCATTTTCAATTTGGATTTTGGAGAGAAAGCATTATTCTCCTTTTGCCTTCAGTCTTTGCTGCATCCACTCACCATATGATTCAATCACCACGTCATGATGTGTTTGCGATAAACTACCTACTATCATTTTGTTCAGCCATTGGTGTGTTCACATCTTTTTATATCACTTTTAAAAACAATTTTCTTGGAACATTGATAGAAGAAGCCCATGAAAAATATTTGATATTTTTTCTTACAATCCTGACATATTCATTTGTGTTTGTGGCTGATTGTAGTACACATTTTTTTTTTAACCAATTGATTACATTTTAGCCTGCTTCCCCCTGCCTTCCACAGAGTGTCCATGGGCTCTGGAAAGGCACCAGCAAATATTTTTTTCATTTATTTGATTTTACCCTGCTCTACCTGCCTCTCATAGAATCCCCAAAGGAACTGGAGGGGCACCAACAATTATATAATATATTACACTCTTACTTGCTCTCCTTTCCATCCATAGAGTCCTTATGGACTCTGTAGAGGCATCTCCGAATTTTGAATGCATTTATGTGATTTTTGCCTCACCTTGCCTCCCATAGAAAGCCCCTAGGACCTGTTGGGGCACCAGCATTTTTTATCTGATTTATTCAATGTCTGTCTGCCCCTAACACCTCCCTTAGGGTCCAAGTAGGCCTTGGAAGGGTACCAGACAGTACTATATAAATGTATTTGTTTTTTTCCCGGCCTGTCCCTGCATTCCATAGAGTCCCTTAGGCCTGGGGGGGAGAGGGGGGTGAAGGGATCACCAGCAATTACTTAATCCATTTATTTGGCACTT
Organism: Pleurodeles waltl; assembly: GCF_031143425.1. Lineage (NCBI taxonomy): Eukaryota > Metazoa > Chordata > Amphibia > Caudata > Salamandridae > Pleurodeles > Pleurodeles waltl. Next base: position 630,059,798 of record NC_090439.1, read on the forward strand.
GCCTAACTCCCTCTGCCTCTGATACTCATATAGTCTCTGTGGGCCTTAGAGAGGCACTAGCAATTATTTACATTATTTATTAGGTTTTGCCTGCCCCTGCCTTCCATAGAGTCCACATGGGCCCTAGAGGGGCATCAGCGAATATTGAATTTATTTATTTAAATTTTGCCTGTCTCACTCTGCTTCCCCCAAATTCCACATGGGCCCTTGAAGGGCATCAGAAATTATTTATTTGATTTTTGCATGCCCCCTATAGAGCCCCAGTAGGCTCTGGTGGAGCACCAGCAATTATTGTATTCATTTATTTGATTTTTGCCTTGTCCTGTATTCAATAGAGTCCATATGTGTGCTTGAGTGGCACCTACAATTATTTCATTTATTTATTTGATTTTTGCCTGTCATTGTGCCCCAAAGGGCCCTGGATGGGCACCAAGTTGCCTTTTCATGTGTAATGTCTAGCAAGAAATAGCTTATCGGTGGGTACACTACTGTTAAGCATTGATGTCGATGATGACTTATATTACATAGGCCAGATTGTCCAAGTCTCAGTGACTTCCTATATCTTTTTTATTATCTACAGGTTCATGAGACATCACGTCAAACAGAATACTAAGATTGCGAGAAGGTAGGGAATTATCTGACAGCAACACCAGAGAGTCCTCTGCTAAGAACTTCTGCTTTGCAAAGGACTCTGCTACACATAAAAGAAGAAGCCCTAAAAAAAGGAAGTGTCTGCCAAGAAAGGGGCCAGTGATGAGAAGAAGATGTCAGTTGGCACCAATGGCACTAAGCCCTAATGCTTTCTTCAGGAAATGTGACAGCCCTACTGTAACTTCCTCTGAACAGGAAGAGGCTGAGAGGAGGATCACTCCTAAATCAACAGCACCACCCCCCAACACCTTAGCCCATGTCTCTCAGCACTGCAGCGACTGCAATTATAAAGAGCAGAGAATCAGAAATGGAACTGTCTTAGAAGTTAACTAATTATTTGCAGGAAAGTCAACAGCAGGAGACACAGCTAGCAGCAGATCTCCAGGAAGTAGGAGCAAAACAGGAGTTTGATCCTGCTGCTGAGCAAAATGTTGTTGAGACTGCTCTTCACACTCCAGCAAGGACAAAGAGCACTATCCCATCTTTCCAAGCCCCTTTCTGATGATCTACACATGGCTTGGACCTCAATCGAATCAGTAACCAACCACATGAGACAAGGAAAGAGGAAGGTTTTAGAAAGCCTTGGAAGTGAATAAGGTGATGTGTGAGAAATTGTTTATATGGGGAGTGTCAAATAGGAAGTCCAACTCACCTCAATTGAACTTGCTCTTAATCATGGAAGTCCACCAACACCACCTGCTTCTATCTTTGCAAGAAGGCCCCAAAATACAGAAGCAACCACTACTCCCACCCCAGTCACAGTCCACCCTAGAGGAAGGCCTACACAATCACCTACCTCCACCACAACAAGTTTTTCAGGCTTTCATATCATAAGAAAGCTCTCCTCCCCAGTTTGTGATTTCTTTATAACTAGGCCAAATAATCAACACATCACAGAATACCCAATTTGCAAAAAAAGTTTAGCTGAGGTATGCCTGAGGGACATTATGATCGCACAGAAACACTGGCCAGTCTGAAAAATCAGCATGCCGTCATGTTGACAGAACACCTCAATAACATAGCTGCTGTTGATAATAGAGAAGTTGTTCAACCCTTTTGACTGATGTAGAAGAGGAGAATGTCAGCCAAATAAGCCTTGTGCCTGTCACATATAAAAGTGTGCAATCGTCACCCGCAGCAACCTCAGAATGGAACAAGGAACAGAGGGAATTTTCACCCAAAGTACCCAAGCAGTCTACATCTCCCTCTAGGCCACTACTCCTGGAGGTATTAAAAAGAAGACATCACAACAATCAACTGTCAGGGCTATGTTCACAAGGAGTCTCAGAACCACCAAACTCATGAGAAAGTTAATGTATACAATGTGAAGCTGGCAAAAACGTAAGCACTTGTCCTCTTTTTTCTTTCATGGAATTAGAAGGGTTTCATTAATTTATAGAGGTCTCTGCCTAACATGGATAGTTCCAAGAAAGACCTATTTTTCCACACTGATATACCAGAACTGCACGAACAAGTGCTGCAAGTGGCTGGCGATGCTATGAAGAGAGCACTGTTCAGTCCATCCACCTCATGATGGACTTGAGGACTGGTTGTCAAGCAACAGATTACACAAGCATCAGTGCACACTAGGTCTCCTTCAAGGTAGTGAAGAAATGGTTACTTGCTGGTTTCACCTCTGATGAGGCTTTTAAAGGCACTCAGAGGCATGTAACAGTTGTGATCTTTGCCATGGAGACTTCGTATACAGCTGCCAATATCTGTGACAAATTTAATACTGAAGTGAATGAATATCTTCAAATCAGAGGTCTCAGCATTGGTTCTGATGTCACAGACTGTGCGAAATTGGGTTGCTGGTTGTCTGGGACATGAGCCCCGGTCAAGCAGCAACCATAGTTAGGGTAAGAGTCAAGCAAACCATAAACTAGCCTGTGCTCATCCTCTAGTAGCTTGGCACAAAGCAGCCATACATAACTTAGAGCCAATGTGTAAAGTATTTGTGCAATATTTCAAACAGTAAAGCAGTGAAAACATCACCCACAAGATTCCACACCAGGTTAGAAAAATAGATCTGAATTTAATGAATAAAATATAAGCATACCTTGAGTAATTAATATTTTAAATAATAAACTATAAGATAGTGCTTAGAAGCAAGAAATGTTAACAGAGGATATCTGGTCTCACCGGACCAGGACAAAGTCAAAAGTTTAGGCCAACTGCGTTGCAGAGTGAGTCAGTTACAGAGACCCAGTAAGGCCCACTAAACCAAAGTCTCTGAAATACTAGTTTATGGAGCGTTGCGTCATTCCGAACCATGCAGTCGAGGTGATGTGTCAATTTCCTCCATGCAGTAAAGGTGTTGTGTTGATTTTCTTCACACAACAGTGACAATGCGCCAGTTCTAAATTGCGGCACAGATATGGTGCACATTCCTGCTGCACCAACGTCAAGGATCCAGACCCCCGGGCCTGCAATGTGAGGACAGGGGTTGAGGATGCATTGTACAGTCGAGACAATGCATCAGTTCCGATGAGCGCAGAACCTGCGATGCAGAGATTTTTTGTCATCATCGAGAAAGCTGTTAATGGGGATGTGATGACTTGCACTGGGAAAAGCATTGCAGTGTCCGTTCTGAAAACCATGCACCAGTTCTTTTCCAGGCAACAGGGGTCATGCATTGATTTTGCTCCTGTTGCAGAAGAGGATGCGTCAGTTTTGCTGAAGCAAACACTCTGGGCCCACTTCCAAGTGTCTAAGGACTGGGATGATAACTGTACATCTTGTGAGCCATTCTGAGTTTGCATATTTTCCAGACTCATCTCAGGATCAGAGCTCAGGCCTGTTGTCACCCTGCTGTGTCCAGTAATTACATTTTCTCCAGCAACAGGAACAAAGGCCACCCACACTAAAAGAGCAGTTTGCACCACTTCTCCTTGCTCCTGAGGAAGAAAAGGGGTGGGGCGGAAAGCTCTGTATCAATACCCACCTATCACACTGCAGCTGGGATGGGCCTGCCCAAGTCCACTGAACAAAACAGAGTACTCAGACAACTGGAGCCAAACATCAGGGGTCTGCTTTTAAAATTCTAGTGTGGAAGTCCCTGGAAGTGATATCAATGCAGGATGGAGCAGAGACTCCAGGCCCTGATGTGACCAGTAGCTCCTTGATGACCCAATTTGGGAATGTCCCTACATGCAGTGCAGGAGGATTGGGACAGGGGTGGAGAGGTGATGTGGCACCCCACAATTGGTTAGGGGTGCCTGTCTTCTGGAAGCTTCATCTCCCCTTCATAAACTCCTGCACAAGGGGAAGATCTTCTTCCTGCCTGTATATTTTCTATCTATCTCCATGCTGCTGGGACTGCTATGGAGATCTGGAAGGAAGAGCCTTCTTACCCTCACTCAGGACCCAGGACTCCGTCTAGTTGACCCCAAGATCATTGGGTCTCCCCAACGGCCAGTTAGGCTTGCCCCCTTGCTCCTCCTGAGGACCATTTGGAGGAAGCCCCGAACTTTTCTGCACCCACCAACAAAGCTACACAGGAGAACTGGTGCAGGGAACCAGGACCTTCTCTGGACGACTGTACCATTTTTGTGCTGAAGATGTTTGCTGTATCTGCTAGCTAGAGCTCAGCATCAGGAGTAAAATGAACCCAGGATTGTCTAAATAGTCCCAATGGGGCCCCAGTTATGGCATTTTTAAAGGTTGGTGACCTCTGACTGACTTTCCAGCCTTGGAACCTGTGGGGCTCTGCTACTGTGTAATTGATCTCCCCCGGGGTGGACCAGGGCCTGGGAAATTACACCAAGAAGTTGGATGTTCATCAGACTGGGGGAGTGGTCGTGCACGGGGCCCCATCCCCATTCTGCTACTTTGCCCGGGGACCCAATGTAGCGGGCAAAATTCAATGCAGGGGCCTGGACACCATCCCCAGACCCCTGAGAGCTGCAGTTATCTGGGGAAACACAGTTGCGCTTCCCAAGAGTTTTGACTATGGGGGAGCACCATTGCACTCCCCTGCAGAAGGTGGGAGGGGCCCAGGGGCCCATCCCTGGGCCCTGCTAAAGAGAAGGAGGATGGGGAGAGTGCAGCTGCATCCCCCCATATGGTCTGAGCTCCCATGCACACACAGTAAAAGGATTGCCAGCTCCTGTGGCCACACACCAACATGCAGGCCATGCAGGGAGCTGACGAGGGCAGCCAGGATTTGGCTCCCAGTGCTGCTCTCAAACACCAACAAGCACTGGAGTGTCCGAGTAGGACCGGGCATCCCCTAGAAAAATAAACAAGACAGGCAACATGGTGCAAGGCCGCTTTCAATGGGAAAGACTTGGAAAAACCTCAGCGCAGCCCTCCCCTGTACAGCGGGAGAGCAGCTGTTCTAACATTCACTGCACTAGCGAAACTCACCAACAATGCTTTGCAGAGCATTTCTTTTTAAACAGATTTTCACCCATATCTTCACCTGTGGTGATCCAAGGACGTTGGGACAACCAGCAAAAAGTTCAGCACTACATGCTCCTTCTGGCCAAGTCAACTTCTTGGTCTCCACTCCTCTAAGTTGGGGAGACCCCCATAATCATCACTAGCCTTGGTTTTGCCTGCATTTTCAACTTCTTCCATAGCTGGACCTTTTGCTTTACAGCTGGGAGTGATTCATTCTCTGGGGTCTTGTGTGTTATAACATTTTAGAAGGCCTGGAAGGCCTAAAAACATCTAATGCACTATGCACTCCAGGGACTGATTGTATAGCTACAGTGTAATGCTATTCCACGTGGTTATGCCTTCTAGGGGTTGAATATATAGTTACACTACAATGCTTTTCATGATGTTGTTTTCACATGAGTACGGCCTATTTGGGCTAACTGTATGGTTACAGTGTAATGCTTTTTAACCATGCTATTTTACTGTGATGCCTCCTAAGGGTTATTCTGACCAATACAGTTCAATGTCAGATATTTGAAAGAATGCACAAACGCCAAGTTAATTCCTGATAAATGTTTAATTGGGTTTTCATGATGATTGGTTATGTTTTATTGGTAAAGTAATATTGCCATTATGACAATGATTCATGCCCAAGTAATATCTTGTGATTGCATGATGACTCAGGGGCGTGAAATTTAATACTTGTCTATGGGACAGGTTCCTTCATAAATATACTTGTCCGGTAGAAAAATTTACTTGTCACATTGGTGCGGGGACAAATTAGGGCAGCAATCTCATTATGTAAGAGCTCTGATAATAGCCTCTCTGATTATGACAGGGCTACTATTATTGTAGGGCTAGAATACTTGCAATTTCAATCCCTACTATAGCTATTTCCTTATTTTGCCACCTTTTCACAGATCTACATACTGGGGCTGGAAGAAGCAGTAAGCAATAGTTCCAGGGCTGGAATGCCTTTGAGTCTGCAAACCAACCTATTAACTTTCATGTTTTAAGGATTTTCACCAGCTCTTCTCAAACATTTTCCCATAATGAGAAAGGTTGGGAATGTACTCCTGACATGGGAGGAAGAAGTTCTTCCAGGGTTGGGAAAAAAAGTGGTTGGAGTGAAAGTGAACTTGTAAATGCTCAATAGATTTTCACATGAGCAAATGTACACATGCATATTTGCTCGGCTTAAAAGGCAGCTCACAAATGTTGTGTAGGAGTACAATTTCCTGGTCTACTTCTGAAGTTCTTGTGAATGAATGAAAGCCACTAATTCAAAGACATATACCATGGGTGTACTTTTGTGACTTTCTTTAAGAAGTGGGTCCGTTGTTATGTCTGACGTTAACAAAGACATTTTGTTTTTATTAAACTTCTATTTTTCTCTCTATCTTTCGGCTGGCTTTACTGTGAGTGATCACATTCTACTCTTCCACAAGGAGCATATTGGCACACAAATTAGTTTCGTTCAGTGCCAGGAATCACTATGGCAGTCAGTGGTGTAACAAAACTGGAGGAGGCCCCCTGCAAAGAACATGGAGGCCCCCCCTTCAGACTCACTCAGAGCAGGTATTGTGCAGAGGAGGCATTTGTTACGCCACTGGTGGCAATGTGCGCTTGTTGAGACAAAACCAATTTTTTTCTTTTTGCCAGTGTTTGTTACAATGGTGAAGGCGTGGCAGCTTCCACAACAATAAAGTGTTACCAAAGCCATGTCAAAACAAGACATGCATTGACAAACCCAAAAGACTCACACAAAGGGCCTGATTACGACTTTGGCAGAGGGGATTACTCCATCCCAAAAGTGACGGATATTCCGTCCGCCATTTCACAAGTTCCATATAATATATTGGAACTTGTAATACGGCGGGCAGGATATCCGTCACGTTTGGGATGGAGTAATCCCCTCCGACAAGGTCATAATGAGGCCCAAAATGTAGGATCGGTTGGCTTTGCCAGTGGTTGTTTATTTTCATGCTTCCCATAATCTTGTTGAAAATGGTTACATTGATTTTCCATTAGGAATATTTTCTGGAAATACTAGCATTCTTCAACACATTTTACTAAATGACGCTTCAAAGAAACCACCTACAATTTCATAGTAGCCAAACGTTTTTTTTTTACTAAGTGGATTTTTTTATCAACATTTTATTTTGGAAGCAAATAATCATTACTCTTGCTTACAAGCTTCTGCAAACATCTCCATCTAATGACAGAGCATTCTGAGGGCATTATACTTAGCCTCATATTTTTTAACTTTTGAAACATATGTACATTTTTTAGGTCGAGCGTTAGCGTTCGGCCTGCTGCATACTAAAGTATACAATAGAGTGAGTTCCAACGTTTTGATTTGTTAGTTGCAGTGTCCTTCAAAAATCCTTGCTTGCTAGTGGTCAGTTCTGCCTCTTTGTCCTACCTTTTTTCAATTTGGGAGCAGCACAAAGTACTGTGTAATTACGCTATGTCCTGTTTATATCTTCTGTAGGGGACTTTTTTTGGCATTTGCCTGTTTCACCTCAACAGTGTGGGTGCTTGTTATCTTTTGTTCGCCGCGCGATCTCGCTTGGCAGAAGTTGAGCGCTTTGCATAACTTTGATGATGTTTCATAGTTAATTGCACTCTTACAGGTTACATAGATAAGTGCTGATAGGTTTCATTCTTGTCTTGAATATTCCTGCACACGCAAATGCCCCTGCCCCCGCTATTACGAAGCATGAAAATACAGCTACTTCCCGGAGGTATGAACCTTTGCCGCGCTTCGATGGCTAAAACACTGCTCGCCACGCACCTAAGTCCATACACACCTGCTTTCATGCTTCAAAACATTAGCCCCCACACGCCAGGTGGCCCATGTGCAGCACACAGCCAAGCACCATGCAGTGGCCAGCAGTGTGCACGGACGGACTCCTCACTGGGTGAAGGGGTTAGAGGGGGGCTCCATGTGCTTTGCAAGGGGGGTGCTCACAAGTTACTGCTTCTGATCCCAGATACATTGACAATGGGGCTGAACTGGCCACCGACAGCACTGGCCGTACAAATTCCCTTCATGATATGATGCCGCCCCCGGGGCAAGAACTGAAGTAGGAAGTGGCGCAGAGCGGCCGAGATGTGCCTTTTCTCCTTCTTTACAGCTCCAGGCGCTCCTGAGCCATACATCTTGCTCACAGCCCACAGAGACGCTTGTGTTTGTATGCATCCTTAATGTCAGCTAATACCTAAGCTATTAACCGGACCAGTGTAGGCTCCTACCTTCGCCGAGGAACATTAACTTACAGTTAACTTTCGCAGGGAGAGAGGGCGAGAGAAAGCACATTGTGAATTTGCATAAGTATATTCATCACTCGTGTTTGTCATATTAAAATAGTGGAGTTTTGTTCTTTTTGTTCTGACCGCCTACATTTTTTGCAGCCTTCCAGCGGTGTAACATTAAAAAAATATATATTTATTTCTCTCTTTAGAGCAGGGTTGTCATAAAGGCACGAACACCATAAATCATAAAATTGGGGTAGGTGAAGGAGAAGACAGCACAGGGACAGCAGTTGTTTGTGTAATAAACATCACAGTGTATTAGTGGGCTGGAGAACGGGGAAGGTGCAAACACTTTCGTCCAATACAGAGATTGGGGTAAAAAAAACATAAAATGTGCCCTTCAGCTTAAAATAATAATTCGGAAGGATGTTATTTGTTTGCTCATATCAGAACAAATCGGAATTGTTTACTTCCTGCCAACCTGTTTTGTGACATGGGGACTCTGTGAACCGAATGGCAAATTGGTTTCAGACTTGGGGGTTGGGGGTATATTTGAGGGGTTCGGGGAGTGGTTTGTGCTATTTTTATAATATTTTTTCACCATAAGCCTATCGATCTCGCCTTTAAAAAAATCTCCCTAACTCACTCCACCTTTCCAATTAAAATCCTATTTCCTGTGCACTCCCTAATCAATGCAAATTTTCCCTGCAACTGAGTGCATCTGGGCCTCTGACGCTGGGCTGTGGCTCACGTTACTGCTTTCACGCTGACATTCCCCTGGAACCAACAATAAAAAACATAAAATAATAAAAAAAAAACATTCACCCAAACCCACTGCTTTGGAGCACTGCTGCCAACCACTTCCTTGCAGCGAATATCACTTCTCACAAATCCAAAAGGCAAGGCATTCATACCCCTGTAGATACTTATATCTATTTGTTTTGCTGTGTAGTTCCCTCCCTCCCCATTTCCCACCCCACCTTCTTATTTTTAGGGTCGAGCGCAAAGCACTCTGTCCCTGCTGTAATCTCTCTGTGGGCTTTTAACCACGCCCAAGTCATGCCCATCACTTTCATTGGTTTGTGGGCTTGCCTTTTAAATTTTGCTTGCTTTCATTAGTGGAAGGCATGCATACATCATGCCTTTTCCGGTGTTTAGCCCTCCTCCAGCGCACCGGCGAACTACTGAAAACATACGAGGCTCTGTGTTTTCCATATGGTTTCTGGACTACTTTTTTCTATTTATTTCCTCCGCAGCACGATCTCGCTGGGCAGTAGTCCAGCAATTTGCATAATATCGACTCTGTGACATGGATAATTGCATTGTTGCCGATAATACATTTGACTGCGAGCAAACTTCTGTTTTACTTTTTATTTTCAGTTTATGTGGCAACAAATGTCCAGTTCGGAAACTACAATGCAAATAGCTCTTATTCGAGCAAACGCAAGGCCCATTGCATTGCAAATGCTTATTGTTACTGGAACAACTGTCAGTAGTGCAGTGTGGCCTAAAAACATTAATTTACAGAGCTCACCCAATAATGAAGGCTTTTAAATAATGAACCATAAATACAAGTTCGAATAGCATTAACTTACAGATACATATATTACCTCAACTGCAAATAGTTCTCTAAACTGTCAGCCAAAGGGTTTGTGGTACAGGGAGTTTGGGCCTTGTCCCATTCACAAAATAAACATGAGAACTTGTTGCTCTTGATCCCAAGCAATATGTCCCGGGTGTGCTCATAACTTATCTTGGGGGTCACTAGTTATTACAGAGAGTCATCTACGAGAAGGTATATTAGCCAAAGTATAATAGCAAATTATTGTGTAGTATTTAGTAGTGTGTTTGTAAGGAATGTATTTCTCTTTTTCTGAAGAAAAGGTACTGACAGGTCAATCATTTATTGTGTGTTTTTAATGCATGCTAGTGATTGGTGATTCCTAGCCCACCCCACCTTCCTTGACTAGGTCTTAGACTGATCCACCTCACTACCCTGTGAGAGTCAAGTGCTACAATGAGGTGTTTGGTTCCTACTGAGGAAAACAAAGGACACAACAGCTAATATCCCAATTTCCAACAATGTAATAAGGTAACCCCAATGGAAGAGATGGGCCGTGCTGTAGTAAAAAATGACTTTTTCACTGGAAGGACATGTAAAACTTAAAAGTAAATGTCTTGTCTTTTAAGTATATTGTGCCTTGCCCTCTGGGTTGTCCAGAGCCAAGATTAAGGGTGACATATGTATGAAAAGCGAAGGTTCCAGTCTGTCAAAAGGGTACTTTTCCAGATCGACATGTCAGTGTAAAACTGTGCATACAAGCTTTGAAATGGCAGGCCTGAGGCATGGTTAAAAGGCTACTTAAGTGAGTGGCACAATCAGTGCTGCAGGGTCATAAGAAGCATTTAACTTATAGGACCTGGGCTCAGTTAGTGCACTTTACTAGGTAAACTGAACATGCCAAATGGGGATAACCCAAAGTTAACATTTTTAGGAAAGAGAGCACAAGCACTTTAGCACTGGTTAGCAGTGGTAAAGTGCACAGAGTCATAAAGCCAGCAAAAACAAGGTCAGAAAAGTGGAGGTGATAGGCATAACATTTTGGGGAAGAACACCCTAAAGCTGTTAGGTGTAATATGGACAATAGCAGTGGTAACGTAAAAGCCATGACCAATGGGGTTTACTACAAAATCCTGTGTTTAGCACATTGGATGCATCTATTTATGCAGGTCTTCCTCAAAGAGAAGCCATAGGGACTGATTTATATGTCACAACCGTGATAGAATATCCTTATTACCAAAATGAAGGTCTGCCTGCCGGATTTAAATGTGGGTGACCATAAGTCCATCACTACCGTAGCCTACCCTCTCTGATGGCCCCATCTAGTACGCGGCATCAGAGAAATGGCTATAAGCCCACCCAACCCAATCAGAATGGGCAGACATGTAGACTTTTTTTCAAACTATCCATCACACCCAGGCAAACCCTGACAGTGATGGACAATTATGTGGTAATAATGCTCCCCTGTCACAGTAGATGACTTCCATGGTGGGGGAACATTACATGTTTTATTTTCAAGAAGAAACTCCTGCCAAAAAAGGCACTGCCCACTTTAATTCCTTTAACAGAAGTGGATGTTTTAGTTTACATGGCATGGGTTGTTAGTAATGCAAGTAACCAAGTGGAAGAATAACTGCAAATTTGAAGCCATGGCTGAACTGAAATGAAGCCTTCAACTTCAAGAGAGGACTGCAGTGGTCTTGGCTCACAGTCTGTGCAGCAGCAACCAACACCATCACTGACTACTAAACCCACAACAACAATGGCTCCAATTTCAAGTCCAAGTTCTGTAATGGGTTGGTTTCATATGGCAGGACTTAAATCAAGTGCAGAGGTGCAGGGAACACAGACACAGCAAGTGGCAGCACCAGTTGCAATTCATAAACCATTACCTGTGTGACCAAACATACATGTACGTGGTTCAAGACCTACTGCCCAATTCATATGAGAAGAAGAAATGCTTGCCAAAACTCAGCAGGCTGGCAGTGAAGTATCTATCATGTTTGGAGTCAGAGCATGTTCCCTCAAAATGTGGAGGGATTGACAATGATGAACAAACATTTCATCCCCAAAAATTCAAGTGCTCCTCAATCCACAACTGTGAATGACGAGAGCAGCTACTCGACTGACCTTTGTCCTCACAAATGTAGAGAGTGATCACTATATATATATATATATATATATATATATATATATATATATATATATATATATATATAAATATATATATATATATATATATATATATATATATATATATATATGTATATATATATATACTCAGTGCTAACTGAGAACAAGAACTGCTGTAGTGATGTCCCAGTGGCTCAAAGTATGGTGCTTAATTGTCACTCCTTACAGACACACAAGGCTGAACTATGGGATCTGCTAACCGACCAGTATTCAGAAGCGGTGTTCCTTAGGAAACCGGGCTAATGGCCAAATCGACACCTGACATTCTGTTGACAGTCCCTAAGGCCTATGCCATAGTTAGGTGAGACAGAGCCTCACAGAAGGGGGAGGAATAGAGCTGATTTCTAAAAGCTCCATCACTTGCACATTCAAGGAGATAGAAATTGGAGGCAGCGAGGCAGCCCTCTTTTCACTTACCTTTATGAATACCTTAGCTGGTTTATTGATTTATCATTCCCTGGGCCCTGCTTCCCATTTTATTGTTGCCTAAGAGGATTTAGTTACATCTCTAGCACTACGGTGCAACAATTTTAAAATTGTGGGATATCTGAACCTTCATTTTGAGGATGACACCTGTCGCAGTGTCTCCTCCCTTGTGAAGGATCTAGCTACTTGTCACCTCACCCAGTCGGTAGAGAGCCCCACCCATAGGAAGGGACAGATATTAGATCTGATTTTTGCTTACTGTGGAAAAATCCAGACAGTACCCCTGGTGCAGGTGGTGTGGTTTGAGAATTTAATTCTCTCCTCCTTATTTAAACTATTCCCTTGGAAGGCTTGTGTTCCATCAGTAGGTCTACATCAAACCTGCAAATGGTCTGGGGTGACAGGAGCGTCTTTTGTAAGATCCTTTGACTCCTCCAGGCCCCCTCGTAGTGAGTGTGTTGAGGAGGCGTCGGGCTCCTTGAGGACTGGATCAATGGGTCTCTAGACATGACTGCACCACAGACTACGGTCTTGATCAGTCACTCCAGACCATCTGCAGAATGGTTTACTGATGATCTACGAGCCTCAAGGAAGGCTAGTAGGTGGCTTGGACATCTGTGGTGCAGAAATTATGCAGTGGAAGACAGAATCTGCTATCAGAGGGCCCTGAAACATTGTCACAAGCTTATAGGTGTCTTGCACAGCTGCTTTTCTGCACAAAAAATTAATCTAGCAGACTCTGTCTATGAGATTTTTTTCTATAGCTCAATCACTATCTTCTCTGGAGCGTGTTTCTCCCCTACCACTCCATCCCAAGAGAACTGCAATCAAATTACACAGTTTTTACAGACAAAGGGGGTCATTACGACCCTGGCGGAACAAGTCCGCCAGGGCCGTGGGACGCGGTGGCACCGCCGACAGGCCGGCGGTGCCCCGCGGGGCATTCTGACCGCGGCGGCTCAGCCGCGGTCAGAGAAGGGAAACCGGCGGTCTCCCGCCGGTTTCCCGCTGCCCCAAAGGAATCCTCCAAGCCGGCGCAGCATGCTGCGCCGGCATGGGGATTCCGACTCCCCCTCCCGCCATCCAGTTCCTGGCGGTTCTCCCGCCGGGAACCGGATGGCGGGAGGGGGAGTCGCGGGGCCCCTGGGGGCCCCTGCCGTGCCCATGCCTATGGCATGGGCACGGCAGGGGCCCCCGTAAGAGGGCCCCTAAAAGTATTTCAGTGTCTGCAAAGCAGACACTGAAATACGCGACGGGTGCAACTGCACCCGTCGCACCTTCCCACTCCGCCGGCTCTATTACGAGCCGGCGTCATCGTGGGAAGGGAGTTTTCCCCTGGGCTGGCGGGCGGTCTTGTGAAGACCGCCCGCCAGCCCAGGGGAAAACTCGGAATACCCTCCGCGGTCTTACGACCGCGGAGCGGTATTTCGGAGGGGGGAAGCCTGGCGGGCGGCCTCCGCCGCCCGCCAGGCTCGGAATGAGGGCCAAAGTGTATAAGATCCACGCCTCCTTTCCCCAGGAGTGTAGAGAAGCAGAACGTCTGGATGTTTGGTTTGCTCCATGGGAGTTTTAGGGAAGCCTATCGAAGTTTAATTCAATGTCAGTTCTTGATGTATGCCGTATCCTGCCTGAGGTAGAAACTGGGCCCCATCGGATCTGGTCCCTACAGGGTCCAGGCGAGTGGCATGAAGGTTATCACTCCAGTTCTTTGTGACGTAATAAACCTGTCCCTCTCCACTGACAGGATTCCTTCCAAATTGAAACATGCCTCTGTGGTCCCTTTTTTGAAGAATCCCTTGTTAGATCCATCTAAACCTGATAATTTCAGACCTATCTGTCCTCTCCCATTTTTTGCCAAGATTGTCAGAAAATGTGTTAATTAGCAACTGGCACATTTTATTGAGAGTAATAACCTGCTACACTAAAGTCTGTCAGGTTTCCGATTCTGTTAGCTTCTGAGTCTCTCTAATGTATTATGTATGCAGGCAACACAGCAGCGCTGATCATGCTTGATCTAAGCATTGCATTTGACCAGTTACTGGGGAGATTATAGTCCTGTGGGATAGACAGACTAGCCCTAAATTGGCTAGTGTCCTTCCAAATGAGCCACACTATCAATGTCACCCCAAAACAATTCACTTCTAATAACTCTACACTGCAGCAAAGGGTGTGTTGGACCTGGCCCTTTTTGCAGGTTCATCTCCAGACTTTTTGCCTCCTTCCTCCTTATTTTTCTGACCTCTTGTTGTTAGCTCTAGGACTCTGAGCACTTTATCACTTCTGATCAGTGCTAAAGTACAGCTGCTCTCTCTTCTGAAGGTGGTATGATTGGCTTATACCTAATTGGCACATATTATTTACCTGTAAGTCCCTTGTACAGTGGTGTCTCTATACCTAGGGCTTGTAAATTAAATGCCACTAGTGGGCCTGCAGCGCTGATTGTGCCACCCACAGAAGTAGCCTTTCAAACCTGTCTCAGGCCTGCTAGCGCAGGGCCTGTGTGTGCAGTTTTCTGCCACAGGGACCTGGCATCTAAATTTACTTGTCAGGCCCAGAATCCCCCTTTTACTACCTGTAAGTCACCCCTAGGGTAGGCCCTAGCTAGCCCTATTGGCAGGGTGCTATGTATTTAGAAGGCAGACGTGTGTCTGGTTGTGTGGCCTGTCCTGGACACCCTATCTCAACCCTACACCTGGATTTCTGCCTCCTCCACTCTGGAGTGAGACTACCAGACACCAGGACGGGCGGAACACTATCCCCAGCCACCTGCCCAAGTCCTCCTGGCAAAATGGGATCCCTCTCAGAAGCTGGCCCTCCGGTGGAAGTGCAGGCTAGGCTCCCCTCCTGGCGTTCACTCATTAAACCAACCAGGCTCTGAGACTGGGTCTCGGGAATCCTGGGACACAGCCTACCTCTCCTCTGAGACAGGACATGGGATTCCAAACCCATCCGACTAGGACCTATCTGGTACACAAGCCCTTCCCACCACACCTGGTTGGGAAATGCCTAGACTACTCCCTTTAGTAATACCCCCAAATGCCTCACCAAACCCTCTGGCACTCAACCAGAGGTCTGCCTCCTTTGCAAACTACCTGGGGTCAGAGAGCTCACACATTAACAAGTGTTGGCTTAGCCCTGCATAACAACAATGAAACAGGTGCTCTCTGACAATCAGATTAACCAGCACTTCAAAATTGTCTACTGTGCTACCCTTCACCCATCCATCTAGTGCCATGCAGCAATCCTCCATGAACTCCTCCCAAGACTGGTGGAACAGTTTCTTACAGACCCTGAACTGCTTTCTGTATTCCTTAGGGGAAAAAACATACTTCTCAATCAGTGCATCATTCATGGTGGAATACCCCTTCCTATTACTCCCTTCCAGAGCCAGCAGGGCATCCCTCCTCTCCTCTGGAATATAGCCCACTAGGCCAGTCTCCCAGTCCTCCTCAGGGATCCTGTGCTCTTCCAGAGACTTCTCCTATTCCTTCAACCACTGATATATGTCACCCCCCTCTTGGAACCCAGGTACCAGATCTGTGGTTATGTGAGAATCATCTCTGCTACTGCACTTTACAGTGCTGCCACCACTGGACTCCACCTGCAGCTCTAGTGAGTCCAGACCCATCAGACTGCGCTCAAGAGCGAGTCTCTCTCTGGCAAAGGCCCGTTCTGCCTCTGCCATCCTCTCCTGCACTAAGGTATTTTCCACCTCAGCCCATCTCTCCTCTACAGCCAGAAGTGCTAGCTGGAACCTCAGGCCCTTCTCTTCCTGCCTATCTCTCAGCATCAGGCAACAAGGAATAAGAGGTAGCCCTGCCTCTTACACTTGATCCAGCAAGGGGCTCCCTATCACTGGGGCTTTCCCTATCAACTGGCACCCCACCCAGTCATTCTCACCCTCCTGGTCAGTCTCTTCACCGCTCACTAGGGATGAGGTCTGGGAGCCATCCCATTTGGAATCCTCACTACAATCAGGATCCTCTGACTACCCTGTAAGAACACTCTTCGCCAGGGCATATGTCACAAAACTTTCAAAGAAATTCAGAGATCTCCTGAGGTCCCCGCTCTCTGGAAGTCCTCTCTCTCTACAGAACACCTTTAATTCCTCCTGCATGTAAAATGGCAGGTCCTCTAGGTTAAAGGTTAGCCCCATTTTGAAAAGGTACAGTAAACACAAGTGTAACAACCCAAACACCCAAGAGTAAGAACTGAAAACAAGAAAAATGACCAATGAAAGAAAATCAGGAGAAACAAAACATGTGATGGTCTAAAATACAGTTTGTGGTGCAACAATGACTCACAATGGTATTGTGCAAGTGCAAGTCCTATCCTCACCGCTGACAACCAATGTTAGAACTGTGGTTTCTGGTTGGCTAGTGTATGCACCTAAGCCAAGCAGAACCCACCCACTCTAGTCAGGGCGAGGGAGATACACACCCAAGATAACCCCTGCTCACACCCTTGGTAGATTGGCATGAGCAGTCAGGCCTATCCCAGAGGCAATGTGTAAAGTGTTTTCACAACACACAAAGTGACCACTATCCCCACCACAAAGGAAACACAACACCAAGTTATATAAAAATAAACTGTATTCTACACAATATCATTAGACCAAACACAACATGTAATACCCTGCTACCAAGGCAGTTGTTAGAAATTTACACAGTACTGTTACTCTGCAGAAATCAGCAGTAGTCACATATAACACACAGGTTACTCATTATTCTGCAACATAAGCAGTAGTCAAGCAAACATTACTACAGTAATGCACATGTCACAAGATTCTCATAAATGCCCATTCCGGGAACATCAGGAAACACATGGCAAGTCATAAAAACAGGTTAGCATAACAATCCCAGATGCCCATAAAAGGAACATCAGAAAAATATATGGCAAGTCATGAGCAGAACACATATCAGCCGAAATGCCCCAAATGAACATGTTGCCACCAAATGTACCTGTCTTTATGATGAAGGCACCATGGGTGCCATGAAGGAAAGGGGGCCCCCAGTGCTCCAGAGCAATAAAACAGAGGCATAGTGATTGGGGGAGGAGGGCAGCATGCACCCCCTCTGTTCCTATATAGAGAACCCTCCTGGCGCTGCACCTGTACTGCCAAATAATTCTCTGCAAGTTGCTGACTTTTCTACCTTCCATAATGACCTGTTGTGAGTGCGCTTTCATTCAGGACAACTCTTTTGGGTACAAATTAAACGGCCTGTCCAGCCGTGAAGGCAGCACCACTGCACAAAGCAGCAGATCTATGTGTGACTTTATTGATGGTCACTTTCAGAGCAGCAGGTTAGAACATTGGCAGCAAAAACAATTTTCTTACTTTGAATTTGCCCACTGGGGTAATGAACTGTGTTTTATTATTTTGTTTGGCTTCAGCAACCCACTTGGGATATAATTTTACAATTGTGCAGGACTATCCTCACCAGGATGTTCTTTGCAGCTCACTTGAGGTCCACTTGACAGAACTGGTATTCAACTGATTTCAGGTGCTTGCAATTAAATCTGCTGAGCAGCCAGGCAGTTGGCCTTTGAAAAAGGAAGAAATTGTTTGTTCTCTTCTGATGAAGGGATGAACCCAGAAACACGTTTCCAGAAATGCTTGAAAACATAAGGCCTGAAATAATGAAAATGCCAAAGAATTCTCTGTAAGTTGCTGACTTTGCTATGTTGTAATTTAGTAGCGATTAGATTAAGCATTAGCAGAAGACATCTTGTATTTAGCAACTATCGTGAACATTTCGCGGAATCCTTTTTGTATTCATGGCAGCCATTATCTCTGCCACATGCTGCCATGTGCTCGCCATGTGCTCTGTCCTACCTTCCTGTTAACTACTCTTGAAAATCTGTCTAGTGACAAGTTATATTTAGCATCTCCCACTTTGCACATGCCCAGTAAGGTCTGCAGCTGTTAGTAATTAGTAACCGACAGTAATGTGTCTACTAGTCCTTGAAAACTGTTAGCCCCTCCTACCTGTCGACTGTGCATTTCCATATGACCTTATATGTCTATAAGTCTTGCTTCTATAATTGTACCACCTTCTTTTAGCCCCTGCGTGGATATAAAAGGACCATGATCTCTTAGTTCAGTGTGCTACTTCAAACATTACCGAAGGGTGATGTTTGAACTGTAGTACCACCTCTTGAGGTTTAATAAACTTTGTCTTTTATTTCAGTTTCTGTGCCAACTTCTTCCTATATGGTCTGAGGACTTTGTGCAGAGAAGGGCGAACCCCTTGCTCTAGTAGGCCATGACAAATTGGCGCCCGAAGAGGGACTCATCGGCGACTCAGACGCCCGACGGATTGGTCACGACAAAGGATTGGGATTTCGCTGTGGATGATCAATGCCTGAGGAGACCCGAGTCTTGGCAACCACAGCGTTTTTCCCTTCTTTCTGATTTGACCATCCAGGTGGCGCCGGTCCGCGACTGTGATGCTTTTTGTTCATTCGTCATACAGTGACCATTTGGTCGATTTTAGAACTTGGCAGTTGGAACCTGGACGCCCTGTGATTGGTAAGAGCCGTTTTACAGCACTTGCTGTGGCTTTTGATGCCTTTGTTTCACCACTTACTGTGGCTCTCGTGTTTTGGGTGACCAGTCAATTTGTGTCCTTTGAATTGATATATAAATGGCAATTTATATAGGCAGGTAATGAGGAGAATTTTCTCCAATTTATTTTTGATTTGAACGGCACCTTAAGTGCTACTTTGATTATAATACTGCATATTCTGCACTATTTTTGGAATGCCTGTTTTTAGCGCACTTCGTATGATGTGTTGATTTTGTAATGGTACCAATTTGAGACTGGAAGAATCGCAACCGGCACCCCCAGAGGGGACGCCTAATAGAGATATGTATGTTAAACATGGTCTTTCTTCTATAATGTACAGCACATTATGGAATAAATACACTCGTGCGGATCCTGAGTTACGTTGGCCTATGCATGGGTCATTTGATTTGTGAAAGATTGAGTATGTGGAACAATGTATGTGTAAGCGAAGGTCTAGGCAAGATATGTTTGACTGTGTACAAATGTGGGAGAAAGAAGTGCGTGGACGAGTGAAGCGTGAGCAAGCCTTGCTTGAGAAAGAGCAGCGGAAGAATGTATATGTGAAATAATTGGAAATGAGAAAAGAAAGAAAGAAATAAATGATTTAAAGGAGATAGAAGAGAAAGAACGTAAATTACATGTAACTGGCCAATACACTGTTCAGCAAGCTCTCTATCCTATCCTTAATAAACCGCAAAATGATTTTTTGTTACTAGATCGCCCTCCACTTCCGTATGTTGTTCCTTCTGCCCCTCATAATTTAGCTGAGGTCTCCGGTACAGAGCAACAGAAGATACGAGACAGTCGCTCTATGTTGCCTGCTGATCGTGCGTCTGAGCTTAGATCTATTGCTCGTAAAGCAATTCGTAGCGTTGTCTTTGCTTCTGAACTTTTAGTCGATATGAAAGGGTGGACGGAAAATGAGCAGCTATATTTTACTGAGGCATTTGGCACAGAAGTTATTGAACTATTTCGGAAATATTCTGATGAGTTAGAGCCCGATGATGTAGCAGCTGATCGTAAGCAAATTCGTGATAGTCTTTTTGTTTTCTCCCAGGTGGCTGATGCAATCAGGCGTTTGGTGAAATTATGTGTTGCTGCAGACCGTTTGCGAGAGGAGAAAAGGGCCATGGACGTAGTTGCACAGACATCTCAGACCGGCGAGGTGCAAGCTTCCATCTTTGGAACAGATAAGACTATGATAGTTCACGCAAAACCAATGCGGGAGGCCGCGCCTTTGTATGTTCCTCCTAAAGGATTGGGTACAAGTGATGATAAAACTTCTGTTGATGCTAAGGGTTCTTTTATTTATAATTGGGTGTATACTCCTTGGAATAGGGCAGATCTAATGGCACTTAAAACAGCATTACCTGACCCGCGGAAAAATCCAGCTGCCTTTTATGAGGAAGTTGAGGGAGCAATTAGTTCTTGTACTATGACTTTGGCTGACGTTGGTTTATTTTTTGGATTGATATTACCGCCAGATATGTGGAGAACTGTTCGTAAAGTTGATGATCATGTAGTTTTTGGGGTGTCATGGAAAGAATTAGAACAGATGGACAGGGATAGGGAACCTGCGAAAAAGCTGTATCACTGGATTATAGATCTTCCTGCAGCCATATTAGTTAAGTTAAAAACGATTATTCCCCCTAAAAAGATAGATTGGACTGTTTTAGCGTCTTGTAAGCAAAAGGCAGATGAATCGTCTCTGATTTCTTTACACGCTTTAAAGAAGCATTTCATGATTTTAGTGGCCAGTTATTGTCAGATGATACGGGTAGACATTTGTTCATCGATAAATATGTCGCAAATCTGTTACCAGGAATAGCTAGTCATCTAAAAGCTAATGAAAGTTGATGGAATACCTCTACTCCGGTTTCTCTTTTGACTATGGCTCAGTATTATGAACGTCAGGAATTAGAAGCAAAAGGTAGCGAGGATAAAAAGATTAAAGAATTAAAGATGAAGGTTATGTTGGCTCAAGCTTATGGTCCGCCTTTTAGAGGTAGTGATAGAGGTGGACGTGGATCTTATGGTTCTTCTTACACTCGTTCGAATTTGTCTGTTGATCAGTGTGCGTATTGTAATAAATTTGGGAAATTGGGCTGCCGATTGTCCTGCACTACGTGTTCAGCAGTGTTCACGTGGTCGGGGACAAATAAGAAATCGCTCAGGATATTCAGGGCCTAGAAGAAGCACTGATTATCATGCTAGGTTGATGCTAACGTACGAGGGCAGGATGGGTTTAACACTTTTGATAAGCGGAACCAATACCAGATGTCTAACTATGTGCAGCCTGATTTTCAAGATTCTTCTTATGCCTAGGATTGCCTAGGATGGGGTAAGGAATCAGTTGAAGTTCCAGTAGATCAGAGGGGTCCCTATGTTACAGCACATGTTTTGGGTTCTACTGATCAGTTTCTGGTTGATACAGGAGCTACTCGTAGCGCCTTGTCTAAACAATTGGTTCCAAGGGCTCCCCTGTCTGGCTTAACCATTACATCGATAGGTTTCAATGGAACACCTTCCCCAAGCCCATTGTCACAACCACTTGCATTCCATGTTGATAAATTTACTGCTCCATGTCCGTTTTTGCTTTCTCCAAATACACCAGACAATATTGTGGGTCTTGATATGCTCAAGTATTTCGGGGCTACAATACAATGCTCTCCTGAAGGGGTGCGTGTTATTTTGAATGATAATCATCCTGTGATGGAAAGAGTTTGCCTTGTTAAAGAGGATATTGCATTAGCTTCGCTCCCTAGTACTTTGTGGGCTACTTCAGATACTGATGTGGGACAAATGATTATTCCACGGGTACATATTAGTGTCAAGGAGGGAGCTGTATTGCCACGTTTGCCTCAATACAATATTTTACAGGAGGGCGAAGAAGCACTCACACGAATTGTGCATGATCTTATTGCAGTTGGAGTTGTTGAGCAAGTTCCGTATAATGTTTGTAACAGTCCGATTCTTCCTATTCTGAAAAAGGAAACTGATACTAGGATTTACCGATTCATTATTGATTTACGAGAAGTGAATAAGATTGTGGTACCACAATATCCTGTGGTATCTGACATCACAACACTTCTTACTTTTGTTCCCCCGACAGCAACTACGTTCTCTGTGATAGACTTGAAGAATGCTTTC
This sequence comes from Pleurodeles waltl, assembly GCF_031143425.1. Taxonomy (NCBI): domain Eukaryota; kingdom Metazoa; phylum Chordata; class Amphibia; order Caudata; family Salamandridae; genus Pleurodeles; species Pleurodeles waltl. The sequence goes on from NC_090439.1 coordinate 630,081,989, forward strand.
TTTTCGATCCCTATTCAGCTGACAGCCGATATTTGTTTGGTTTTACTTTGAATAAACGATCATATAGATTTTACAGAGTTCCTCAAGACTATACTGAGAGTCCTCGTATTTATTGTCAAGCGTTAAAACGACAACTTGATTCTTTTGTTTTGCCTGAAGGTGTGGCTCTCATACAATATGTTGATGATATTTTGTTAGCAGCTGATACCCCTGAGCAATGTGAAAAGTGCACTTTGTCCTTACTTTCTTTTCTTGCTTCACACCATCATAAAGTGTCACGAAAGAAATTGCAATATTGTAGACCAAAAGTAATCTATTTAGGTCACCTTTTGTCTAAGGAGGGCCATACACTTACATCAGATCGTATTCAAGCAACTTTAGACAGACCAGTACCCTCTACTTAGAAAGATGTTTGTGCATTCCTTGGTCTTAATTCTTTTTGTAGGCAATGGATATTAGGGTTTTCACACATTGTCAAACCTTTGCTAGCACTTTTGACTAAAGATCCTCCAATGCCCCTCCCATGGGCAGATGAATGTGAGACTGCTTTCCGGCAGCTACGACAAGCCTTTGTTCAGCACCAGTGTTAGGTACTCCAGATTACACGAATCCTTTTGCACTTTACGTACATGATAAAGATGGATGTGCATTGTCAGTTTTAGTACAGACACATGGCGATAATCAGCGTCCCTGTGCATATATTTCAGCAGTACTTGATCCTGACACTCGAGCTTTGCCTGGGTGTTTTCGTTCAGTTGCGGCAACAGCTGTGTCAATGCGTCACAGTGAAGGGATAGTTTTGTCACAGAAGCTGTTGATGTTAGTACCCCATGCGGTGGATGCTCTTTTAAATCAAACAAAGATGCAACATTTAACTAGCTCTCGCCTGACAGGATATGAATTGACATTGTTGGCTACTCACATTACACTGAAGAGATGTGCAACACTAAATCCAGCCACTTTGTTGCCATATCAGGTGACTCAGCCTCAGTCACAAGAAACACATGATTGTATATTCCTTACCGAAGAACAGACAAAGGGTCGTATTGATTTGCAAGATACGCCCCTTCCAGATGTAGATGGGGAATTGTGGGTCGATGGGTCTTGTTTGAAGTTGCCAGACGGTACGACGTCAGCTGCATATGCAATTACCACAATACACACAATAGTGGAGACAGCTTGTATACCACAGAAGTCAGCTCAAGCAGCTGAACTAATAGCTTTGACACGAGCATGTAAGCTTAGTACTGACTTGTGTGTGAACATTTATACAGACAGCCACTATGATTTTGGAGTGGCTCATGATTTTGGTTTGCTTTGGAAGGAGAGAGGCGTTCTCACATCCCACGGGATGCAGATAATGCACGGAGAATTAGTGCATAACCTCTTTACTGCACTGACATATCCAAAGAAAATAGCTATTGTGAAATGTAGTGCACACAAGAGAGTGACCGATAAGACAGGGCAAGGTAATGCCCTTGCGAACCGTGTAGCACGTGAGACTGCGATGCAGCGAAGTACTACTTCTATGTATGTAGTGAAGTCACAAGCTAAACGTTGGCATAATGCTAGACAAGACGTGTTAGATATACAGAAATCTGCTTCTGTGAAAGAACGTGAGCAATGGTCTGAAGAAGGAGAATTGGATGATTAGGGATGTTGGCGGAATAAGCAGATGGATAAATGGAAATTGCCTATAGCTTTTGTACAACCTATGGTTCAGATGGCACATGGGCTGGCACATGTTGGAGCTTCAACAATAACAAAGTTGCTTAAGCAAGTTTGGGAGCATCCAGAAATTTCCAGTACAGCTAAGAGAGTAGTACAGTCTTGTATGATCTGTTTACAATACAATCCTGGAAAAGGGACACAAACTCCTGCGGGAGGGTTTGCTACACCAACTGCACCTTTCGAAGTTCTACAAATGGATTATATTCAGCTTGAACGCTGCAACAATTTAAAATATGTCTTGGTGGTGGTATGTGCCTTCAGTAAATGGATAGAGGCGTACCCCACAAAGGATACTACTGCCATTACCACAGTGAAGGTGCTTTTGAAATAATTTTTCCCTAGGTTTGGTGTTTGCAGACTTTTATGGAATGATAACGGACCTCATTTTGTTGGAGAAGTTATTAAGTATGTCTTGAAAGGATTAGGGATCAAACAGAAGTTCCATGCGGTTTTCCACCCACAATCAGCAGGGTTGGTGGAAAGGTATAATGCTACTTTGAAACTGAAGTTAGCGAAGATACAGGCTTCCACATCATTAACTTGGCCGGATGCATTACCGTTGGCATTATTGTCTATTAGGTCAGTGCCACACTCTCGAACAGGCATTACCCCCTATGAAATAGTATTTGGAAGGCCAATGAATATTTGGGGAGTTCCTAAGCCAAATTCTGTATATGATGTACCTTGTGTCATGATGAATGATTATTTGGCACAGTTAACCGACAATTTGGTTTCTATTCATCAACAGGTTCGAGAAGCACTTCCTGACAGATCTACAGGTGAAGGCCATGAACTCCGACCTGGTGACCAGGTGCTGATTAAGTCCTTTGAAAGATCAAGCAGCTTGGAACCAAGGTGGCGAGGCCCAGAGCAGGTGCTCCTTGTGACAAGGACAGCAGTTCGAGTGACGAACCGAAATAATTGGGTCCATAGTACTCACTGCAAGAGAGTGCTACCTACCTTGGTGGAACCTGCTGTGCTGACCGATCATCGAGAGATCTTGACTACAGAGAAAGGCCGTGCTATATCACCTAACGAATCTGCGGAGGTCTTCCCGGACCATACGATTTCTGGAGTATCGCAATATAATTTGAGACCGAGGAAAAAATCTGTAGTGCTGGAGAAAACTGGTTGAGCTACCGCCCTGGGTTAGTGAAACGGAGAGCCAATGTGGCAAGGAGGGGGTGTCAGCCATGCATTAGAGTAGTGACACCCGTCTTGGCCCATGGTGAAGAAATCAGCGGCTGCCCAGGGATAAGAGCTCCAACAATTGTTTTTAATTAATTTCTGGAAGGGTCGATTATCACTGTTGCTAAAATGAATAACAAAGTGATCATTAGTACTATGGGGTTTGTTGTTGTTTTGGTGGTTAGAGCAATAATTACCTGGTTTGTTGAAAAGAAGGCTCCTGCTCTTGAGTTTTTTGTTGCCACTACTCCAGTACCAGAGGATCACTATTACTTTACGCTTCCCTATTATGAGCAGAAGCACCGTCAATCGTACTTCAATAATACTTTCATTCAGATGTTGCATCATACTCATAATGGTACAAATACTACTAACTGTTGGGTATCTGGAATGATACCTGCGCATCAAAAGAAAGGAGGAACACCTTTCATTCCTCTTCCTTTTTCACACAATGGTTCTTGTCAAGCTTGGTATACGCTTTTGTTTGCATCTTGAAAACGTACAGAGAGCGGACTTCTTTTTCGCCTTAATAAAGTATGCTACCAAGACAAAGATGGGTATCCCAAGCCAAAGGAACTAAATGGGAATGGGAAGAGTATCAATGGGACAATGATTCAATACCATATGTCTTCACAAATATAAGAGACTCTGACAAAAAAGAACAATTTGTGATTTCTGTTACAAAAACTAAAGCAGATTTCTGTATATGTGGCATTAGGCGAATTCCAGTGGGGATAAGCGATTGTACCTTGATTTTAACTATTTAGGGTGTAAATAATAGTAGTTTTACAGCTTCACATAATACATATTTTGTTTGTGGTAACTATGGATATTACCAACTAACTGTTCGGTGGTCAGGTGTGTGTTATGTATCTTCTCTATTACCCCTTGTGTTTTTGGCACCTGCATCATATCACTGAGATTTTAAACTGTTCAATGACATCATTAAAAATAGATATAAAAGGACAATAAGCACAAATGAGGTAGACCAAACGGACACTAGCCTGCAACAATATGTTGATTTTAATTTAGGGTTGTTCTCCTTTGTGGGCGCTGCATTAAACAGTAGGAAAGTGATACGATTGACTAGGGTTGTGGAAGCTGTTACCAATCAGGCAGCTCTGGCACTTGGGAATATTACCGAGGAGCTCTAAATTGCGAGGATTGTAGCGCTCCAAAATTGTATGGTACTAGATGTGATATTAGCTGATCGAGTTGGCGCATGTCGCATCATCTGTAGTAGTTGCTGCGTTTTCATTCCAGATCACTCACCTTCAGTATATGATGCAATATCTAAATTGCATAACATTGCTGCAGAAATCCGCACAGAGACTGGTACTTGGACTTTTTCTGGATGGTTTTGGGCTCTTGTTTCCGCTTGGGGCTGGAAACTACTGACTATCCTGGGTGTAATGATTGCAATATTTTTCACATGCTGTATCTGTATTCAGTGTGGTCCAGTGTTCTGCTCCATGTGTATTACTGCTTGTATGCCTACCAAAAGAGATATTACAGAAATGAAAGCACAACACATGTTAGATGAGGAAATAGCTGAAATGATGAGCATAAATATACAAGATGAATATTTAGATTATCCCAGAAAGACGAATGTCTTCAGCTAATGCTGAAAGGGTCGTTTGTTGTAATTTAGTAGCGATTAAATTAAGCATTAGCAGAAGACATCTTGTATTTAGCAACTATTGTGAACATTTTGCGGAATCCATTTTGTATTCATGGCAGCCGTTATCTCTGCCACATGCTGCCATGTGCTCGCCATGTGCTCTGTCCTACCTTCCTGTTAACTACTCTTGAAAATCTGTCTAGTGACAAGTTATATTTAGCATCTCTCACTTTGCACATGCCCAGTAAGGTCTGCAGCTGTTAGTAATTAGTAACCAACAGTAATGTGTCTAATAGTCCTTGAAAACTGTTAGCCCCTCCTACCTGTCGACTGTGCATTTCCATATGACCTTATATGTATATAAGTCTTGCTTCTATAATTGTACCACCTTCTTTTAGCCCCTGCGTGGGTATAAAAGGACCATGCTCTCTTAGTTCAGTGTGCTACTTCAAACATTACTGAAGGGTGCTGTTTGAACTGTAGTACCACCTCATGAGGTTTGATAAACTTTGTCTTTTATTTCAGTTTCTGTGCCAACTTCTTCCTATATGGTCTGAGGACTTTGTGCAGAGAAGGGCGAACCCCTTGCACTAGTAGGCCTTGCTGAGGCTTACTTCGAAAGCTACATTTCATAATGATCTGTTGCGCTTTCGTTCAGGACAACTCTTTTTGGTAAACACACACACACACACACACATATATATATATATATATATATATGTATGTATATATATATATATATATATATATATATATCAAAAACGAAGTTGTCCTCATGTGAAAGCGCACTCCCAACAGGTTATATAAACGGGAAGAAAAAGCAAAGCCAGCAACTCACAGTGAATTCTTTAAGCAGTTTCATTATTCCAGGCCTTAAGTTATAAAATCATCTCTGGACACGTGTTTCTAGGTCAATCCTCTCTTCAGCAGAGAAAAATATAAAAGTGTTTCACCCTCGTAGGTGCAGCCAGTGCTGGAAGTGTTCCAGGCATTTCTTTCTTACTGAAAAGACCGGCATGGCTTCAGCTTGTCTAATTGCAGGCACCTGATTAGTCTCTTTAAATACCAGTCCGCCCCAGTGGGCCTCTCAAGTGAGTACAGTGCATGCTGGTTATGGTGGTCCTGCAATTTTTTCATTTTGCCCCAAGTGGGTTGCTGGAGCCAAACGAAATAATGAACCAAAGTGCAAAACCTTTGTAGGCGAATCCAAAGTAAAATTGTCAGATTTGCTGTGAAAATCCCAACCTGACTGCTCTTATGTGACAATCCATTTTTAGTCACACAGACCTGCTACGATGTGCAGTGGTGCTGCTTTCCCGACTGGACAGGCCGGTTAAATATCAAAAACGAAGTTGTCCTCATGTGAAAGCGCACTCCCAACAGGTTATATAAACAGGAAGAAAAAGCAAAGCCAGCAACTCACAGTGAATTCTTTAAGCAGTTTCATTATTCCAGGCCTTAAGTTATAAAATCATCTCTGGACACGTGTTTCTAGGTCAATCCTTTCTTCAGCAGAGAAAAATATAAAAGTGTTTCACCCTCATAGGTGCAGCCAGTGCTGGAAGTGTTCCAGGCATTTCTTTCTTACTGACAAGACCGGCATGGCTTCAGCTTGTCTAATTACAGGCACCTGATTAGTCTCTTTAAATACCAGCCGGGAAAGCAGCACCACTGCACATCGAAGCAGGTCTGTGTGACTAAAAATGGATTGTCACATAAGAGCAATCAGGTTGGGATATTCACAGCAAATCTGACAATTTTACTTTGGATTCGCCTACAAAGGTTTTGCACTTTGGTTCATTATTTTGTCTGGCTCCAGCAACCCACTTGGGGCAAAATGAAAAAATTGCAGGACCACCATAACCAGCATGCACTGTACTCACTTGAGAGGCCCACTGGGGCGGACTGGTATTTAAAGAGACTAATCAGGTGCCTGCAATTAGACAAGCTGAAGCCATGCCGGTCTTTTCAGTAAGAAAGAAATGCCTGGAACACTTCCAGCACTGGCTGCACCTACGAGAGAAAGGATTGACCTAGAAACACGTGTCCAGAGATGATTTTATAACCTAAGGCCTGGAATAATGAAACTGCTTAAAGAATTCACTGTGAGTTGCTGGCTTTGTTTTTTCTTCCCGTTTATATAACCTGTTGGGAGTGCGCTTTCACATGAGGACAACTTCGTTTTTGATATATATATATATATATATATATAAATTCACTGAAAAAACAAAGGTTACCGGACCATTATAATTAGGCTCACATTTCACTTCTGGAAAACCAGTGACATTTCTGAGCTGATTATAACGCATGCCCCCACAATGCACTACTTATGACCTCACATTTCACAACATTCATGACATGGTCAGTGATTTAACTTATGTAATCAATGATCACATCTCAAATGACATTAATGATGATTTCATCCAGTGAGTGTGTGTTTTCTAAAGGTTTATGAGTGTTAAGCATATATACCAAGGTACTACAAAAGTTAAAATAGTAGACATTCTGTACTACTAATGAGTGATACTAATTCTAACATATATTATGTGAATTGCTGTGTGAATGGGTGTGAGTGGGAGTCTGAGTGCCGGTATGGTTGTGTGAGTGGGTGTGTGAGTCCTGTATGGTGTATAAGTAGGTAATTGAGTAGCTGTGTGGGTGAGTGAGTGGCTGTGTGAGTGACTATATTGGTGAGTGAGTGGTGTGCCAGTGGCTGTATGGGTGAGTGAGTGAGTGGCTGTGTGAATGGCTGTATGGGTGGGAGAGTGGGTGTGTAAGTGACTGTAGGGGTGGTTGAGTAAGTGGGTGTCTGAATTGCCGTATGAGTGAATGAGTGGCTGTGTAAGTGGCTGTATGGGTGAGTGAGTGGCTGTTTGAGTGGCTGTCTGGTTAAGTGAGTTGCTGTGTGAGTGGCTGTATTGTAGAGTAAGAGTGTCTTTGTGAATAGATGTATGGGTGAGTGGGTGGATGTGTGAGTACTTGTATGGATGTTTGAATGGGTATGTAACTAGTTGTATGTGTGTGTGAGTGCTTGTATTGGTACATGAGTTGCTGTATTGAGAGGATGTACGGGTGAGTGAGCTGGTGTGTGAGTAGCTCAATAGGTGAATAAGTGGGTATGTAAGTAGCTGTATGGGTTAGAGTGTGGCTTTTTGAGTGGCTGTTTGAGTAAGTGATTGGTTATATGAGTAGCTGTATGGGTGAGTGAGTGGTTGTATATGTGGATGTATGAATGAGTGAGTAGGTGTGTGCGTGTCTCAGTAGATGAGTGAGTGGGTGTGTGAGTACTTGTATGGGCCAGTGAATGGGTATGCAAGTGGTTGTGTGGGTGTGTGAGTGCGAGTATGAGAGGTTGTATAGGGGAGTGAGTAGGTGTGTGAGTTCTTCTGCAGATGATGTCAACAGTGGTCAATGACCATGTCATGAGTAATGTAACATATGAAGTCATAAGCATCACATTCAATGGATGAATCAGTCAGGATTTATACAGCACAGCTAATCACCAAATAGGGTATCCAGGTGCAAAAGTGCATTGAGGGACATAAGTTATAGTTAGCTTAGGTAATTATAACTGCTGAATTGCACTGGTTTTGTTCAAGTGAAATGTGAGCCTAACTGTAATGTCCCTGCAACCTTTGTTTTTTCAGTGAATATCTAAATTTTATTTTATTCTATTTCCTAAGTATAACATTCCTCTAACCTTTGTTTTTTCCATAGAATTTCTAGGTTTTTTTCATGTTGTTTCCTAATTATAACATCCCTGTAACCTTTGTTTCATTAAGTGAATTTCTAAGCTTTTCTGAATGTTATCTCCTAACTGTAGTCACTAACCTTTGACAGTGAGTATATGAGTGAGTGCCTCAGTAGGTCTGCGAATGGGTGTGAGAGTGTCTGAGTAGGTCTCTCAGTGGGTGTGTGAGTATCTGAGTGGGCCTGTGGATGGCTGTATGAGTCTCTTATTGGATCTGTGAGTGGGTGCATGAGTGTCTAAGTGAGTCTGTGAGTGGATGCGTGAGCTTGAGTGGGTTTGTGAGTGGGTGCATGAATCAGTGAGTGGGTGCGTGGATGTTCGAGTGGGTCTATGAGTGGGTGCATAAGGGTCTAAGTAGGTCTGTGTTTGAGTGTGTGAGTCTCTGAGTGGGTCTGTGAGTAGGTGCATGAGTCTATGAATCGGTCTGTGAGTGGCTGCATGAGTTTCTGAGTAGGTCTGTGAGTGGGTGTGTGATTGTATGAGTGGGTATGTGAGTGGGTGGTTGAGTGTCTTAGTGGGTCTGTGGGTGAGTGTCTGAGTAGGTTTGTGAGTGAGTGCATGAGTCTCTGAGTCCATCTGTGAGTGAGTGCATGAGTTTCTGAGTGTGTCAGTGAGTGAGTACATGAGTCTGAGTGGGTCTGTGAGTGGGTACGTGAATGTCTGAGTGGGTCTTTGAGTTGGTGCTTGAGTGTCTGAGTGCATCTATGACTGGGTGTGTGTGTCTCTGTGTGGGTATGTCAGTAGCTGTGTGAGTGATATGGCCACACAGGAATCTCACCTGCCATTTTATCCAACAAGAGTCCACAGTTTTGCACAAAATATCTACCCAAGCAGAGTTCTTTCTGCCTCCTTGGGTACATGTCCCGTACATATTCTACACTACAGCTACGTAATGGAGCAGAAGGAAATGTCACCAGATACCCGGTGTGCCTTTTGGCAATATGATTGTTCCTGGTACTTCTTTATCCAGAAATATGTGATAACATGAATCCTTGAATAGAGAGGCCGATGAGACTACAAAGATGTAAATCTCCAACAAACCAGGGTCCTTCCTGTTATCTATATAACGTAAGTGCTTCTTTGTTTTGGGGAGATGTCCTCATAAGCCTCTGATTTAAGAATGCACCACCAAAATCGGTGGGAAACACACTGGGGGGCCCTTTGGTAAGCTGTCCACCAACCTGGCAAAAGGGAGATGGCCTTTGCATATTACTAAGGTGGACAGGGCGGGACCAAGCAGGCGGAGCTACCAGGTGATTTGCACAGTTGCATACTTGTAGCAATTTAAAGGGAGCAACATGGACTCTACTCTCACCATGAAAGGACAAGAAAGAACCCACTCATCACAGTCACATACCGATTATGCTCCAACAGATCAACAATACTTTCACTTCCACAAAGGATTTCAGATTGTTTTTCAATATGGAATTGCAGAGAAAACATACTTGCTTTACCATCACCAAGCCAAGGAGTTAGGATTGTTTCTTTTTTACAGAAGTTGATCTTCTACAGGGTCATCAGCTATGTTTATACTTGTAAGTGCTTCTTCATGAGGATTAATTCCTGTGAAATAAGCATCAGGGACAGAACGACCTGAGGGACCACATACCAGCAACAATTTGATGGGGAGGGAGGCCACAAGGCCCCTCTCCCCCAGCCAGTCCTGGCCCCGAGAACCTCATTCCCCAATTCCCCAGAGCCCGACCTTCACTGAATAGAGGAGGGTGGCCATACTGACCCACATCCTGGGACAGTTTCAGCCCCAGGGCCTGTACTCTAAATGTTTATATGTTTTATTGGAGTGCATAGGCTTCCCTCCCCAGACCAATTTCAGCACTGGAAACCTCATCCCTAGGGCCTGGCCAAAAACAAATGGGGGAGGGGGCCATGCAACCCCACCTCCTTGGCCAAATTTGGTTCAGTGGACCCCATCCCCAGGGCATCCAGTATGAAGAGTTGGGATGGTGGGGGGAGCCTCAAATCATCCTCAGTCCCAGAGGGCCCTCTGCCTCCTGCAGGAGCCATCACTGCTGCTGCAAAGAGGGAGGTGCTAGAAAAGTAGCTCCCTCCATGCAGTAGCGGTCATTCATCTCTTTCCCTGCCCACCCTGTGCGAATAGGGAAAGAGCTGAAACCTCTGTTTCCAGTGAGCGGGAGCACTTTGATAGCTCCCACCCGCTGGAACCAGACTGTTTGCTTTTGCTTGGTGGGAGCTGTCAAAGCTCCCACCAAGCAAAAGTAAACAGCTATTTCCTAGGGGTGGGCACCTCAAGCCATAGAAGGATCTGGCCCTGGGAATGGTGATCCATGTGCCATTTATGGCTCCAGTAGGTGGGTTTGCATGCCCTCCCTCCTTTTATTTGTACGGGCTGCCCCACGGATGAGGTGGTCAAGGTTGGCCGGGGGGTGGCAAGTGACCCCCCTTTTTTTTTATAAAAAGGAAAGCCCCAGGAAGGTGGTGGTGCCCAGGGCACTGGGGGTCCATGTAGCACCCCATATTAATATTTGAATATTGCCCCAGGGAGGTGGAGGTCCCTACCGCTGTCAGGGTCCGCGCGACCCCCCCCTCCACTTTTTTTTTAGTATAGCACTGGGGTGGCAGTGGCCTTTGGGGCCCAGGGGCGATCAGCATGGCCCCACCACATTAATATTTACCTTAGGCCTAGGTGCAGTATGAGAAGGGCCGAAAACACTTTACCATGCTACATGGAGCTCCGCAAGCAGCAGAGTCCAATGTGTTGCACTGTTAATGCTGATTTTTGGTGCCAGAAGTTTCTCCAGCACTGAAAAATCTGGGTTAACATCATCACGTGGCACACCAGAGGGAGTGGGTTCCTCCTGCCACTCGAGTAGATTTTGTACTTGAGAGGCAGCTTCCTCAATGCGAGAGGCAGCTTTCTCAATGCGAACAGCAGTAATGCTGATGCGGCCGCCAGTGTTCAGAAATCTCACCAAGAGGTGGTCTACTATGAGAATTCTCTCGTTTTCACTGGCCAACTTAATGTTGACGAACTACGCGAAAGAAAAACTCCACTCCGAGTCACTTTGGGGAGTTTTTCAGAACTCTATGCTCCTCAGCGAGCACAGAGTAGGCAGAACTCAGTGAGCTCTACCGGCGGAGTGGAATTCTTCACTCACCCCTAAGTTCCATTAGCCTCCGGGAGGTCCCAGGGGTATAAATAAGCCCTTAGATGGCTGCTCCTTGTGCTCTGAAGCTCTGCATGCCCCAGGACCTCACCCTCCCAGGGGATAAAATAGAAACAAAAGCAGGAGACCGTGCTTGTTTTTTTCAATTTATGCTGTAAATTTATGAAATTCACTTCAGATATTTTTTTTAAAATGCCTCTTTGCCCCGGTGGGGTCCCTCTGGGACCTCTTGACAAAGGATAGAGGGTCAGGGTATTCGTACCCTGCCCCTTTTCTTTTTTCTGTGTTTGTATTTTGGGACACGGCTGAAGCTGAGACCTAAGATGGCTGCCACACTTCCTGGTTGAAGTGTTGGCAGCCAATCAGAGCTCTGCATTTCCTTCCACAAGCTTGTTATTCTTCACAAAGTCGTCAGATGAACCGCGGCCCTAGATATACAGATTTGGTTACCCAAAATTTCTCAAGAACTACTGAATGGACTTACACCATATAGCAAAAACCACTATCTGAGGAACAAAATCAGCCTTTCTGCCAAATTTAGTATAGCTCCATACTGCGGTTTGGCAGTAGTCGTGTTCAAAACTTCTATGGGAATTAACATAAGAAATTAACTGTTTTTGCACAACAAGAATTAAAGGCACACATTTTTTGTGTAAATTTGGTGAAGATCCATCAAACGGCACCAAATATACCAAAGTTATAGGCAAGTCAAAAATGCTTTTACTATAAATGCTTTAACTATAACTACCTACTGGTGACTGTTAGTAGGATATAGATAGATTGTCCAATTGGTGACTTTTGGAAAATACAGCTATCTTATTTGATCACTTCCTATCTCCCTATGTGTGCGGTCTGTGCACATTTTGCAAAGACTGCACTGACTTCTCATGTAGGATCTATGATATTGAATGGGAGGATTGATACTCAACAATTACTTTGGATGTATGCTTATTATATGTATGTGCACTGAACAGAGCTTGGGGGCAGATACATGTATGATTTCTTTGGAGACAGGCCTGTCGCTTTGCATGACCACACCAATATGTTGAAACCTATGATGCTGTTCTGTTTGCAACAAAATATTTTTTTGTTTGAGAGCACCCTGTATCACCATTGTTCTGGGACAGCAATGGGCAACTGCTTTGTCTCCAGCTTTGTGAACTTGTTTCATGGCTGGTGGGAGGGGCAGGTGTTCTGGACGGACACCCATGAACAATGCACTAACCATATTCCTTTGTTGATAAGGTACATCAATTACCTATTTTTATTCTGAGAGGGGGGACCCAAAATTAAAGAGAAATTAATTGACATACTACAAACCAATTAACTCAACCTGAAATTTACTTACAGGATAAGTAAAGGTTACAGTGAATTCCTTGATATAGGGATACAGATAAAAGGCAACACATTGAGTATGTCTCTATACAGAAATGAAACGTCTGGCAACAGAATTTTGTCATGCAGTAGATATCACCCTAAGCCACTCAAGTAGAGTATCCCTTATGGGGAACTCCTAAGAGCTCGCCACAATTGCAGGACAAATGAGGCTTATGTCACAGAACAACATAAAATGATCGAGCACTTTGGAGAGCAGGGGTATTCCCTGAAAATTCTTAACCAAGCGAAGCAAAAAGTCCAGTCACTAAAACATAAGAATGTACTTTTCAAAAATAATACCAACAAATCAAATCTTGACAATTCCTTGTCTATGGCATAACCACCTACATCTATCAGCACAAGGAATCAGAGAATATCTAAGGAAACATTGGGAGCTCATTACAACTGATCCATTGATAGGCAGAAGCATGGTAGCCTGGTCCGAAGTCACATAAAAAAAAACTTAGATCTATTGAGGACATGCTTGTCCATACCTATTCCAATTCTGCTAAGCCACATCCATGACTTAGTGAGCAAAAGGGATTTTACAAACATGGCAAACTTATCAGTAAATTCATTACCTTTACATAACATTTTACCGTTTATGCTCTCTAACTTCCTTGCAAAAGCACCTACAAAGGTAGTACTAGGCTGCCTGTCAAGAAAAGAATATTGGAACATCTTCGGGCCATAAAAAACAATGACCCCACCTATCCAGTGAAGCCAAATTTTGCTAGAGACCATCAGGGTGAGACTGAATCACTTGCCTTCTATGGCATGTACAGGATTGAGGAACATATCAGAGCAGTTGATCAGGAGAAGCAGTTGACAGACCTAGAATCACAATATATTATTGACCTGAACATAAAGTCACCAACTGGCCTCAACATGGTTGAAGAGCTAGCAAGCCATATTGGGCTAATGGAACAATGTGTCTGCATTATCCTATGTTTGATCTGGAACACATTTTGGGGGTCATTCTGACCCCGGCGGGCGGCAGGAGCCGCCCGCCTGGAGGGAACCGCCAGAATACCGCTGCGCGGTCAAAGACCGCCGTGGGTATTCTGGGTTTCCCACTGGGCTGGCGGGTGACCGCCAAAAGGCCGCCCGCCAGCCCAGTGGGAAACACCCCTCCATGAGGATGCCGGCTCCGAATGGAGCTGGCGGAGTGGAGGATGTGCGACGGGTGCAGTGGCACCCGTCGCGTATTTCAGTGTCTGCAAAGCAGACACTGAAATACAAAGTGGGGCCCTCTTACGGGGGCCCCTGCAGTGCCCATGCCATTGGCATGGGCACTGCAGGGGCCCCCAGGGGCCCCACAACACCCCTCACTGCCATCCTGTTCCTGGCGGGCGGAACCGCCAGGAACAGGATGGCGGTGAGGGGGTCGGAATCCCCCATGGCGGCGCGGGATTCCCAGGGCAACGGAAAACCGGCGGGAGACCGCCGGTTTTCCTGTTCTGACCGCGGCCAAACCGTCGCGGTCAGAATGCCCTGCGGGGCACCGCCAGCCTGTTGGCGGTGCTCCCGCCAACCCCGGCCGCCGGGGTCGGAATGACCCCCTTTATGTATAGGTCTTATATACCGGTTTTATTAATATCATAATTAAATTCCCATATGACTTTCACATTTTGGAAAATCAATTGTCTGCACCTTCAAATTTTATTCACATATACATAGTACAAATTGTGACCCATATGCAACAGTTATTGGTACACGCAAGCATGGTGCGAGATATCTTGGATATGGTTACATTTAGTTCACCTTTAACCTGAATTGTGTAATTTGGGATTATGAGGATATTTCTAGGATGACATCTCCTGTGGACATTAACCTGTCCACCTGTTGACTTTATGGATGATGAAATAGGTATAGTTGTTACTAGGGCATTTTCTTAAAAGTATTATAAATGCCTTCTAGTAAATGTATTGCAGTATAGTGCCAATGACAAAAACATCATGATTTATCTTATTTAATGTTCCTGATATGTCTTTCGATTGTCTGGTAAGAAAAAATGCGTATATGAATTCCTTTACAAATACGCCTGCCATCATGTGATTTCGATTATGTATCTTCAACCCTAAGATTCCAAATACATATGTTAATTAACCAGTATTAATTTTATTGTTATTTTCATGCTATGTGACTGCCCAAAATGTACACTGGCCTGCTGATAAAATAGACTTTATTTACTGCACAAAGCAAGCTACCTTCTGAATGCATCTGGGATATATTTTAAGAAGCACTGACACATGTAAAAAAATTCTTTCTGCACTACTGAACTTTATATCATCTATTACAGTTGGGATTTTTCATATATTGTACTATGATTACCTCTGGGACATGTTTTGACATAATCTTTGTCTACAGAACAGCATATGCTCAATGTCCTACGCTCACTTTAGCAATTATATATCAAGAAGTAATGACCAATTGCATTGAGCCACAATACTTAATGATTTGTTTTGGATAATTACCATAGGAATGTTAATTTATCTCCATTGACAGCATACGGCAATAGGCTAATGCAGTATTATAAGTACTTTTATGCAGTATGTTTTTGTAGTAGTTTTGCTCTCCTTGAATTGCAGTTGAATTTCTGGATGGAATTTGGTGCATCATGCTTACTTTGAGACAGGCTTCTGTGAAGCCGAAACGCATCTGTATTGAGCACTATTATAGGACGTTAACACCTACCTGGGTGTGCTGCACTTTGTTTTCCTTGATTGTGAGGATGACAGTGGTTTACATGTTTTGGACAGGAGCCAAGTTCGGCCATGTGCACCTATTCATGGCTCGCGGGTGTTACAGGGAGCGGGGCGGGGAGCAGGGAGAGTGGCGGGGGAATTTTCATAAAATTAAAAAAAAATTAAAAAACGTACCTGCACGCAGGCTATGCCACTCCTCCATCTCCCTGCTGCAGCCAGCTGCAGGCACAGGCTTCCAGTGTGCCCTGTGGCCAATCCTGACGCTTTTCAGAGCAGCGTCAGGATTGGCTGGGAGTGCCCAGCCAGGGCGCTCCCAGGCAGACTGGAATCCTGTGCAGGCTCTCGCCAGCCCAGCAACTTTGTTGCTGGGCTGGCGAGAGCCTATTGTGCATGTATATTTGGCCGGCCTGAGATGACCGGCCAAACACACATGATATCTGAGGGGGTATTCTGCTCACCCCCCTTGTGGTCCCGGCACTCTAGAAGAAAACAATAATAAACTACGTTTATTATTGTTTTCTTTTAGAGGTTTTGCAGCTTCCACTGCTGGCGTGGGGGGTGGGGGGGTGACGCTCCTCCGCCCTAATGGAGGAGCTGCCCCTATGTGCACCGGCAACGCAAGGCTGCAAGTCAGCGCAACCCAGCATCTTCTCTGAGGACATAATTTCACTCTGACTCAGCCACTCTGAAGTCTGAAATTAATGGATCAGTAAATTATCAACACGGAATTGGCGATAAAGCAGCTTCAGGGAGGTTGCTGCAGCAGAGTATCACACTAAGTGTACAGTTGGAGGACTCACACAGTGGGATTCGCTCCTGTGGCTTCCTGTTAGGCGCATGTTACAACCTCACATTAATCACATTCTGGTCAGTTGCACCGCCCCCTTTATGTATGTACAGCAGCTTCGTAGGAAAATTCTATCATGCTCAGCTGCAGAAAGACATTTATTTTAAAGTTCACTTTATCACATAATGAAGGCACCTTTAGTTTCTTTTGTCAAGAAAAAGTGAAAGCAATATTGGAGGAATGCTCTATTTGGACTCAAGGTTCAAATCTCACACATTGAAGGCAATAACTAATTATTTGCAACTCTCTGAACTGAATTTGAAATGAGGTTTGAAATTAGCAGCACAGACAGATTCTTTTTCACATAACATAGCAACTTAATCGGCATCAGCAAATAGAATATTGTTGCCAAATTAAACACACCTGGGCACAATATATTAGCTTGCACCCTCATACATAGTTTTCTCATCAATAATTTCACCACAAATGTTCCAGTGATACTATCAATGATGTCATAGAAGATGTCATGAGTGATGTAATATCTGGGGTAATTAGTTGTCCATGGCAAGGGGGCGAGTTATAGTTACCTAAAGGTGCAAGTTATAGTAACTTGAAATAAATCTAAATATAACAGCTAAATTTCTATAGTTTTGTGCGTGTTAATTCAGAACCTAACCATAACATCCCTTCAACCTTTGGTTTCTTTCAGTGAATTTCTATGTTTCTTTTAATTCTATTTCCTAACTATAACGCCCCTGTAACTTTCGCCTTTTTCTGTGAATTTCTATGGTTTTCTTAACCTTAAGTAATATTAAATTACCTTACTTTAATCCAACCACTGCCACACATAGCTAAATGCCATGCCTGGCGGAGGTTGACCGCAGGGTCTGGTCGTAGGCTAGGCCCTTTGTCAAACCCCATGTATGCTTCAAACCCCACACCACGCATGTCCTTTGCTAACAGGACCCAAGGATTCTATTGAAGTAACCACCTACTTGGTCCTGACTCCTGAGACTTGAGTGCTTCATTATACTTCAGTAAATAATTCAACATCATGGGCCTGAATAAGAAAAGTGGTGCTGCATGCACTGCAGCACCACATTTCTTGCGCTCCTCAGCACTCCCTTAATGCCACCATGTGTGCGCTGTGTTTAATATATGGCACACTATGGCAGTAGTTAGGGTAACTAGCGTCAACATTTTTCACACTAGTTTGGCGCTTTGCAGGATTAGTGTAAAAAATGTTGGTGCTAATCCTGCAAAGCACATTGAGGACTAATATAAATAATTGTGTGCCTCCTTTTAATGCCTGCTCTGTGCAGGCGTTAAAAATGGCGCAAAAACGGCACATTTCGATTTCTTTGCACAATTTTTTGGGCCCTCCTAATGGGAGAACGCCCCCCTTGCAGACATTATGCCTGACATAATGTAGAGCAAGGGGTTACAAAGCAAAGCGGTGCAATGCATGCATTGCGACACTTTCTAAATCTGGCATGGCGATTTTGGCCTCGTTGGACCATATTAGCGTAAATAAAATCAAGCTAATGTGGCGCAAGGAAGCACTAGGCCCTTCTAAATCTAGGCCTATGTTGCTAACCACAATTTGTTCATGGTGGTCTCAGTCTTGGATTGTCCACTCACTCTGTTTTTTCTTTTAGTCGAGTTTCCTGTGATGCATAGGCAGAATTGTTTGGCTAGTTCATATCACCAGAATCATTCTGAATAATAAGAAGCTTGTTTTTCCTGTGTTGTCACCACTGTTAGCACAGGACAACCACCACAACCATTAAGAAGGCACTTTTGAAAAAGCTGCAGTAAGATATTGGCAATTAGAGGATGTAGTAGACATCACTTAATCTGCTCAGGTAAGAAAAGACTTTCTCAAGAAGGAGAGGGTTAATGGGCTTTTTGTATATTGACAGAACCCATTAGCAGTCACTAGTTAGAGAGGGTAGAGAAAGGGCAGTAAGTAGTATACAACAATTATTGATGAAAGAATGCGTGCTATGCAGTCTGATCAAGTCATTAAAGGGTGGATGGGTTGTGTATCATCATAGTCAGTTTTCCTACTCTGGTAGTGAGGGGGTGTACTAGACTGCAGGAAGAGATAAGGTACATAAGTAACCTATTTAAAATACATGGCAAGGAAGCTCAGGTAGGGAAGGCTGAATAGGGTGAAGGAATGTGAACTGTGTGACAATTGATTTACAATGTGACAAGTAGAGAGGACTGCCTCTGTTGTCACTATATGGGTAGAAGATCCTGTTTTTTTAACTATGGTGCTGCACTACCTAACAAGGAAAAGACAGATACTCAAGGAAAAGCCCATTTATTAACAAACAAAAATAAATTCCCATCCTCTCCACCAACAACATTCCCACCCCACCTCAGCCTAAAACCCCCCAAAACATCAAAACAAAGTCCAATCCTGTGCCTAATTGTATTTCCCACCCTCTCCTACCACAGCAAACCCACCCCATCATCCTAAACACAGAAAAGTTTACAAAATGACACTGCCTCCAAATATTCCCACCCTCGCCTCCCACAACAACAGGCCCACTCCTCCTACATAAAATGGGCCTCCACAGCCTCCATCAGCCTCATAAGTTCCTGCTCGCCCTTTTTTATTTCTTCCTTTCAATTTGTTGGAGGAGGACACTCTTGGTAGATGTTGTTGCTAAGGGAGCTCGGTTGGATTGGATCTCTGGCGACCTCAGGTGCCTGTGGTGGCAGTGGTGACATTGCATGTGTTCTTCCACCTGACAGAAAGAGGCAGCAACAGTTGGCTCCTCCTCCTCTTTTTCAATGACAATTAGCCAGCACTACTCCACATTAATTGCCTCCATTTTATGGAGCTCACCTGTTGGAAGTGGGCCACAGGGAGGTCCTCCAGCAGCAGTGGGTAGAGGAGCCAATGAAGGAAGAAAAGAATATGAATTGTATTGCAAACACTTGTTTATATAATTGTAGAATACCATATCATTGCTGGTTCTCCAGGGCCACTGGAAACTTTTTTGATGTGATTTTTGGTGACACTGCCTAGTTTTGGTTCAATACATAATTCAAATAATGTAGCAATGTGTGGCATGAATTAATCCATGACCACCACAACAGTAAAAAATAGATTTTTGTTTTCTGAAAAGGTTCGAAACTTCAAATGATTTCATGTGACACTTGCAACACACATTTAATGTGTATTAATACATGAATTATTTGGCACATATAAATATATATTACCAGTGATGAATGTGGCACATTAAATTTATGCTGCACGATTTATTTGACTATATAACATGTACTGTCCTAGTGGAGGAGCATTGTTTCGGGTCAGTTAATGGCATGTCATCATATATTCCAATGGTCTTGATCTTATCCTACTCCTTTCTGAGTTCCAGACACATGAGTACAGACTGAGTCCCACACTACACAATCCACCCCAAATAATGTTGTACAAACACTTCTTTCCTTGGCACTGGGACAAGTAAGTGTAGGGTAAAGTAAGTAATAATGAAATATTAGAGCTTGCTAATTAAAGGTTTGGCTATGGACTGGTTGGGTGTCCTCATAAACTAACAGGCTTAGCCACGTGGCTAATTGAATGTCAAATGTAAAGTAGTAATGTAAGCCATAAAAAGTATTCAATTCGGCAGAAACTGTGGGGGAAATGTGGCACATGCTGAGTTAGGATTGTAATTTTTGGACTGGTTGGCACAGACAGAAATCGGGAAAGTAGTAGCTGATTGGACACTGGCCACTGCACCCTTTTGTCTACTAATTACATCATAGAGAGGATGAGACAGAAACATAGGAGGCTGGATAATTTATAAAATTATTATTAACTGGGCTTGGAAGAAAGTAAGTAGTTGTCATTAAGAAAGGAAAGTAACTTGGAGGTTTACATGTCTCCTAGTTCAGCCTAAGCTGCTCTGCTATAGCTACCTCTATCAGCCTAAGCTGCTAGAACACTACTAATCTACTAATAAGGGATAACTGGACCTGGCACAAAGTGTAAGTACCATCAGGTACCCCACTATAAGCCAGGCCAGCCTCCTACAGCACCCCTTCCACATTACAAACCAAACAGACCACTGCAAGGACTGCTGAAACAGATGGGCCTGCTCACGTCCCTTAAGCTGGAGCCCTGGGAGGCTGCAGTTATGCACACACAGTTGGATTTATTCGTAGATGGACTACTCATGTGACTCAAGGTCTTTATCCAGACTCAAGGATTGCCAAATTCTTTCTTTTCAACACATGCTAACATTTCCCGATATTTCCGTTTGCACTGGGCAGCAGCAAGGACAGAACCAGGGACACACTACTTAATCCAGGCAGTACTCAAAATGGGTGCAGTCAGATACTTGGTCAAATGGCTGTACAAAGGCCTACATACACACCTGCATATCTCCCTAACAGCCCTCAGGAATCGATGGGAAGAGGACCTTGCTTGTGCCCTGCATGACAAAGAATGGCACTTCTTCATCGAATATCCCCGCATGATATGCCTTTACTCCTGGTTCAAATTCATTCAGTTCACCCTACTACATAGTGCTTATTTCAAACCTAAAAACTGCACAGAATATTCCCCACTGTACCTCCCGATTGCCCCAGATGGCATACTGACCTAGCAGAGCTCTTACACGTTTTGGGCATGTCCTAAGGGCTTATTAGGTCGAAGTTTACTATGCTCTGGAAGATTTTTCTGGGGTTCCCCACTGGAATAGAGTGGGACACTGTTTGTTGGGCCTGTACCACACCCGAGCATTCAAAAACCCTATCATGCTTCATAGAACTGGCCCTCCTGCTGGCTAAATGGGCTATTACCAGGCGCTGGAAATCCCCTCGAGTCACACTAGCAATTAGTTGGTGGGAGGAGGTTGTACACTTGGGAACTATTGAGAGCAATGCACTGCGAAGGGAGGAATACTGTGGACTTCAAAAGCGGCCCACTGCCTTGGCCTCTGCACAGGGATACTCTTGTAGAATCATTCAAGTCCCAAATTGATGATGAATAGAGACCTGGTGAAAAGGAATGGAATTCCCCTTATGAACATTCTGAATACTCCCTCTGGAATAACCCACAACTGTTTCATTGTGGCAGAGACAACTTCCAACTACTCTGCAGGCATGCATCCCAAGCTAACCCTAACCAAGGTGATTTACCCCTATCCTCCCAGGATTTTCCTCCAAAACTGTTTCCTATTGCATCATGCAGAGTAGAACGAAAGGTGGGGTTAGGATTGGGGTATGATATTATTCTTTCATTTGAAAAACAACCGCTTAGCAATAATGTCCTTCACACATTATGTTTATCCTCTGAAGCAAAATTATAATCTTTGATATTCAATGGTATTCAAAATTGTCTGATATATATACTTTCTACTACTACAATAAAGTTTATTTCAAAAAAAGAAAGAAAAGTAAAATACCACTCATCCCAGAAGCTATTACTTCTCCCATCTACAGGATGGTCCCTCCATCCACTATTTTGTAAAAGTTACAAAAACAATACTTTACTAACGTTGGGCTATAAAGCTTCTATCCAAAGCATTCATTTGAAAGTTTCAAATAACATTTTAAAAACCAAGTAGTCAACTATTGAATGTTACAAAACTTTTGATCATAATGGGGGGATGTGGTTACAAAAGGATCAGAAAAACAATGAAAGGATGGAAAGGACAAATTTTATTGGCATCCTGCGATGCTGCACATCCAGCAAAGTAAACTTCAAAATACTTCATAAAATACCATTTGTTTATTTCTTTTTTTAAATAAGAAAAGGAGTCAGGTGAGAGATGAACAGCAGAAGGCTCACTGTAATCATATCAACTACTACACTCACAGCTGGAACGTTTGTTTTTACAGCTAAAGAGGGATGCTGCGGAGGCTGCGGAGAGGAGACGTTGCCGATGTGAGAGGAGACCCTGCAAGAGGTTGCTGGAAGTACGCTCAAGCTGGTATGCCACTGAAGTTTATTGCCCGGTGGAGTGGCTATGGTGACTGGAGGCCCTCTCTGTCTGTCGAGGCCTCCTCTGACCCTCGCTGGACATCCGGGCATGACATGGCGTACCAGAGCTGGAGTCAGAGCCAAGGGGGCGCCAAGAGGGCGCAGAGATATTGAGATGCCAGGACGGCTGAGGGCCTGCTGCTGGACAATCAGTGGATTGCTGGTGGCTGTGGCTGAAGTAAGGTGGCGGTGGTGGAGGACTGACTGAAATTGTCCTGAGGGTTAAGGAAGTACGTGGTACCGCCAGTGAGGGACACATTGGAGACATTGGAAAATGTCCCCCACCCTCTACCTTCCTCTTGTTGCTGGTGCTGGAGGGGTGTAGGAGGGGTGCATAATTGCCTCCCCCACCCGTTTTCATAATTGATTTTTCATCTCCAACTTTAGTCTGCTATTGTTGTTGCTGCTGCTATTGCCATTACAGTTTAGCCTGCTACAGCCTGTCGTAATCTGCCAAAACCTGACATAATAGGCCACAGCTGTTGCCACACGTCATTGTATACGCCTTTGTACATTAACTCTGCATACTACTACTACTATTCCATTACAACACTATACTGCCACAAACATAGTTGCCGTCAACAACACTAATATCACTGCACGTTACTGACAGGAACTGTGCGTCTGAAAGGAACTGTGCGTCTGGTACCCTTCCTCTTTAACCTGGACCAGAGGAACTACTGAGACAGTAAGGCCTGAGACTTGAGACAGTTAACTAACCAGTGTAGGGGGGTGCGTGGCTGTTTCATTAGAGCCAGGGCCCTAGGGTTGAGCCGGAGAGGGGTGGAAGTGGGCAGATTAGGTTTCGGTATGGTTTGCTCCACTCCGTGTGCTTCCCCGCCGCCCGGACTGGGTACTGGGTACGAGTACGAGAAGCGTATATCGCACATTACACACTGTGCGACCACTACAACCACTGTGATCATTGTATTACAGCACAAGCCTCCTTCCAGCATATTGCAATTTGACAACAAACTAACTGGCTTCTGTTTGAAAGCAACAGAGAATGACGCTGAAAAATAGACTGAATCTCAATTTAAGACAAGCAGTACCTAGGCGCTCAATAAAAGCATTCAGTAGATTAGTTATGATGCACCCTTAGTCAAAAGGACTCGGGTGCAAAGCTCCAGGTGCAGGTGGGCTGCAGGCACCTCTTCTTCCTCATGGCCCACACGGCCCTATGCTCGTATGACCTAGATCCTCCCCTGTCGCACCTTCCATACCCTCTATACCCCCAGCTGGTGCCAGCAACGAGGTTAATACCAAGGCAGCCCACAGACCTACCAGGAAGTTAATAAATAGCTTCTATTAAAAGGTGGATAAGGCACCATTGCTGCAACAGACCATAGAGAAGGAGAAGGAGGGGGGGTGCCCCGGAGAAAAATGAAAATGTTAATGACAGTGATGACGGGGTTGATGGGGATAGAGGGTCCCATGAATGCCTAGAAAGAGACAGTGAGAGAGACAGTGAGAAGAGAGCTGTTAAGAGCACTGAATTCACCCTGGCTGGACCACTAGAGATCATGTCAGTGGATGAGGAGGCGAAGGTGGTTGAGGAGCAAACTCGTGCGAAATCATGCCCTACGCCGAAGAGCCATCTCAGTGTACCGGGGTCCCCAATGCTGGGGAGGTTGGGGTGTAGGTCCAGGGTATCACAGGGAAGGGAGGGCTGTGATGGTTTACCCAAGCCCCCATTCCATGACTGCCCTGCCAGTGAATTATTGCCATCAAGTAGCAAATCGGCCGACCAGAGTGACCAGAGTGATGTCAACCAAAGAGAGAAAAATTACTACCTAAGTGAAAGATCCTTGATGTTTCTGGATTACACGCTCCCCGACATACCGTGCAGTTCAGCACCGACTAAGAATGAAATAGTACCCTACAAACCATCTAATGCTCGGCTGGCATCAGGTGACAGTTTGGCAGAGGCCGGCCTTGATTTAAAGTTTACCAACAATAGTTCCTCCCCTAGTGGGTGGTTCTACTCGATTGATTCTATATACCGGCACCTCTCTCCCTGCCCACATCAAAGGACCAATCCTGTACCTACAGAGCCCCCACAAGGGTTTATAATCACAGAAGCCTTGGTTGCACTATAACATATTCTAGCATTGATTCTTTCACTGTTGGAGAAATTTCCTGGGGGATCAGAGCATAGAGCATATAGAGTCACTGTTAACTACGATATTACAGACTTTAGTCCCGGGCGAAAGAACAGAGGGGGTAACCCAGGATATTTTCCATCAGCCTTCTCGGTATGCCAGTTATAATCAATCCAACCTTCCCCAGCCCACAAGGAGTACAGTGAAGATGCAAACTGTAGATCACACACTTGTCCAAACTAGGAGTATACCACGGATAAGTGGGTCTATGGCTATGACATATTCCCGTGGTGACTCCGCTTATGGTAATAAAAAATGTAATGGGCCCTGCCCAAGTATGGATTGATAGCCTCTCTGTAGAAGAGCATCAGGCTAACCCTGGAGAAAGAGCTATATCCACATCCACTGAGCCTAAGAACCTGTGAGTGGGCTCTGGGGGGTGTGGAAGGAGGGATGGTAGGTATGAACCTGAGTAGGGATATTAAGAAGAAAGGAAATGGTAAAAAAGGGAAAAAGAGCTACACCATTTCCAGTGTACTCCCTCAAATGGTTATTCTCTAATCCCAATGATGATGCAGATAGAGGGATAACTTTAACTGTAAATTCCAAGGATGCATCAGGGGAGAATATTGACACTAGCATCCTAGCCGTTCCCACACCTGATAATACTCTCTGTCAGGCTGCTAGACGCTAGGGTGAAGTAAGCACCCCACGATCCACCCAGCCCCTACACTTTGAGACTACACAACACAAGGGTGATGTAACAGAAGGTGCTGATGCCCTAGTTCACCCCCAAGGGAAAGGGAAGCCTAGGAATAAGAAGAAAGACTCCACAAAGAGGAAGAGAAAAATAATGGTGGTGGGGATGGGCTCATTGAGAATATTTGAGGCAGGTAGTTCTTTGCCTCGCACCCAGGAGATGTTGACAATCTTAACTGAACAGGGTGATTTGTGAACATCTAGCGAACTGAGGGCCCACCCTGGCTCGAACTTGAATCCGGATGCCGTCCCATTCTTGGTGCCTCCAGGTGCACAGACAGTGTGGATGCTTGCGATTCATATAATGATAACACGGCCGCCACTCTCAGTGCTGCAGCAGCGAGAAGATATAGCGGGCACTGCCTGGAGTTTGTTGATCTCTTCCAGAATGTGGGTCTAAATCTACCTCTAAATAGGTCGCGATTACTAAGCCTCTTTTATGCTGTATCAGAGCTGAGAGTCCTCTCTTCCAGTGACATGAGACTAGTAATACTGGGATGCAAGCAAAGACAGATTGACTATGGCAGGGGGCATGTCCGTCCCAAAATCACCCAAGGCATTCTAGCTCACTCCTGCCCTTCAGCTCTGGTTAAATTTGCTTCACCAGGGACAGCCAGCCTAATTTTTAACCATGCAGATTGCTTTCACATAATGGGGGTTGATGTGCAGCCATGCCCCAATTTCAACCAGGAGGAACCCAGGTGGGCTGGGCAGTGTGGGAATAGTCCAGATATGCTAAGGACTGGGAGTGCTCCCAGGTATGGACCGATATTATGGTAAAAAAAGAAGAAAACTGTAGCCAAGGGCACTGAAGTGCGAGAAACATTGACGATCACTACTCATAAGAACTGTAGACAAATTAGGATCCCCAGCCATGATGAGAAGGTTAAAGGGGACAATTGCGAGGACTGGCCATGGGTAGCAGTGGCACTGGCAGGGATCTCCGGACCATCCTTTGGCATAAGTGTGGATTGAATGATGACGAATCCTCCCATCCCTCCACTACGCTCCCCCCCTACATCTATTCCATGTAACAATTTGAAGGGTGGTTGGCTATGAATTCTGACCTGGAATATAGCAGGTCTGGCTAGCAAGTTGGAAGATAACGATTGGTTACAATTTGTTAGTCTGTATGATATCTGCTATTTTCAAGAAACTTGGGCTGTTGATAGAACATGTATCAATATGTTTCTGGGGTTTGACATGTTGACCACTCGGTCCAGGAAGGGATATCCATTGGTTGGTATTTCAATCTGGGTCTCGTGCAGGCTAAACTGCAAAGTAGAACAAATAGATGTGCCACATTTGATGGCTCCTGCTAACGTCCAGCATGTGAGACTCTGGGCAGGAAGAAATAAAGTGGGTGTAATGGACATTTTGAATGTATATATTCCACTAGGATGACCCCCGGGGGTACAGGTAATCTGGAAAGAGTGCTCCACATACATTAGTAAAATTAGATGAGGCACTGCAAATGATAACATCAAGGGGCCATGATAGAGATAGGAATGTGATCCTGATTTGTGGAGACTTTAACACATAGGCCTGTGACGCCATCAACAGCAGTGAAATTGTGACAGAAGATCATAGTATGGGAATTTCTGAGGCAGTGATGAATTGCCTAAAGTCTACAAAAAAAGCTGACGCCTTTCCTGACCTTATGCTTAGTAATGGCCTCCGTTTTGTCAATGGCCGTACAAAGTTCGATGGTGCTGCAAAGGCAACCTTCGACAATGGCAGATTTTGATCAGTCATTGACTATGCTATTGTTAATTTGGAGGCGTGACCAGCTATCCTTAATATAGCTGTGGTCAGTAGAATGGAAATCGATCACAACCCACTTGCTCTCAATATGTGGCCAAATGTCCTGGGGTTAGGAAGTATGATAAGGCAGGCACCTGGGTTACATGAGAGGGAGATTGCCCTGTCCAACTGCAGAAAGAGAATACAATGGGATGGGGAAAAGTACTTGCAGGATCTCCACAACTTGAATCCATAATGGCTATTTATGGCCAACTTATTAAAGATCCTTTGCCCATTGCCAGCCCCTAGATCTTGGCGGCATATGATGCAATGATAGGGGAGGTGAGGGCCTTGTGGTCTAAGCCTGTAACATCTAAGCTAGTTGACAATAGTAGAAAAGGGCAGGCGGGTTGTAAAGGCTGGTTTGATGAGGAGTGCACAAGGGTGAAAAGAGAGGTCTCGCTTGCCCTATGTCGGTGCCACGATAATCCTGCCAGTGAAGAGAAATTTAGAGCATATAGAAGGGGTAAGGGGTTATAAGCATTTATTGGTTGAGCTTAGAGAAACTACAGTCGACCACAAATCAAAAAGATTCTGGGCATTGGTGGCAAGAGTGGGGAAGGGGGCAGCGATTGATGTAGAAATCTGCATAGGCTCCCTTGCCTTGGTTGACCATTTTAGTATACTATATAGTACCTCTACGGTCGATGCCCCTCCTATCACCCCTTGTGAGATAGGAATTTTAATTTCAGAGGTAATTAGAGCACTGGGAGTAATGAAGAGGAATAAGGCTCCGGATCCAGCCATGGTGCCGGTGGACCTCTATTGTGAGGCACCCTTTTATTGGGCTAAAATCCTCACTAAAGTGTTTGACGTAGCCTCGAGGGGAACACAGTGCCGCAGTCTTGGCACTCTGCCGTCATAGTCCCAATTTATAAAAAGGGCAACCGAGGATGCCCTGCCAACTACCAGCTGACCTCTTTGCTGGACAGGGCAGGGAAGGTCCTAGGAAAAGTTCTGCTTAACCGTCTCCAGGGGTGGGTGGACGCCGAGGGTGTGATAACAGAAGTGCAAGCGGGCTTTCGTCCCCAAATCGGAACTATTGACCAGATTATTCATCTTTACCTGATTTCATATAAATTAACTCTGTATTTTGTCTTCATAGTTTTGAAAGCCGCCTTTGACTCAGTAGACAGAGGTAAACTATGGAGATCCCTGTTAAGCTTAGGGGTCGACACATCCCTGGTGAAAACCATAGCAGCACTGCATATGGACAACACAGATAGAGTGAGGTACGGGATGGGTGGGGAGTGTACAGATCCCTTCCAGGTGCAAAGGGGCGTTTGGCAAGGCTGCGTCCTGACACCCCTAATCTTCAGCCTCATTTTGAATGATGTGACTCAATTCTTCTTAGGGGAGCAGCTAGATGCCCCTCTTGTTGCGGGCAGGAGGATACCAATACCACTGTTTGCGGATGATGCAGTTCTTATGGCATGCACTGAAAATGCGGCCCATAGACTCCTTGCCTGCTTTGTGAATTATTGTGAGGAAAAATCATTAACTATTAATTATATGAAGTCAATGGGGATGACTTTGTGGCCCTCTCCTAGTCTGCGGAGAGGTTAACGTTTAACCATGCCCCAATTGAGGTTACCAAGCACTTTGATTATTTAGAGGTGCGGTTCTCTGAGAACTTAAGCTGCGACTGCCAAGTTTGGAAGGCAGCCATAGCCCTCAAACAAGTGGCTGGGGCAATACTGAGATTTAAGTATAAGGCTGGAGGCCGTAGTGCCAGTATTATCCTGATATATGTTCGCAAAGCAGTTGCAGCAGCACTCTATGGAGCAGAACTCTGGGAATACACGTATACTAGAGTGCTGCAGGTTGCTGAGAATAATTTCCTGAGACCCTTATTGGGGCTGGGTCCGGGAACCCCTTTAAAAGCTCTCTTTGCAGAACTAAAATTGACACCAATTTCGGAACTAGCAGACCTAAGGCTAATATTGTATTGGGTGAAGTTAGTGTGTAACCCTAGGGCAGCAGTGTGCTTAGAAACTCTGGAAGAAGTCACCACGTATGGTGGATCTGGGGTGTGTTCCTGGTGAGCCCATGTTAAAAAGACTCTAGGGAACCTTCGGTTGGAGGACCTATTGGTGTATCCGGGTAGAGTAACCAAGGATACAGTGGGCCTGGTAAAAGATCGATACAGGGAATTCAATAAGATGAGGGTGTACCAGGAACTCAGGCCTGATTCAATTACACACTATTATTTTAACAATGTTTACGATGTAGCTCCCCAGGCTTATTTGGATATGCTGTGTCCTGAATTGAAGCGGACTTTCTATATGAAATATAGGCTGGGAGTACTGCCCCTAAGAGGCTATTTGGTCCGCACTTGTAGGCTGGCGGCAGGTTTGGAGTTTTGTGACTGCACCCCTGGAGAGGTGGATAACGTGGCTCACTTCACCCTGGGCTGCAAGAACTTTGATGAGGCAAGGCCTCAGTGGCTCCTCCCTCTTTTTAAGTCTAGTGGAGGAAATTGCACTAAAACTGCACTCGCATATTGCGCAGGCCGGGCAATATGAGCGAACATAACTTGAGGGCTTCATATATATATATAGGCCACTTGGCCCAGGCTAAGGGAATTGTCAACTAAATTAGGGGTGGCTGACTTATAAGATCTCATAAGACCTAACAGGGACCTAGATGCTAATGGTGAGATGGAACAGTGGCTCCCCCTATGCTCCCCCTATGCTATTGTCAGGTTTCCTCTCTTTCCTTCAAAGGGCCCGCAGCCATGTGAGTTATTCCTGCTAATACAAAATGTTGTGAGCATAAGTATTTTGGCCCCAGGCTGCCCCCCGAGAAGAGTGTAGGTATTGATAAAGGGCTGCCCCTCTCTCAAGATGTGTACGGGGGTGTAGCCGTTTCTAATTACATATTTATATTTAATTGTTTATGGATATGGGATTTTTCTCCTTCTTTTTATTGAATCTGTTAGAGCAGTGTGACTGCTGCTTTTAAAAATATGATCATGGTTTTCATTATTTTTTAGTCTCTTTTTATGTGTACCATTTTATATTATTCTAAGGCTTGTTGCTGATACAATTTAATAATAAAGTACGACTACTACACTCACTTTTCACCCAGGAGAGGGTTCTCATCGGATAGTCCTGTCTCTTATAAACCACTACTCTAAAAACTATGACGTCTAACAGTACAGGCTAGTCTATTGCAAACCACAACAACACCATTCATCAACCTGGAAAGAGGTTTTAGTGCAGACATCAGTTTTACGCAAACCACTTCAATGCACACCCAGTAAAGAAGCCTTAGCATGCAGGCCACTGTATCACAAACCACTAGTAAAATTATTCTTCATCCTGGAAAAGGTGTCATCAGAAACGTCAGTCTGTTGCAAACTGCTATTACACTGAACCATCACCCTAGAGAGACATCTTAGTGAACAGATCGATTATTGCAAACTACTACTAGAGTAATTCATGATAAAGTAGGGAGGTCAAAGCAAAGAGGTCAGTATGTCATAAAAAACAACTATACTCTGCAATCACTGAGGACTGAAGTCTCAATGAACAGCTTAGACTATCTCAAAGCACTACCACACACATTCATCAGCAGGGTACATGTGTCAGGGTAGAGGATAGTTCGCTCATAAATAGTACACCTGCTTTAAAAATGGGACTATAGTGCAGATGATGTACGTTAGAAATACTAACACTCATTAGTACTACAGAAAAAACTAGTAATTTGAATTGTGAAGTAGCTCAGTATATATATAATTCAGTGATGGAAATGTTTACAAAATGCTCACATTCAATGAATGATGTCATCAGTGATGTAATTTGAGATATCATCAGTTATGTCATCAGTGATGTTACTGACCATGTCTTGAGTGATGTGATATGGGAGATCATAAGTAGTGCATTGAGGGGGACATAAGTTATAGTTACCTCTCTGTGAGAAAAACAGGCTTTTTGCAAGGATTCCCCTACTTTTTGCCACTATTTGTTACTGATACTGGTGTTTTCTGACTCTGGTTGTGACCTGGGCTTTGCTAACAAGGACAATGGCCAGTGTTCTGTTCAAAAGGTATGTGGTAGTTTGGTGTAATTTCAACCTACCTGTACGTCCACACTATGTGGTATGGCATGCAGGTTTAGAGGCCTAGTAGATTTAATGCATTCAAGTGTGCACTGATGTGGTGCCTGCTGCCATGTTAAAAGCCAGCCCTGCCTTGCAGGTTGCTGGTAAAATAAAACTATGACAACAATCAAATTTGGAATTAAAATTACTTCTAATGTCTTAAACTACCTTATTTTTATAAATGTCACCCCTAAGGTATATCCTAGGTGCCCAAGGATAGGGAGTGCTGTAATAATAAACAGGGACATTATAAAAGATATATTATGTGCCCTGGTAAGGGGTAAAACTGCTAATTTTGTTTTCCCCATTGTAGTGCTGCTAGCTCCATAGACTAACATTGGAAGGATTTATTCAAATTTGATAAAGTCTAACATTTGACAGGAGTGAGCTCGAATGGTCTTCCAAAGTATTAAATTAATAGTTACAAGTAATCCAACAACGTGACAAGGTTAGATTCATTATAACTATTGCAGGAAAGTAGTTTTAGCACTGTTTCCTAAAGTTACTTAAAATCAGCCCAGCAGCAGCCTCTTCAGATTGGTCAGACTTTGACAGGGTAAGCCAAGTTACTCTGATGAGGTGTGCAGTGGCCTGATCTGAAACAAAAAGATCATCTGAGCCACCCCTACGTCCTGCAACCACAGCTAGATGGGAGCATTCATAATTAGATTAGGAGAGGAGCTGGAAGGTGAGTGTAGGGAAAAGTTAGCCACACCTATGGTTTGGGTTAGCCGGACCTGAATCTCCAGGAGACATTTTTCCCATTTTGGATTTTTGTGAAACAATGCTTTCGGGGATGAAAATATGCCACACGTCTAAGGTAGCTGTCATCACAAAGGGTTGCCCCCCGGCTTGCCAGCCCAGGAACCTGGATAAATATGGGAAAGTTGGCCAGGAACTCAGATCCCTGCCTGGAGACAAGGGAAGAAAGACTGTCCTGCTGAAGCCCTGGTCTGCACCACAAGAGGACTGCACTCATGCTGTACACTCTGGGCTTCACAAAAGAGGCCTTGCTTTAAAGTTTAAGGCGTGGACTCCCTAAAAACAACAGGTATAGAAGGGCTACAAGAAGTCACCTGCCATAACTTCACCAAGAAAGGACCAGCTGACCAGTGTCAAGTGGACTGTAAAGGATTTGACCAGGTGCATTGTGGGAATTCTATTCCCAACTCTCCAAGGAGCAACTCTGAGCTCTGGACCATTGACTGGTATTGTGGACCCTTCAAGATCCCAAAATGGACCTGCTGGAAGGAAATCAAAAGTTTGGAATCATTTGGAGAATGTTTGGTAAAAAGCTCCATAGTTTGACCGACCAGTGGTTGAGAGTCTAGCCGGCGATGTTGAATAGCGACTTGGCCTGAAATTCAGATTTGTCCTACTAAAAGCCCCAGAACCAAGACACTGTTGTCGAACTGCAACCCTGTCTGCCAAGGAGACTCGCTTGGCATCAAGAGAAAAAACTCCAAAAAAGTCACTAAATGCAAACAGAGAAACTTGACCGCCCCATCCACTTGTATCTGATCCAAGTTCCATTGTGATTGGCCTAAACCTTTGCCTTGGTCCCTGTCCAGCATGACCAGATAGCCACAGTTGGTGCTTTTTGCTTTTTCGGTGCTAGAAAGAACATTTTTAAATTTAGGCCCTCATTATGACTTTGGCGGTCAGCTGACTGCCACGCCGGCGATGGCTGTAGTACCGCTACCAGGTTTGCAGTGAAGACCGCCATATTATCACCGCAGCTGTGATCCCTCCCATATACAGCCAATGCACTGCCTGAACCACCAGTGCGGTCCGACCACCGACCACGGCGGTCCCATCTTCAGCCCAGGAGGAACACCATTTACCGCCCACCATATTACGACATGGCAGACCGCCAGGATTTCTGGGGCGGGATCATCACCATGAAAAGCCTTGCA
Organism: Pleurodeles waltl; assembly: GCF_031143425.1. Taxonomy (NCBI): domain Eukaryota; kingdom Metazoa; phylum Chordata; class Amphibia; order Caudata; family Salamandridae; genus Pleurodeles; species Pleurodeles waltl. The sequence goes on from NC_090439.1 coordinate 630,114,989, forward strand.
GAAACAACCCATTTAAAAGGAGTCCGCGACCGCCATGGAACACGAACTGGAAGTCCTGCTGATGCTGTACCACATGATGGGAGTTCAGGATAGCGACGCCAACGAAGACAACAATGGTGAGTACAGCTGCCTAGCACACAAGGGAGGGAGGGGAGAGTGACACACCCACATGCACAATAAACACCATACACACATACTACACACATAGAGAACAATCTGCTGAAAAGTACAATAAGAACATAAGCCAGAAGAAAAGAAAGCCAGGACAAATACCTCCACTGGGCAGGGACATCAATGCAGAAGGCAGGCACCTCAGGGGAAGAGGGTGGAGAGGTATTCTTGGTGGAGGGGTCCTTGGACTTAGGTGTGGGAGGGGGTGGGGTCTTGGTATGCTGTTTAGAGGGCGTGGGAGTGGGCCTGGAGCAGGGGGTGGGAGTGGCTGCCCTGTGCTCCATAGTGGGAGGTTTTGTAGCAGGGGAGGAACATTTGCAACCCTAGGGTGGCCATGGGAGGACCGGGAGCTGGAGGGACTGGGCTTGGGGGAGCAGGACCTTACATTTAGGGACAACACAGGGTGAGTCAGGAGGAGAGAAGAGGTCAAGGCGGGAAAGGAAAAGTTTTTTTAGGTACAGTGGAGCGGAATGTAGGAGGAGGTTTAGGATTGGAGATAGAAGGAGTGGTTGTAGGATGTGTAGCTGTGCTGGACTGGGTTGTAGGTGCATGTAAAGTGTATGTGTGTGTGTGAGGCGGATGGCTGTTGAGTGTCTGAGTGGGAGCGTTTATGTGTTTTGGGAGAAGGGGACAGAAAGGGAGGGAGAGGACAAACAGTTCATGTGAATGTATGTTGAGGTGGTGTCTGCAAATAAGGTGGGTGTGCTGCATGTGGATGTGATGGTGGTGACTGTGCTTGTGGTGAATGGGGTGCTAGTCTGTGTGTCTGCTGCTGTGGTGACTGTGGGCAAGGGTGGAAAGGTGGCAGGATCTGGGACTGAGGATGCAGTGCTTGCAGGTGTGAGTGCTGATGTGGCTGTGAAGAAGGATGTGGAGGGGGAGGCTGTTGTTGTGTGTGATTCTGGGTGTTGGCTGTGTGTATGCTTGTGGTGTGATCTTTGGTGCTTCTGCTTGTCTTTGTGAGTCCTGTCTGTTGTTTTAGGTGCATGCTCATCTGATTGTGTGCTTGGGATGGGTGGGGGGAGAGGGCTCTGGGACTGGGTACAGGTAGTTGGAGGTGGGATGGAAACAAATAGAAACAAGGGGCTACTGGTTTTCTCACAAACAAAAACTGAATTGCTTCGGCACTCAGCAAACTCCTGTCCTTCTACTCCTCTAACAAAAGTGTGATATTTAGAGATTGATTGTTTGTACACTTCATAAGTGGTACATTCATAACCTCCTGACCTATGTAACTGTCTCTCTGCCTCATGGATATAGTTCTTCACATCTCATAAAACTACATTCCCTCCTTTATCTGATGGCTTATTTACAATACTCATATCTGATTTTAAAGAAATTAAAGCTTCCCCCTGTGAAGGCATCCAATTCTTCCCAAAATTAATTTTGTTATTTTTCTGAATTTCTAACAGATCCTGATTTACTACCTCATGAAATACATCAATACTATCATGTGAATTGATGGAGTTACACATTGATTTAGGTTTAAAAGTGTTGATGGATGTCATATCCGTCTCCAAATACAAATGAAACAATAACTCTCTCTCTGTCGCCCAATCCATCTACCTTTGCTCTAACTCTCTAAGTGATTCCATACCTTCTATGTCACTCAAATCAAAAGTCTTATCTGTTTTTACAGGTGCCAAAATTATTTTCTTCTTCTCTTGTTGTTTTAAAACCTTCATCAGTTAAAACTTACACACAAATAAAAATACATCAATGTAAGTTCTACAATAGTCCATGTTATTAATGGGGCAGAAAGATAATCCTAATTCCAGAAAAGATTGTTAATTTTCTGTCAGTTTATGCTGAGACAAATTAACAACCATTAAAATGTTCTCACCAATTATTTCTGTCTGGCTTGTCGGGTCACTCTTCCATGTGCCACTTTGTTTGAGCCCTCCCCCTCTGTGTGTTTTCTTGGCAGATTTCTCGTGTTTCTCTTAGTGTTTTTTTCCTTGGACCGTTGCTTTGTTGTAAAAAACAATACTCATCTGCTGGGGTTAAATTTGACATATCCTTCCCTGATATGTCTTTATAACTATCAGTATCTGAGCAAGTTTCCGATCCCGATTCTGACATTGAGGATTCAAGATTTTTGGTGACATTCATTTGCCTAAATTGTTTGATTGCGTTTTTGGAGCCCTCTGGAGGAGTGCGATTCATTAGTTCTTCATATATATCAGCGTGACGCCTTATTTGTGTATCTATATCTATCTATATATTTATATATTTACAAACATATGCACATGTGTACACATAATTAAATATATATATATATGTGTATATATATATATATATATATGTGTGTATATATCACTGAAAAAATAAAGGTTATAGAGATGTTATAGTTAGGTTCTGAATTTACTAGCAGCTAAATTTAGAGTAACAAAAATTTGCACCTTAAGGTAACTATAACTTGCATCTTCGCCATGCACAGTTGTCACATCAATAAGTTATTGCAAATGTTGCATTGAGAGTATGAAAGATGGCATAGAATATGTCATCAATGATATAATATGTGGAGTAATTAGCTGTGTGTGGCTTTGGCACAAGTTATAATTACCTTAAGGGCTCCCCTGCAGTCCATATGTATATTTAAAATATTTTTTATTGTTAAAAAATGAATAAAACACCTTTTACGGGCTACCTGGCCCTAAGGCTTCCCCGCAGTGCCAATGCTTCAGCAAGCATGGAGTTGCTTGGACAGCAGCTCTGTGCTTGCTTGCTGAAGCATTTAATCTATGTTCTCTGCAGGGGACAGAGATGAAACTAAGGATTTCAACAGCAGGACCTGCTTTAAAGGTTCTACCGTCAAAAGCCCAAGTGTTTGCTGTGTCTTGGCTTGGCTGCAGAGTTGCAGAAAAAGCTCAGCCAACAGGTATGTCCCAGAGGTGAGCACCCTGGGACATAGCAGGAGCCAGCCCTGCCCCCCCCCGCCCCAAACAGGACATAGCCCCGGGGAATGGTGGTCCCTGGGGAACTTTTTTAACACTTTGCCTTGGGGGTGGTGGTCCCCAAGGTACGGGGGCCATGGCCCCCCCACATATTATAAATAAGGCAGCCCTGGAAGGTGGCACTCCCCAGTGCAGCAGGTGGGCCATTGGCCCCCTGCATATTATACAATAGAAGCCCCCAGGGGTGGTGGTCTTCGGTGTTGAAGGGCCTGCAGGCCTCACCATATATAAAAATTGAAGCCCTGTGGGGTTGGCGGTCCCCATGACATGGCAGCGGGGGCAGTGGGCCCCCTAACATATAAAAAAAGAAAGCTCTTGGAAGGTTGAGGTCCCCAGAGCTGGGGGAGGGGGGGAGGCCCTGGGACCTGGCCAACCAAGGGGCCCGAAGGCTTACAAAAAAAACAAGCACGGGAGCGTTGTCTTATTTTTATTTTATTTGTTTTGTAAACTTGGGGCAAAAAGATAATTACAAAAAAAGTTTTTCTTCTCTGAGGTGTCCCTCTGGGACCCCCCCTCACCACAACCAGTGCTAAGGAGTCAGGGTGTCCCAACCTTTGCCCCTTTAATTTAATTTTTACTTTTTTTCTGGGACTTGACTCAAGCCGCGTCCTAAGATGGCTGCCAACACTTCCTGGTTTAAAGTGTTGACAGCCAATCAGAGCTGTGCACTTTCCCACAGAAGCTCGTCTTTATTCAAGAATACTTCACAGCCAGAGATATGCAAATTTGAATTTCCCTAGAACTACTGAATGGATTTACTCCAAATAAGCAAAAACATGGTCTGCATACTGACAGCTAGCTTTCTGCCAAATTTGATGTAATTCCATCCAGTGGTTAGGCCTTTAGTTGTGTCTAAAGAATCCTACGGAAATTAACATGGGAAATGCAATGTTGTTTGAGCCCTCTTTTTCTCTGGCCCGCTTGACGGATCACCCCAAAACTTTCCATGTGCAACAAGAATCAACACAACACTTTTTTTGTGGAAAATTTTGTGACGATTCATCAAAAAAATGCTTTTCCTATAGAAACATGGTCCTAACTATACCTACTGGTGACCACCAGTCGGTTATGTGTGTGTGTGTGTGTGTGTGTGTATATATATATATATATATATATATATATATATATATATATATATATATATTAAAAAAATATTTTTTATATATATATATATATATATAAATATATATATATATAATATATATGTATATATACATATGTATATTGACAAGCCCCTTTCGCTTCCGTGCGCCACACTAGCGTCAAAACTAAGGGTGTTAATTTCTCCACACCATATTTACAAAGTGACGCAATATATGCATTGCGCCACTTTGTAACTCCTTGTGCCTCATTATGCCTGTACCAGGCATAATGTATGCAAGGGGGCATTCCCACACAGGGGGCCAATAAAAATGGTGCAGTGACAGGTTTCACTGCTCCATTTTTAGCATCATTTTTAATGCCTGCTGAGGCAGGCATTAAAGTGACACTGCCATTGTGTTCAATGGTCCTCCCTTGACTTTGCAGGACTAGCGCCATAATTTTTGTGCTAATCCTGAAAAGCACCCAAATAGCGTCAACATTTTTGACGCTATTGTCCTAACGTGTGTCATGGTGCATCATATTGTAAATACGGTGCACACATGGTGTCATTACGGGGCAACAGGGCGACGCAAAAAAAGTGGCACATCAGAACTGGTGCGCTACTTTCTTGTATATATGCCCCCCCAATTTCTAACACACATGCACCTCTTTCATGTGTTATATGATTTTATTTGTGAAATACAAATCAAAAAATGATAGTTTAAAAGAGTGATCATTTTACAAGCTTCTTGTCATATAAGGTTATAAGGTTACAGTTAACAATGGCTGTCACACACTGAGAAACAATTTTCCTAGGGCTCTGAATGATTTAGGAGTCCTACATAATTCATGTCTCTAATTAGAAAACAAATGATGTGCATAGTTTGCAAAAGTTGTAAAACAATGGTTGAAAACAATCAAGCAGACTTTAAAATGCCTTTCGTGCCCGTGGCTAGTCTGCTTTTTGTCTGTAACAAATGCTTGTTAGGAACAGCTCCATCACTGCAGATGACTTTGTTGACATGTATGTTATTCAACTATAATTCACCATGACTTGTTAGGAATTCTAACTAGTGTCGTCAGCCCCAGGCACCTACAGTTTATAGAAAGGCAATGTAAGCCTTCATTTTTCATTTCATAAACATTGTACATGCGTGTGTGTTTTTTAACGTATTAATAAAATAAATGCAAGCCTTTAGCGATTAATCCTCCATGCACGATCACTACCAAAATGATTTAATAGGGCAAAAATCATCTTACACGTTTGAAAAACAATTGAATTTTCTGTACCCACTTGAGACATGTAAAAAAAAGTCTTGTTTAAGCGCAATTGTTCCCTATTCGGCCACACATAACATATTATACAAAGTTCTAAAAAGCAAAGTCATGTGTCATGCAGATTGTTGTCTATGCACTCTAGATTAAGTGAATAGGAAGTGAGTATTGCGTGGTGCAGCCAAGGTGTAGATATAGAAATAAGCTTGTTACAGGGTCAGGAGGACAGTAATTAGAGTTGGGTTTTTCAATCCTCTGCTAGACTGCTGCCACCCATAAACGGTCTGCCAGTTCCAAGCTATGCCAAAAACAATTGGATGATTGATTTCCTGCTTCTACATGATGTCCACCAAAACCAAAAGGTCCTTGCCCTTTGATTTAAATTTGTGTCGGTGGTAGGTGGGTGTCCATCCCCACTAGTTCTGTGCTGGCCCCGCCACACCAACAGAAGCTCTATTGTTCTGGTGTTTCCGCCCCAGAGAGTGGCCGTAAATCTAGGCACTGCTGCATGTCATATAGCTCAATAAACCCTTAAAATATTATCGTCGAGGATGTATGCATCCGCTAGCAAAAAGGGTGCATCCACAAAACAGAAAAGTGGCCATAACTGCAGGCTGACCTTTAAGACTCTCTGAAAGGTAAGTGACATCAGCCACTTATCTTCGCACCACTCCGCCATTGGTCCAATATAACCTGGAAGCTGCTATTATTAGCGGTAAGTCAGCAGCCATGTTTCAGAAAAAAAAGTATCAGCTGGAGCAAGACTGTAAACAAGCCTGTCACACCACAGAAAGTCATAATTGACTGTAATGCATTACTGGACATGTCATGAAAGAGGGCCTGTACTCGTAGTACAAGATTCATCGGAGGTCACTAGAGAAATGAATAGTCAGTCCTAAATCAGTTCATTGGTCGACAATTGTCTTACAGAGCATAAACTTTGACCTGAAGTGCTAGGGACCTGGAATCTAGATTGTGGATTTGTTATTTGTGAAAGGAAGGTGAGTTAGACTTCTGGAAGCCATCTACAATGCAGTTTGCTAACTTTTTGCAAACCTCTTATATTTAGAAATTGTCCTTTATGTGCTATGGATTAATACAATTGTGCTTCTCGGCCTAGACTGGCAAATTCATGAGAAATATTATGTTCACATTATTTCCACTGCAATGGTGGTTTTGACATATAACCCCCTTTTCATGGCATAGAAGTAGTTCTGTAAGCAGGACTAAGGATCTTTGCTTGGAGTGGGCACACATACATGTTCTCAGTACACAAAGCTATCCACTTCTCTCTACGTTAGAATAACCAACTAAAGGTCTCATTTACAAGCCCAGGGCGGTGCATCAAGTGCCTTGCTGAGAAGCCCCTGCACCACCAGGAAGGGGCAGAAAAGCACCGTACCTACAAGATACACCACATTTCTGTCCTCTCCCCCTGCTCTGGCGCACACATTTCTGCCATGCACCAATGCAGGCACCCTTGCAGCAAGGCGAGATGATTGTTTTGTGCAGGATGGGACACCTTTGTGCACAAAAACAATCACAAGCAGGGTTTCCCTCTTTATGCAGCACACAAAGAAAGAGGGAAAAACAAGGAGAAATAGAGATATTTCTCCCAGTTGCATCACTCTTACACCACCCCTGAGGTGGTGTATGGAATCGGACGCATTCTCAGACTTATAAATCTGGTAATGTGCCAGATTCCTTCCAGTTCCATGGGTGTTGCATGGGAACACCATAAGCAACACCCATGGAATGCCCCTTTCACGTAGTGTTATGCGTGAAAGGCGTCCATATTCACAAGGCCATAAAAAGCCACACAAGGTGGCTTTGCGTGGCCTTGTAAATATTGCCTGATACATTGCACCACCAGAACGTATAATAAAATAACACTCCGGTGGCGCAGAGTCCTGAGGGGTCCATTCAAACCTGCTTATTGCTATATTTTAAAATGCAAACTACAGCAAGTGTCCCATTATGTTATTTACACTAGTGCCCATGACACACTGCCTACGCTATGGGCCCAGGAAATCATTTCTGTTAATAGTTTCTCAGTAGATCCCACTGTGTTTAGCCTCTTTGACCTTGAGCTGAAGCCACAAGGTGGCACTTGGTACAATACAAATTACATTCAAGAGCATCCTCTTGTTCATCATCTGTTTTAGTTGAATGCATAATTTCAGAATTGCAAATAATTTCGACCATGTGTGCAAGTCATATTCTTGGTGGCATTACAAATTACTATATCTACCCAAGGATGCACCCAAGAAGCATTCACATGTATGTTTTTTCTGTGTGTGGGTACCAGAGAACAATTTTACCTTTGCCCCCAGGACAGTAGTTAGAGCAGGTGCCTGAGATCATCTAACACAGTTGTTGCTTAGGGGGGCTGGTAGTGGTTTCTTTCACAGTGAAATGTAAAAGCGTCCATTTCCAAACGCAAACAACGTCTGCCCAAAAAGGAAGCAGTAATCAGTATTTGTATTTTATTGTTATTTTAGAATGCTCAATATAGCCACACATAGTGCAATACCTTAACACATCATATGCCAGAGTATAACCAAATAAAATTAAAAAAATAAAACAAAAGCAGAAGGCATCACCCGATACCTAAATCCGTAGGCATGGTTCTAATAAGTTTATCACTAGGATGATTGTATTGTTTTATCTTATAAATACTAACGCTTGAGAAAATTGACACACAACGAGATTTTTCACAGACCAATGAAATACAACAGTTAATATTGTCAATCCCTTTACAGCTAGCCATAACATACCCATGGGAACGATAGATAAAAAGGAAGGGAATGAAAGAGAAACCTGAAAGGGAAAGGGTCACACTCACACAGAGGAGGTATATATACGCTATGGCAGTTTGGCAGTTATTCAGAATATGTTTCAATAAATGAATACCAATTTTTTTATATATTTAGATTATAGCTTTTTAGGTCTGAGCTACATACCTATTTATTGTATACAACAAATACCATATATTTAGAGTAGGCTTTGTGTCATTGGTCTGAGCTACATACCTATTTATTGTATACAACAAATACCATATATTTCGATTAGACTTTGTGTCATTCCTTTGCTCATGAGCGGATGGCCTTGTTGTCTGTTTCAGGTCTCTTCTTTTGATGGTTTTCCTCAGTAGTCTTGTGCTGTTCTTGTGTTTATCCTGCCCAGAGGCATTTTGGTCTCAGAGTGCTTTGACTGGCTGGGTTGAATCCTTCTCCTGATGATTTAAGGGGGTCTCTATTCTGTTTTAGAACTACACAGGATTGTATGTCTTTCCATGGTTTCTTTCTTGCTTGCTGCACTAGACCTCCCACCACATCCTGGACCTATTTTCACTAACACTCCCCTGCTCCCCCTCATCCCTTGCTCCAGCTCCAGCTCCAGTTCCATTGCTCCCAGTGCTCCCATTACACTCCACTCCCAGTTTCCAATTGTTATTTTTTTTATTATATATCTTTCAAGATCCCAGTAGTTGCAAAATGCTACTGGACAACTCACCTCCTTTTGTTTCCACTCCTGCATGTGTTTTTTCACTTTAAATTTACATTATAAAGTGGATTTTTGTCATGTTGTAATGGTTAATGAAAAATTGAAAAATGTGCACTAGTGCATCATGATGATGCATGTGCAAAAGTCATCAAGCATATACTTGCATGCATATACATTGTCAGTAATCTTGGAATGTCTTCATTCCACCACAATTTTCTCAAAACAATTGGTAGTGCAAGGGGGACTATACTCAGACCGGGTGCAGCAAATCAGAATATTTTTCTTCTAGGTGTCCTTAAAATGAGGTCACCCCTCAGTTGCATACCACTATTCGATTTAAATTTGGAATACAAGTCAAGTAGAGCAAGAATTACACCAGAATATAGAGATGCCCCTCAGCACATGTTTTTAGATCGAGCGTAGCATTCAACCTGTTGTATACTCTTAAATATACTTATAATGTGGTTCAAAGCTATTTAATTTGCTGGTTCCAGTGTCCCTCAAAAATCCTTGCTTGCTAGTGGTCAGTTCTGCCTCTTTGTCCTGCCTTTTTCACTTTAGGAGCAGCACAGACCACTGTATAATTACGCTATGTCCTGTTTATCTCTTCTGTAGGGGACTATTTTTAGTATTTGCCTGTTCATTTTACATTGCGGGTGCGTGCTCAGTTTCTCCTTCCCATCAGCTCCCTCTGCAAACATGAAACCAACAGCAGAGGGGGGCTTTTCTAGTGTCAGCTTTCCCTCGTTATCGATTTTCCAACACGCTGCCGATCTGTAGAGAAAATCGCTACCGATGACATATTTTTGCAATTGAAGATGGCGGTCGCAGGTCATGCACGATGACGTCATGACGTGGCCCTCTGTTTTCCTTCGTCTCTCCAATTCTATGTCAGGAACGGAGGCGAGGATTATGCATATCTTTCTTCACTTTTTATTCAAACAGCAAGTTCAAAGTTAAACAAAAGAAACAAAAAACAGCAATGAGCTCCACGAGACTGCCACCATGGAAACCATGGACCAATGAGGGTCCAGTGTTGCCGGCAGTATATATATCCAAGAGGCTGTCAATCTTCCTCTTTCTTCACTGCTCAGGACAAGATAAGTGCCTTTCTGCCTCTAAGCGTTGTGTGAATTACGCGCTTTATTATTAACGCGTTACTGCTTGCGCACGTTCTTCTTATTGAATTTCACTGTTTACGGTGTTTGTTTCTGCGCGTCTCCTCAGCGCAGCAGGCTTCTGCCCGACCGCTGTTTCCCTCAGGAGATGCGTCGGGCCCTCTAGAGGGCGCACGATTCGCATTCCTAGAATATTTTTACTCGCGTGTTCGGCGCTCGGGTTGCCTCGGCGCTCAGCACGCGTTTTTTTTCTCAGTTTTGAAAGCAAATTTAAGCCTAAGGCTTTCCCCATCCAGCGGACTCCGTTTTTTACGGTGGTTGTTACCCCAGTTGGGAAGACTATTCATTTTCCATTCTTTTAAAGCCTTTGACTACTGGCAGAACTGGATAAGGGGGTTTTTACCCTTTGTACATTTTTCTGGGTGTTTTTCTGTCAAGTCATATGAGTCACAAGATGCAGTCCAGTCAGGACAATGAATCTATCGCCAATATGTCCCCAGGTGAAGGCCCTTCTCACCGTTCCCTTCCCCCAGGAATGGATATGTTGTTTTCTCAGGCCATTTCTCAAGCCCTCGCTCCTCTTAGAGATAGTGTAGCGCAGCTCACGGAACAGGTTTCCAAAAGGATGGGCATGTTTGGCGCGACAGGGATGGAAGGTATATCCTCTTCAGTTCCCAAGAAATCGCGCAAGCGCGATGCGGGGCACCTTGAAGACGTGTTGCTTTTATCTGGCACCTTCAGTAAGAGTGCGCGCGCGCAAAAGCGCATACCCTCCCGGGAGGGTTATTTACCCGGCATAATGGGTGAAAACCTTCACCACAAATTGGACCTTGATATTGGGTCTCAGAGAGGCATCACTGGTGACTCATATGGGGACTCCTCCTCAGTGGAGGACATGAAACCGGTCGCCCTTGGCGCCGGGGAGCTTCTTTGCAGGAAACCTTAGGTTCAGAGGACTCTGCATCAGACATGTTTGAAACAGAAGGAATTTATCATCCTCGTTCGTCAGAATGGATACCAGACCACAAGGTGGCTGAGTACGTGGTGGCAAAAATTAGACAACCTCTTGATAAAGAGGTGCGCTCCCGATTGAAAGCAGAATGCCCACGTCCAACATTAATGGACAAGGTAGCAGCCACGCCGGATACCGATCCGAAGTTGTGTACCTTTTTTTCCAAGTACATGAAGGACCCTAAGAAGGGTATAGATAGGTCATGGAGGACGTGCCAGGACAAACTCCTGGATGTGTTAGGGCCCCTTACTCAAATAATTCAACTGGGAGAACGTGCCAAACAGTCAAACTCACCCCTTCCAACTGACGTTGTGGCGGGGTTGGCCCAGAGAGCTGTATGTCTCCTGGGCAACGCAAACTGTGCCCTCTCTGCTGAAAGGCGCAGATCATTGCTTATTAAAATTGACCCTAAGTTGGGGGAACTTTCTAACTCAGAGGCAGGGGCTATTGCCCAAGGCAACTTATTTGGTGATCCTTTTGTGAAGGAATTGGGAAAATTTGTAGCCACCTTTTCAGCACTTGATAAAGCACAGACGTCTATTAAGAAGATCTTTCCAAATAAGGTTTTTGGAGGGGCCGGGCGAGGTAGGGGTCGCTCTTCCGGCCGCCATTTCCAACAAGGCCCGCTGCATACAGAAACAACGGTTGGCGTGACGGTCGCCAGGGAACCTTCTACCCCAACAGAGGCAGAGGAAAAGGCAGAGCACATAGACTCGCCCGGGGAGCAAGTAATGCCCCAGGAGGACCCTCGGTAAGGCTTACCCCTTTTTCCCCTCAAAAATTTGGAGGGAGGTTACGTTTATTCAGGACCGCTTGGGAACGTATCACCTCCGATGCTTGGGTACTACAAACAGTCTCCGGTTTTCAAATAGAATTTTGGGGAACCCCAATCCAGGACACTCTACCCATTCCTTTAGTTTTTTCAAGGGCAGAATCCAATCTCATAGATACGGAGGTTCAGGATCTCCTCCAAAAAGAAGCCATTTGTGTCACGTCCTTGCATCCCAGAGGCTTCTTAAGCAACATCTTCCTTGTGGAGAAAAAGGACAAAGGTTTTCGCCCGGTCATCAATCTCCAGTCTTTCAACGAATGGGTAACATACAGACATTTCAAAATGGAGGGCATTCACTTACTCCGGGATCTCCTACTGAAAGGGGACTGGATAGTCCGCCTGGACCTCAAAGATGCTTATCTCACAGTCCCGATCTTTCCGCCTCACCGCAGGTTCCTACAATTTCAGTGGAGGGATCAGGTGTTCGAGTTCACCTCTCTCCCATTCGGTCTGTCATCGGCACCATGGTGCTTTACCAAACTCCTCAAACCTGTAGTGGAGGTTCTCCGGTCGCAGGGAATTCATCTTATCATTTATCTGGACGACATCCTTCTTATGGATCAAGCCAGATCTCAGCTTATCTCCAATATGAACACAACTATTGTGCTGCTGCAGACTCTAGGTTTTGTGATCAACCAACAGAAGTCAGATCTTCTCCCTTCCCAAACCATGATTTTTCTGGGTTTCCTTATAGACTCCCGGTCAGCATCCCTCAGTCTCCCCAGTCCGAAGGTCTCCAAGATCAGGAAGGAATTAAAGAAGGTCCTAAGACGTGACAGGATTTCGTTGTGCCAGTTGGCCAGGATAGTGGGTCTGCTTTCATCATCGATTCAGGCCATCTTTCCGGGGCCCCTCCACTACAGAGCCCTTCAACGTCTCAAAGCCTATCACCTGTGATGCGGGGTCACATACAACGAGTTAATCTCCCTCTCTCTGGAGGCAAAGACGGAGTTACATTGGTGGCTGGACCACATGGAAGCATGGAATGGCAGGACCATCTTCGGAGCCTCCCCAAACCTAGTGATAGAGTCAGATGCCAGTCGCCATGGCTGTGGAGCGCGTTGCGGGAAAATCTCATTCGGGGGACGCTGGACTCCTCGGGAGCTCAATATGCACATCAATTGCCTGGAACTTCTTGCAGGCTCTTTTGCGATCAAGTCCCTAACACGGGACAGAATTTCATGTGTTGTTCTCCTACGCATGGACAATGTCTCAGCGGTTCAATACATAAACCGCCTGGGGGGGACACGTTCGAAGGCTCTAGCGGATCTAGCGAAAGATTTTTGGCACTTTTGCCTTCAACATCAGATATCTGTCACGGCGGAGTATCTCCCGGGGGATCAGAACGTTGTAGCGGATTGGAGTTCCTGTTTCCTATTGGACTCCAGCGACTGGCAATTAGACCACCTGATTTTTCAGTCAATAATGAATCGATGGGGTCCCTGCTCAGTGGACCTGTTCGCATCCAGATGGAACGCCCACTTGCCTCTGTATTTCAGCTGGCGCCCGGATCCGGAAGCCTCAGCAGTGGATGCATTTCTCCAAAACTGGGAACCGCATCTGGGATACGCATTTCCCCCGTTTCTCCTTATCCCGAGAGTTTTGGCTCAGGTTCGCCGCCAGAGAGCGACAGTGGTTCTGATAACCCCACTTTGGAGATCCCAGGCGTGGTTTCCAACTCTTCTGGAGCTCTCATGTGAAGCTCCAATCCGCCTTCCGGTCTTCCCCTCAATTCTACGAGATCCAGCAGGTGTATTCCATCCCCTAGTTCTCCAAGGCCACTTATCTCTGGTGGCATGGAAGATTTCAGGTATCGCTGGCAAGATTGCCGACTTTCACAAGAAGCTAGGAAGTTCATTGCACAAGCCTGGGCACCTGGGACAGGTAAACGGTACAGGTCTGCATGGAATAGGTGGTCTCGCTGGTGTATGGACAAACATTTCAATCCCATGGGGGCCCGCTTTACCGACATCATGAATTTTCTTGCAGAACTGGCGGAGTCAGGTTTGGCTTACCGTACGATAACCTCTTTTAGATCAGCCATCTCAGCAGGTCATTCTCCTCTTGATAATCAACCGATCGGGGAACATCCTTGGATAAGTAAACTCCTTAAAGGTATTAGACTTTCCAGACCTCCACAACCTAGATATTCGGAGCTCTGGGACGTCAACCTAGTTCTTAATTTATTATCCTCGTGGCAGGATAATCAATACCTGTCTAGGAAGGAATTGTCAGCAAAACTGGCCATTCTTTTATGCCTCATTTCATGTAAAAGGGTATCGGATATACGGGCTCTAGATATCTCTGCTAGAGTTTTTTCTCCAGAAGGAGTAACTTTTACGATCTCTAGGAGAACAAAAAATAATACAAGGTCGGTATCTTATCCCGCTTTCCCTAGCGCTCCTAAGTTATGTGTATTACTCTGCCTCAAAACCTATGAGGACGTAACAAGGGAACTTAGACCTCCGGGGGAGAATCAACTTCTAATTTCATTAAAGAAGCCTTTTAAGGCAGTCTCATCCCCCTCCATCGCCAGGTGGGTTAGGTGGATTTTAGCGGAAGCAGGTATCAATGTACAGGTGTTCGGTGCACACTCCACTCGTGGGTGCCATGGCCTCAAAAGCCATCCAAGTTGGAGGCCGACTGGAAGATATTATGAGTGCTGCGGATTGGTCTTCAGAATCTACTTTTAAAAAGTTTTATTTCAAACCGATACATGATGCAGCCTCTCTAGTGGTAAGTAAGCTTTGAACTTGCATAATCCTCGCCTCCGGTCCTGACATAGAATGCGAAATTTCCTAGCTATCGTGAAGGAAAGTTTCAATTCTATTAAGATCACGGAGGCGAGGATTATCCCACCCAACACTGGACACGTGTTTTTCCCACCCGAACTTCACTTCTCCTCATACTGAGGTAGTATATATATATATATATATATATATATATTGTGTACATATATACTTAATTGTATGTTTTCTTTAACGAGTTTAATAGTTGGATTTGTATGCAGTAATTCTTGACTTGTACTCTCTGCAATACCTAATATCTTATAGACATACAGGCTATTTGTTGCTTGCTGTTATCATCATGGATCAGTCTACTTAATCTCTCATATCTACCCATAAGATCAGAGACATCGGCCTCTTGAGACATCTACAATTCCTTTCACAGCGAAGTCGAGGAAGATTGACAGGCTTGTTGATATATATACTGCCGGCAACACTGGACCCTCATTGGTCGATGGTTTCCATGGTGGCAGTCTCGTGGAGCTCATTGCCATTTTTTGTTTCTTTTGTTTAACTTTGAACTTGCTGTTTGAATAAAAAGTGAAGAAAGATATGCATAATCCTTGCCTCCGTGTCCTTAATAGAATTGAAACTTTCCTTCACGATAGCTAGGAAATTTCGCATTGAAGATGGCAGCTGCACATCGTGCGCAATTATGTTTTAATGTGGCCGTCTGTTTTCCTTTGCTGTGGCTTGTTTTTGTTTATAATTCGACTGGCGCTTCACAGCTTTAGCTGATTAAAAACCGTAGATTACTCTCTATTAAGCGCCTTGTGTCATGTGTCAACAACGAGGCACTTGGATGGTTAGTAACCTGTCATATTTTCTATTGATTCAGCCACAGGTTATGTTTAGTTCAAAAGTTAAAAAAGAAAAATCCTTTAAAAGTGGTTTCACCTTAAATGAGACAAAGTAAATGATCCTTTTGAAAGTTTTCACATCCCCCTGTCCTTGAATGTTCCAACTGTGAAACAGATGCGCGGAGACAGAGCACAGACCACATACTCAGGGCAGCAGCTTTAATAACCGTACACAACCCTTGGCATATTCTCAGATAATACTGAAAGTACATTCTTTAGGAGATAGACATTCATTCTCCAATCCGGTTAAATACCACGCAGCAACATCGTGGGGTTTGAATTTTCCCTCGTTAAACATACCTTCCTCATCCATAGTTTTTCTTTTCGGACCGTGTAACAAAAACGTTAATAGCAAACTATGTCTTCCCTTCGAAGCCAGTAGAAGCTGGCCTTTTGCGCTTTTTTCATGCACATATGTCACTAGGTTTCACCTTGTACCAGAGGTGTGTGCTGAATTTCTACACAAATAGAATCCTAATTATGCAAGCACGTTTACCCTTGTGTCGGGATTACCTGTCCAAGTGTAATGAGGGCCTTGGGCTGCACAAGTGGGAATTGCCTAGCTGACTGGGGAAGTCATCTAGGTAGCGTTTTAAATGGGCATTTTTGTTTTGTCAGTAACTTGTTTCCATGAAATCAGGTGGCACACCTCTCATCACTCTTAATGTGTTGATGATACGTGACAAGGCCAGCTCATAATGGTTTATTGACAGAAGCTGCAAAAAACTGAACATTGGATTATAGCCGTAGTGCCTAACTTAGTGACTGCCAAAGGAGTGTCATACAATTTTACCCCACTAAAACCGGGGCACATATTTACTATAACACCAATGAGTTGACTTACTGTATAATTCCATTAGGTTGAATACAATATAGAAGGATATTTTTGAATTGTGCTTGTACTGGTATCCACGGGCTAACTAATGAAAATGAAATGTTTTTTTAAAAATGGGCTAACCCAAGGGGAAACATTGAGTTCAATGACAACTGTAAAAGGTGACGTAACTGAATTCTGAATAAATTGCCCTGTGTATTCCTGCTTCGTTCCTTTATCAGACTGCTAATCTGAACGCTATGTGACAAATCCTGACAGTCTGTTTGCCCTCTGTGGATGATCCAGTGCAGCATTCTTGAACTGAACCTTAAGTTTTAAAACTTACAAAAGTGTGATTGACAGCGGCGTTTAGTGCACTTGGACGCACAGGACATGGCACATGTGCGCCTGAATGCCATCTTGTGAAATGCATACCCCTGAACCTTTCGTAGGTGCTTGCAGGTGACACAGACAATTTTGACGGTTGGCCAAAGATGTATATGTTTTAATCTTTCCTATGACATTTTACCTTTGCGCAGTGTGTATTTAAAACAAACTGGACAACTCTAATTTTAATATTTAAGACTTCTGCAAGCTTCCTTCCGCTGCCCCTACACCACTGTAAGCTACCCGATACTGCTCCCATTGCCACAAGCTTTCACACGTTCCAGTTTGGGCTTTTTTATCAGTGAGGCTGCTTTCACGTTATCTGTGAGAAAGCACTGCATGTGATTTCTTTCAAGCTTCGAACTGCTGACTCACATTAACCCTTTCGCTGCTTTGCTCAAACTTTAGTGAGGCAAGAATCTAATCCACCTACACGAGAATGTTGTCAATATTCCATGTTCAGGGCATTGAGAAGTAAATATTTGAAGTTAATAAAAACATATTTAAAGCAGCTGGAAAAATGAGTCACAGTTTTGCAATACATTTTTAGGTCGTGCGCACAATCGCTTTCGCCTGTTGTTAGAATTGTGGGCTTTTAACCACGCCCACCTCGTGCCCATCATTTTCACTCGTTCCTGGGCTTGCCTTTCAAAAATCCTTTGTTATCATTGGTAGATGCTTTACGTTTGTCTCTCTTTGGGGAGGTTTTGTTACCGCCTTGCAGACTGACCTTGTTACATGAATAATTGCATGATTTCCTTTTGTGTTGCTCCTTTGTGCTCATGCTCATGGCGGCCATGGTCCTTAGAATCTGCTCACTTTTGTCAACTAATGTTTTACTTTTCATTTTCAATTAATCTGGCAAGAAAAGTCCAGTTAGGAATTTACAGCGCCAATAGCTCTAACTTGAGCAAAAGCAATACTGATTGAATTGCAAATGCTTGTTATGTCTGTTTTGAAAAAGTGAATTATAACACATCTTTAAATAGACATACAAAATCCTACATGACAAAAGAAGGGTGCTGATTCTTTACAGACAATTAGTGCTAAATGTGAATATATCACAGTTTCAGAAAGTCGTTTACAAAAAGTCTTCTATATCAAAGAAAAAAGCAGTTTAATTCCAGATATATAGTGCTAAAGGCTTTGTGCATTTACTTCTATACCTAGGAACAGTTCTGACAGAGTATATTATAGGACTAGAGTGTATCTAATTATTTCCTATACAAAAGTGAGAGGTGTCTTGTGTACTCAAGAGCCATTCTGATATTAGTTGAAAAATAAAGGATTTTGTGTAAGATTTCAGTTCGAACACCACAAACTCCCACTCCCTTCTTGCTGCTCATAGCACCCTCCAGCTAAATTAAGCAATTCCTTGTGGCCATATAAAAACTCATTTCCTAATTTATAACTTGGAATTAAGCCTTTCTAGAATAAGACTTAGAATAAGCAATTAAATTGATAGAAGATCTGAGGTAAAAATACTCACCTTCCCTCCATATAAAAAAGATTTGGCTGCCCAATATCACAGTCTCTCTTCATCAGTGTTGAAATATGCTTCAGACTTGTGGCTGTAGTCTTAAGTATTTTTGCCACAATATTAATTTCTAAATACGTAAAGTTTTCTAAAGATTATTTCAGCCATGAATTTCCAAAATTTCCGAACTGACATGACTTAGATAGGGGTATCTCTTCTTATTGAGTCACATTTAACCTACATCCTGGCACACCACTGTACAATTTGACCAGATGAAGGAATCTTGCTAGAGAAGCATAAATGTTTGTGATGAGTGACCTGCCGTGAGTGAGCCAGACTGTCATAAAAGGGGTTTCTCCCCCTGAGAAAATTTAAAAAACAGAGTGGGCAAATGGTGCATTTATAAGTAAATTTGAGAATGCAAGGAGGTTAATAAGGAATTGTGAAAGTGTAGTTTTGATATCAATAGAAAGATTTCATATGATAATGATGTAGGTAGCCGCTTAATAACCATAACCAAACCACAGAATTCATAACAGACTTTGAGAGAACAATGCTGAGTACCACACAGATTTCCTTATTTATTGTTATATCTTTACAAGTGATTTGTGGGTTATTGCGATTTGTTGAACTGGACACAATGAGACAGCAAGGAATAAACATTGAAAGGCAGTAGGGCACCCTACAAGGCAATGTACGTCTCATTGAGGGGATGAAGAAATATTATCACATAACCTCCATCCTCCTCTTGCTGGTCCACTAGATCATCAAAAATATCTGCATCACTTTCAAACATTGCAAATGATGCAGCTGTTGTTCATGAAGTAGTAGTGGTGGCCCAACAAAACCCTCATGACTTGCTGCAGCACTGCACTTATCTTACAGTTCACAGGCAGAACAAAGTTATCAAAAATAAGGAGGTCTTTTTGGATCACATAGCAATTGAAATGAAGGCTGTATGAACCCACGCAACTTAATAAGAGTGGTGCTTCTAAAACATAAAATGGAGGACTCCGCAATGACTTGAAGCTCAGTGTTGAGTTTCAGAGCAACCATGTGGTAAAAACACCACAAAGAGCTGAGGGCTCAGAAGTAAGACAGGCTCAGGCTGTAATTACACTGTTGTCAAAGGAAATCAACAACATGGTGACAACCACATTTCATTGTGAAAATGAAATTTATATGTGAGAGCGAGCAGCAGCCTGCAAGCATTTTTACAGTATATCAATACAGAAAACTGCACAGGTCAGATGAATAAGATGTTGTTTTCTTTTTTTTTTTAAAGTGCATGTGTTCCTTCAGCCGATGCTTCTACCATATTTCACTTGGAGTTAGGATTTAGCCATCGTTTTTGCAGTGTTCTACCTCACGCACCCTCCTTTTGCATGTTTCAGTGGGTTGACTCAAAATGTTTCTATTTGCCTTTCGTGCAAAAAATAAGTTTGCCCTGAGAAGTTTTCAACACTGCTGCTTAGCATTGCTTTGCACAATTGTTTGTCACATGAGTCCCCTTCCAAACTTTTAGTACATTTTGGCTAACAAAGATAGATTAGCAAGGTTTTTAAGAGGTTGGCAGCCTGCTAAAAACACAACTTGAAACCAGTTTTTTTTCATACTCTAATTCGGTGTAATTGCAGTACATTTTTTTGTAAAACTGAACTTTTGGTTACTTTGTAGAAGAGGAAATGCATGTTTCAGTAGGCCCATGTTCCCATAGTATGTCCCAAGCTAAATGGATCCCTGACACAGTGAATAAAGCCCAGAAAAGACAGAAATGTTAGCATGTGCTGATAACTCTTAATAGATCCATAGAGCAACAATTTTCCCAATGAGAGTCAAGGTAAGACGCTTTGACCATAAGGTTGATTTCCAGGATGGCAATCCAACAGGCCTTAGAATTTGAGGATCCGAGCCAGCCATAGGAACAATTAAAAGCCTTGCGGTCGCTTCAACTGAGTTGCACAACACTGACAACAGACATGATCCTCTGCTGTCAGTGTTGTGCAACTCAGTCAAAGCGACATTGAGGCTCACAATTCATTGTGCCATATGGCTGGCTCCGCTGAGTTTTCCCACTACCATGCACACACGTACCAGGCCCTTGCCTTGCTGAAAGAGGGCCGCCTTGCTCCTGACTGTTGTTAGAGTTGGGGCGACCACACAGCCGCTCTGCGTTTTCCAGGATGACTGCAGGTGGTGGGCTTTACTTTATCTTTTAAAACACACAACCTGTCTGTAACAGACTGATGTGTGTTCTTTAAAAAGTAAGTAAAGCAAAGACCACCGCCAGCAGTCCTGGAAAAAGCAGAGCCGCCGGATGGTCGCACCAACTTTAACAA
Source organism: Pleurodeles waltl (assembly GCF_031143425.1). Lineage (NCBI taxonomy): Eukaryota > Metazoa > Chordata > Amphibia > Caudata > Salamandridae > Pleurodeles > Pleurodeles waltl. The sequence continues at coordinate 630,135,607 of NC_090439.1, forward strand.
CACCTAGGAGCAAGCACACACAGCACACAGGTGGCTCCTCTCCACCTCTCCCAACTCATTATCTGCACAAATAAAAATGTTTGTCTCCTGGAATTAGCATGTTCATTCATGCTCTTTACTTAAAGGAGGAAAACAATTAAGCAAAACCTCAGAGTAATCTCATTTTACAGATTTAGAGGGTCATTCTGACCCTGGCGGGAACCGCCAAATGGCCGCTCCGCGGTCAGAAGACCGCGGATGCCATTCTGGCTTTCCCGCTGGGCCGGCGGGCGACCGCCAAAAGAGCACCCGCCGGCCCAGCGGGAAAGGCCCTGCAACAAGGAAGCCGGCTCCGAATGGAGCCGGCGGAGTTGCAGGGGTGCGACCAGTGCAGTTGCACCCATCGCGATTTTCACTGTCTGCTAAGCAGACAGTGAAAATCTGTATGGGGCCCTGTTAGGGGGCCCCTGCACTGCCAGTGGCATGGGCAGTGCAGGGGCCCCCAGGGGCACCCGTTCCCGCCATCCTGTTTCTGGCGGGGAAGGGGGTCGGAATCCCCATGGCAAGCAGCGCCGCCATGGAGGATTCCCCCAGCCGGGGGAAATCCGGCGGAAAACCGCCAGACCCGGCTGGGCGACCGCGGCTTCAAAGCCGCGGTCGGAATACTAAATGAATCACCGCCAGCCTGTTGGCGGTGCTTCAGCCGGCCTCCACCCTGCGGTCATAGGGTGACAAGCAGCGCCGCCATGGAGGATTCCCCCTGCCGGGGGAAATCTGGCGGAAAACCGCCGGACCCGGCTGGGCGACCGCGGCTTCAAAGCCGCAGTCGGAATACTAAATGAATCACCGCCAGCCTGTTGGCTGTGCTTCAGCCGGCCTCCACCCTGGCGGTCATAGACCGCCAGGGTCAGAATGAGGCCCTTAGTCTCCTCTCCCCTCCTCATCCCTCAATGTGTGGTTAGGTTACAACTCTCACAGGGGGGATTTTAAATTGAGTAAATGCCTCAATTATCTGTAAAGGTTATCCAAACGGTGCCATTCACTGGGACATCCCCCCAAATTAACCCAGGATGATAACAGCTCCTGTTATCCAGTACTATAAATCCGAATGGCACACGTTATGATTCAGTCAGCGTCAATAGTTCGTAATGTATGAATTGTGTTAAGAGTCCACAATTATGACAATCTTCATGAATTCAATCAAAATATTCTTTATTCCTCTTGAAAGTTCTTGTGTCCAAAATTGCTCCCGTTCCCGTCCCAGTCTGCACATGTTTCGTCTGGGGAATACCCCTTGACTTCATCAGGACTTCCTACAACGGACAGTTTCATTGTATACAATGTTAACACAATATGTATATCGATCTGAGAATCCCTCACCGTCCAATGTGACTTAATTATTATATAATCAAATGTGAAAACCTTGATTCTAAACAGTGTGCAACAAAATACCTCTTTAAATTACAAAATGTCAAACCCTTACATATATACATCAATTCATCTTGGTGTAAACCCTGAATTATATAACCCAATTTTTTTTAAAACCCAATTTTTTTAAACATATCCTTCTTTAGACAAAGTCATTTTAAAAGAAGAGGGCATGCTTAATGATACCATCATGCAGTGAGTGTGCTCCTTAAATGACGTCAAAAGAAAAAAGGGAAAAAGGGGCTAATACCTTATCATGAAATTGACAATCCCAAAAACGAAGTTTGTGATAACCATTGAAATATTTAGTGTACTGCCATATGTAATCTGTAATATTGAAAATATGTTTATTCTGTTAGTAGTTGTGTATTATATGTCATATTAGGCACTGTATGACTTATGAGGCAGTGTTTGCAATCGTAGCGCTTACCTAGCTGTGTGTATTTATGAAAGTAAGAGATCTGTATCTGGATGCGCCAAAAATATAGAAGCGTGTCCTGCCATTATAATTATAATACACAACTACTAACAGAATAAACATATTTTCAATATTACAGATTACTTACCTTTGTGTCTGTGGAACTTGGAAGGAAACTGAACACAACTCAGTATACAAGGAAGGTTTCTGCTTAAGTTATCAGCTGTGCTGTGGCCTATCTCCTCGTGCTGCATGAAAAACTAAGGACATCAGAGAGAGAGACAACTCCTCCCCCACCCCACGCTGCCTCTCTCACAGCACACACTTCCAGTTCCAGGTAGCAACAACACCGCTGCATCTCAGTCTAAGCCAATCCTGGCACTGTACCTGATGTTGCTGCAGTGCCAGGATTGGCTGGGGCATGGGACCTCAACCCTCATTACTGAGACTGGGGGCTGCACCTTTGAGTCACCCCCCAGCTCACTAATGTGTGCTGTGTTGCTGAGGCCCAGTGCACATGTTGGGTTGGCCGGACAAAGTTTGCCGACCAACCCAACATGCACACAAACGTGAGGGCTGGAAATCCTACTGCCTGTGCCTTTGGCAACATGCTCACACTGAGTAAAGTTACGTACTCACAATACTGCAGTTTCTGCACTGAAAAGAACGACTTTGCTAATGCATTTATTAGGGGGACTAGGAGCCAAAATAATAAAGGGGTCATTTTGTGAAACTGAATTTAGCACAACATTCATTTGGCAGCCAAATACTCCTGTGGACTTTAATAATTTAATCAATACAGTGGTCTGATAGATTATGTATTCGGTGTTTAGTTCCAGCAAAACATATTGGTCTTTTTGGGTCACAAAAGAGACACCTGTCTTTTAAAACTGTATCACTAAAACCAACATTAAGCTGCCTTCTAAAACCAACATTAAGCTGCCTTCTCTATAAAGCTCTTTATAATATTCATCAACTGGTTTAAAAGCCCTGCTCAGGGAAAGGACATTACATGAAGTTGTATTTGAAAGCACAAACATATTTCAAGCAGAAAATACATTAGCATGCAAGGTAAAAATATGAGGAGAGCTCTGTTTCAATATAAACACTACCAAAAAGTGTTTTTTTTTTCCACAGCCAAGATCATCCAGATATCATGCAGTTAGGAACAACATTCTTGGAACACCCTTGGTTAGTGACTTTATAATTGACATGGGCAACCATAACTGTATGTGTGCCACTGATGACAGACTGTGCAGATGTTTCAGCACTGATGTGATGAGATCACAATGCCTCTAACCAGAATGGGTGAATGGGCACCATCTTCATGACAAGTATGCTTTGTCTTCATTCTTAATTAGTTACAACAGGGGAAATATCACCTGTCTACACTGTGCATTCTTTAAACATGGGATGCAAATAAATGGTGACCAGGGCACTGTCTGTAGAAGCATTACAACTGGTCTGGGAGGGAATTGGCATAGTCCAGCTAATAGCATAATGAGATCCCAGCCTGTAATTCCCAGGTCAGATAGTTCACAAGTTTTGACATATGCTATTGCCCCTTTTGCTGGACAATCTGAACAGCAGTGAACAGCTTCAGAACCTGATATGTGTAATTTTCTAAATTTCTGTCTTAGACTTGTAACAAGGAAAATAAAAGATCTCCAGAACTCATAAGTTCTCCGGGTCCATGCATGAGTAGCTTGTCTAGTCCTGCTTTTTTTTCTTTGCATTTTGTGAATTGTACTTTTATCCAAATGTAAATTAGGACTACAAATCCCAGAATCCAAAGAATAAACCTGGGCAACTTAAGCTACTTATACAGGGACAGGGTTTTTTTTGAAGGCCATGCCACTACTTGCCGGGTAAACATTAAAATCAAGTTATTTTCTTGCGAAACTGACGCAGTGCCCTCATAACTGTGTCATAGCTGCAGGTATTACTAGGCTGGTGGTCTGGAATAGGTCACAAGTTGGGTCTTCCTGTTTTGTGTCATGGCCCAGGTGCAGCATTGGTGAGTGTCTAAAAGAGTGCAGAGCTATGACGTTTCCCGCTTCCATGCATTAGTACCTCATCCTGTCCAGGATTTTGATGGGTATCTGGAACTCGTAGTTGAGAATTTATAATGGGATAAATATGATTTCAAGTCCTTAAATGACAAAGCAAAAGGCATGGTCTTTAAAAGTACTTACTCGTGAAACTGGGAGACTCTTAAATTCCAAGAGTGAGATAGCCAATACTGGAATCTAAGACTCAAGTGACAGTCAAGACTCCCGGTATGTGAGTGTGTCTTAAGCTTCAACCTGATTTAAGTTAATGAAGGTAACTAATTATTGCAAATAACAAGCAGAACCTGTCAGACCTCTCCCGTTCTTGGAGAAAAACATAAAATATAATGTTAATCCCTTTTTGAGGTGGGTTAAAAGTAGTGTGCTTAATGACATTCAGGGGCTACTAGCATACCATCTTGAATAACAAATTATAAATAGTAGATGAATGCAATGATATACCTCCGGGAAACCAGCGCCATCAGATATTATCAAAGTTAGTTGCAAAAGTGCACCAAAAGATTGGGTCGTAATCAGAGGCACAGAAACTAAGGGTATATGAAACTGCATATTTTCCCTGCACTAAATTCCTTTGAGAATTACGCAATGAATGCATTTTCTGTGATGGAAGACGTCCACGTGGTAAATAAGTACGTTATTAACATAGCATACTCATTATCAAGATCTGCTTGCCAGAATAGGACCTCATGAAGTTTTTAAATGTGACTTTCCACAGTCCAGTTAGGCACAAGAGAAATGTTGGGGAGGTAGGCACTTACATACAAGGGCTTCATAGATACTTATCTATCTCGACCAGTTTCTGTAAGCTGTGCAGTGATCATTTTCTACTTGAGCCAAGTCTTATTTGAGACAAAGTGGTCAGAGTCAGTGTAAATAAATCAGAAGTCACTTTAAAGATGGGCATCCGAGAAATTGCACTTTACACTAAATTACTCTCATGTAATAAAGATTATGCATAGCTGTAGTTGAAACCCTTTTTAATGCAGCATGTGTTCCAGGTGTAACCTCAAACAACAGGAAAAGATGAGCAGATACGTTATGTGGTCTGTGTCAACATTGCCATAGTGCATCTTGAGTTTTCCTAATCCTCACCTGTTATTTCAAAAGCCAATTATTGGGTCCTACTACCTTTGTCTCTTCAATGTAATTCAGGGAGCAACATAGCAATGTGGCCATGGCCCATTTTGCAAACCAGAAAAATCTGCATCTCTACCTATCTGGATGGTATTTAAAGAAGACCATAATTGGTGTACAGTTGGCTCTAGACTCCTGCTCCTTCCCTGATACTGATGCACCCACTGCACTAATGAAAGCTAGGTTCCATGCTAAGTTCTTGTTCAGTGTCAGAAAGGCATGGGGTGGACTTGACCTGGTGTGGGATATAAAGTTCCAAAGGAAATGACCATGAAGCTATAGTGATCAGAATTTAGGGGTAAAATATGGGCTTTTGAGTACAATGAGGAGGTGGTGATGATTGGACATAAAGTGTGCGGCAAAGTGTTCAAAACGACAGAGTAAATTTTGAGCTGGGAACTGAGTAGAGTCTCTAGTATGTATTTGGCATGAATAGAGCCACAATATTTGTCATTTATATTATATTTTAAGTAGGTTACTCAGAGGTTTATCTTACTCATGCTGCACTCATGGATAGCTCTTGATGCATTATTATAATTCTGAAAAGAATGATTGAGGCCTTGCCCATTCATCGTATCTTTTCTACAATCTCAGTATCATTATCAAACTTATACGAGAGGCAACCATGTCCAATTCTAAGGAGACCCCCAAATCAATTGGCATCAGAACATGTTAATGTTCTGGTAGGGAGGCCATCCTGTAATCTAGATCTGGGTCTTCTGCTCTCAGACGTAAGGGTGACCCTTTCTTGAAGTCACAGTTTCATTATTCACTGGAATATGTGGTAAGCAAGTTTCCTTCAGAAGTATCCACCTTCTCAGGAGACAATATCCAAAGGTGTAAAATACTTTCCTGCTGCATGAAGACTTCAACGCAAAGAAAAAAAACAATTCTGTGATTCTTCCTGTTTGTGGATTCCCTGTCTGGGTCAGACTGACAAATAAAGATAGAATACCAGGGCACATCGCAGGAAGTCCTATGTCAGAGATCCAAGTGATCAAAGTAATCAAAAGTCTGTAACAACTGCGTGGGTACAATGGAGTTTATTGATTTATGCGAGAGTGATGTCAATCTCCAAGTACCAATCCAATGTACAACAAGTCATCATGAGTACAGCAATAATCCAAATCGTCCTATACAAACATCATGAGTACAGCCATAATCCAAATCATCCTATATACAGCAAAACAGCCAACACGTGTTTCGGCTCCTAGACTTTGTCAAGGCTGTCGGCATAGATGGAAAAAATGTATACATTGGTAACTAGGTAAGCATAAGGCATGACCAGTTTACATGTGAGTTGATCAAGTGCAGTAACCAAGTGTGCGTAGTCAAGGATGAGCCAGAGAGAAGAGATTTTAAAGAAGAGGATGCTACCAGATACCATGTAAAAACCATATGTGAGGCACTAGCAAACTGAGGAAAGTGATAAAGTGAAAAGTGCTGATACAAGTATAGTACGTGTAACATTATTGGTGATCCATAATCATGTGACAGTGAGGTCATCAAGATGACTGGTGTAAAATGATAAACTAGAAGTGAGATCAGAACAAATACCTGATATTATTGGACAGGTAGTGATGTTGTAGCATGTAGAAGAGTCCACCACCAAGGGCTAGTAAAGGACTCCTGCCTCGTTGGGCCAAGGAAAACAGAGTAGAGGTCAGCGTGAATGGCTCTGAGAAGCCTAAAGGTACAAAAATATAACAGAGGTTGCAGAACAATAGTACGGGTCCGAAAGTACAGAGAAAAACAATAGTGCATCATTACGCACTAAGGAATGCCGCGTCTAGTGACTGTAAGGTGGGTCAGGACAATTAGAAGACTGACAGGGAGATAACGAGGAGAGGGTGTCTTAAACTGGGACAAAGTCCGTAGAATCATTCCAATTGAACGAAACTAAACATGGCAAAGAAGCGGGGGTGCAGAAAACTGAATAAAAATGGAACATTGTGAGATGGACAACGCTGAAAGGGTATCGAGTGGATGAACCCACAGCGCGTGGGTGACATAACGCGTCCAGAAAATAGAAGAAGGATGCGGGGGCTAGGTGCGCCAGTGAAAAAATGCCAGGCGGGTGTCTGTGGGTGGAAAACGGCCTGACTGTTAGCACAATGGGAACCACATAACTAATGGAGTCCGGTAGGTGATTATGAGTTCGTAGTAACGACCATAGTTAAAGTTAAATGGTAGCAGCACAAAATGTATGTTCAATACTGATGAAGAAGTGCACATGCCCAGAGACTTTGTGCCCAACTTGTAGGAGGGGGTTTACATACACCAGGAGGTGCAGGGGTATGATGTAGCTCCAGTGGTTTGCAGGTTCCCTGAGGTAGACTGGGGAGCTGGCATGGGAGTCATATTCCTTGTAGTGGGAGGGGCACTCTACTGGCTCTAGGTGAGAGTGACAGGGGGAGGGATTCCTCCCTGGTAGATGTCCTGGTTGTGGAGTGTGGAGACACCCCAGAAGAGTGTGGGTTGAGTATCAGGGACAGTCAAATACTGTCTTACCAGTCTCAGGAGGGTGATGTGGGGTACTTTTTCAAGGCTGAGCCACTGGATGGTTGGGTGAAGGGTAGTTTGGTTAACACATGTGAAAGGCGTTTGATGTGATTGCCGGCAACCATATGTCCAGTCCCTGTTTTCCAGAGCTATGCCAACACCAAGTGGAGTGTGAGTTCTATGACCCCAGGGAACTTTCACTGGAGGCAGACTTCTGGGTGAGTACCAGAGGGTCTGAAGTGGTATTTGGGGGTGTTCCTGAGGGAAGAGGTCTAGGTATTTCCCAACCAAGTGAGGTAGGAAAGGATGGCAGTGTCCTTAGTAGGCCCCAGTGTAGTGGGATGGGTGAGGGATCCCATGTCCAGTCTCAGAGGAGAGAGAATGGAGGTGGGCTGAGTCCCAGAGTGCCTGAAATCCAGTCCCAGGTTCTGGAGGGTTCCATGAATGAATGCCAGGAGGGGAGCCTGGCCTGTACCATAGGGCCATCTGCTGAGGGAGAACACACAGTGTCAGGAGAACTTGGGGGGTGTCTGTAGCCAGCATCCCACCAGTTCTGGTGTCTGTCACTACCACTCCTATTGAGGGGGTGCAGAAGCCCAGACATAGGTTTGAGAGGGGGATTGCGGGGCCAGTGGAGAACCTGGAGGGTCAGGGGTCAGCTCTGAGGTCCGCACTCCCCAGGAATGCACTTGGTGATACCATTTCTAGGCTGGGGGGGAACCAGGCGTTGCCAGGTGGGCAGAGGTCAGACTCTCATGCAGCACTTAGGGAAGGTGTTTCCCTTGTGGGGGGTAGGTGTGCTCCCCAGGAACTCCTGGCTTGCCAGGCAGTGATCCAGCCTGAGGGTGATGACTCTGGGTTAAATGGTCAGGTTCAGGGGTAGGCTCTGACTTGATGGGGGTAGGTGTGCTCCCGGGAATCCCTGGGTTGTCAGGCAGTGGTCCAGCTTGAGGGTACAGACCCTGGGCTGGAGGGTCAGGTGCAGGGGGTAAACTTTGACATGATGGGGGGGGCAGTTTGCCCAATCACCCCCTCCGATGTAACTTGTAAGCGTACCCTCCATGGTAGGGGGATGCAGAATCCTGGGAGTAGGGTCAAGGGAATCACAGACTCACACCTGACCCTAGTTCAATCTAAGGGTACAAACCCTGGGTTGGAGGGTGCCTCCCCTGACCTGGAGGGAGGGGTACTGCTAACAGTGCCCCTATCATGTTGGATTATAGGAGGGGTCACTCCTAGTGGGGGGTGCAGGACACCAGAAGGGAGGTCAGGGGGAGGGAAGCCTCACCCCTGGCCCTGGTCCAGCCTGGAGGTACAGACCCCAGGTTAGAAGACCAGTTGCAGGTTAACATCCCTGCACTGGTGGGAGAATTGTGCAGGACTGCTTCCACAAGCAGCCTGACAATTCTGGACTCTGGGGGTACTGCTCCTAGGAGGAGGGTACACAGCCACAGAGGGGAGGACTAGTGTCAGGCTGTCATCCCTGACCTGTTGGAAGGGAGAGTTGTCAAAGGGTGCCAGGCACCTGGGGCTACCGCCCCTAACTCTCCTTAGTCACAGTGGTTGGAGAGACTTGAAAGGCTCGGGCCTGGCTTTCATCCCTGACAGCTGTCAGTAGCCACTATGGCTTGCTGTCCTGGTGGACAGAGTTGCCCCTGGGGGGGCACAGGAGTCACATACCGGGGGTTGAGTGGGCCACACCACTGTGTTGGCCATGGGGGTACTGTCTACCCCTTGGGATACATCTGTGAGCAAGGTAAGGTTAGGTGCTGCACAGATGGTATCTGCAGACAAGGAGAAGGGTTCCCCATCGGTTAGCTTAGTGGGCCATGAGAGTATGGACAGAGGGATCCAACTGGAGTCAGCATGGCTTAGAACTGGAACATGCTCTTGCTGTTGCGGTCCAGGAGCCATGTTCTATCGCCCAATCAGGGAAGTCCATCGGGAACTGTTTTGGATAGAAAAATGTGGCACCATTAATGAAGGACTGAATACCATAGAAGATTGGCGACACGCCTTCCTTTGACCACTTACCGTACTCTTACCTCCTATCTTGTACAGCCCTCCCACATAGTTGGCCTGTAGGCTATTTCTTATAACCATTGCCTATATAGAAAACCTCTGTCAATATATTTGACGTACATGCGGGTACATATATTTTTATTAATACATCCTTCACATAAGATGAGATCCCTGTGAAACCTCCCCTATACTGTTGGCGTATACAATTATGAGCTACGATATTGTATCACTCATTATACATGGACCGTTAGATGTACCTGCCTTCATATCTTACTACCACATCCATTTATGTGTATATAATTTTGTATACCACTTGCCTTATGGACGGGCCTGCTACCCTGCACAACAGGTATACCGTTAGATGTACCTACCTCCATATCATACTACTACATCCATTTATGTATATATATTTTTACATCACACTTGCCTTATGGATAGGCTTAATACCCTGTATAATGGGTAGCTCTCTTATATGTAGCATATTCAATGAACACAAAAAAAAAATTGAACACTTCAGGTATGAATAGACAGCCTCTGACCAGGCACCAGCACTTCAACGATGATTTACAGTGAACCATAGATTTGTAAGCAATCATCTACATTATTATGATGTTTTAATTATCACTACACGTTAATATATAGGGTACAAATATACATATCATGTTCCTACCAGGAAGACGTATCTGATTAGAAGACCCCGATCCCTCACTTGAATCCATAGGTGAGTGCTTAACTTCAGCCCCACCTCGTTAAGGATTTGGACTGATTAAATAGCCCCTTTATTATTTTGGATATTTACATTACCTTTAGGTGCTACCAAACAGAATATCCCCAGTCCTGATGATGACCCACTATTGATTTACGTCTACAAATGGGGTCGAAACGTCAACATGATTTTGAATGTGGATTAAAATTGTAAAGAAATGTTATGTGACTTCACGGCTACCTGGATTGACGGAGCCGTTAGAAGTCCATATTATTCTTAAACCACCTTCTGTACATATTGAATATATATCACCATCACTTCTTCGCACAATATTCACTTTCACTGTGTTTTTATTTGCAGGAACACCTACCACCACAAGTAAAATAATCTTTCTTGTTGCAAAAATTTATAATACATACTGCTGAAAATCTTTCAAAAAGAATTACGAAAGCAATGAAGCACAATTGAAGCAACATAGATTGGACATACATAATTGCGTAATCAATAATTCACAGTGGAAGTCTAGGAATACTTCCCCCTTTCTTGACCATAACGTTTACTTTTACTTTTAGAAAGTAAGCATTCTCTTGCTTAAACCATTTTGTGACTCTACCTGTTAATGGATTCCCTGTCTGGGTCAGACTGACAGTTGGGATGGTGCAAACTCCCTCTAGACAGTGAGACAAAGGGAGCTAGGGAGTAACCTGCATATCCTGATGGGCCATCTGTGCTAGAGTGGAGGGGGGAGTGGTCACTTACAACTGAATGGGCTGTGCTTGCCCTCTCCCAATGCAGTCTCCAACCCCCTGGTGTGTGTCTAGGGCCTGGCCTGGGCAAAGCAGGATCCTGTAAACAACAGAGACTTTCCTTTGAAGTTTGCCTACTTCAAAGGCAGAGAGGGGTATAAGTAGTGGACCCAAAACCCCAGACTTTAGATTTCTTCAAGTATTCAAGAGGAACCTCTGCCAAGGAAAAGAGCTGAAGTGCTGTGTTGGGCTATCCTGCAGTTGCTGCTTCTGCCTGTGAAGGGGGACAAAGACTGGACTTTGTTGGGCATTCCTGCTGGAGAAGAATCTCCAAGGGCTTGAGTTGAGCTTGCGTCCTGTTATTGAATTCTCATGGCCATCAAATACTTCCTCTGCCAGCACCTTGACTCTCTGCTGAGACTCCTGCCCTGCCAAGTGGTGCCCCATGCAGTCTCTGGGCCCATGAAAGGTGAAGCTGGTGGAAATGGACTGAAATCCACACACAGACCGACGTGCAGGAACTTTTTGACACACCATCTGCAACGCAGCTGATAAATGGTATGCTGCCAGCTGAAATGGACGCTCTGTCTACATTGCAGCTGGAAGACTGCTGCATCTTGGCTGGAGAAACGACACACAGCACCTGCTAGCAGCTGCTTATAACAACGCAAATCACATGCAGCGCAGTTCCCTGACACCGTGCAACCCGATTTTAATGCAACATTGTTGGGTGCGAAAAATCAACGTAAAGCCTGCACGGACCTGAGGTACCTGTACGGAAATCAACGCATCGCTCACTTATGAGGGACAAGAATGATGCATCGCTGGCAGGACCAGAGAAGGAAACAACGCACGGCCTCACTTGCGAGTGAAGATTCGACATTGACGGTTCAGTGATTTTTCCAACTCCCGCTAGTGCAGGTTTATTTTTTACGCAAACCAGGTACTTTGTGTCACAACAGCGTTCTCACTGTTTTCTAAGGATTAAGACTCTTAGGGGGTTATTCTAACTTTGGAGGAGGTGTTAATCCGTCCCAAAAGTGACGGAAAAGTGACGGATTTACCACCAGCCGTATTACGAGTCCATCATATCCTATGGAACTCGTAATACGGCTGGTGGTATATCCGTCACTTTACCGTCACTTTTGGGACGGATTAACACTCCTCCAAAGTTAGAATAACCCCCTTATTCTTTTTAACATTCATATCTTGACTTGTGTATGTTGTATTTTTGTCATTTTGGTCTTGTCTAATTTAAATAAATAAGACCTTTTTTCCAAACTGGTGTGATGTCCATTTTGAAGTGTTTTCACTGTATTACTGTGTGTATTGGTACAAATACTTTACACATTGCTTCTGGGGCTAAGCCTTTCTGCTCGTGCCAAGCTTCCAAGGGGTGAGCGGGGGTTAACCAGGTGTGTTAGAGGGTCCCTGTTTGGACAGAGTGCAAACTGACCACCAACCAGACACTCCATTTCTTACCCCTCATTTCTTATGGTGACCTTATTGAATCCACAATAGGCTGTATGTGGCTTTTGCTCCTTGGAATTTTTTGGGACTAAGAAGAGTGGAGCTCCAGCAGGGGCAAAGAACTAGACAATAAGGCTATTTCTCATGCTGTGAAAGAGAATATAGCCGTCTATATTATGGCTCCAGGTATGGTTAGAATGGCACAGTCCAAATCTCTATGCAGAGTGAGTGACACAGTGGTAGACATTTGAAAAAACTCAAGGAATTCTTGATAAACTGCAGGGATGGACATGATCTGAGCAATGGGAGAAAGGAAGTGGTATTCAGAAAGTTTGAGAACAAGCACAACTCATTTGCTACCATCAGAATAACAAATGTTTCTGAGAGAGATAAAATTCTGTTATTAAATTTGTGTCATATAAGAAGCATATGGGGGTTAATAAACCTGCATTTAAAAGCCTAACAAAGAAAATAATGAAAGAAATGAAAATGTGCACATTTGACTTATAGTAGCCATGTGGCCACCATTTGTATTTTGACACCACGTTTAACGTGAAGAAATTGTTAATTCATATTAACATGAAAGTTTTATTCTTAAGTAGAAACAGTAAAAATAATATATATTATGAGTATTAAACGAACATGAATTAAAACACTTATGTTGAATTAAGTGGATATCAATAACACATGGACAGAGACCTGCACGTTTGAAATGTTCTTAATATCACATGCATAATGTTTGTAATAAAGTAGTTTGCTTTGCATCTTTGATTTGAATTGTAAGGTGCACAATAGATTTAATAATGTATAAATTGTATTAATGTGCATTCATGTTTTTTAACTTGACTAGGCCTGAAGGTTCATTTTGCAGGCAGCAATGGAAAATCACTTGTTTATTCTGTCTCCTCTGACCTGAATTCTTTCCCTAAGCTGCTAATAAATGTTGAAGGTTCTACTGTATTGTAGGAGAAGAGGATGTTTCAGATTAACTTAACATATTAGTATGTGTTCTAGCTGTTGGACCAGACAGGAAATTCACACATCTCATGCAGAAGAACATTAGTTTTTTGTGTGTTGTGAGAAAGGAACTGCAAGTAACAAATAACAAGAACATTTTATATTTCTCTGGAATTACATTAAGTCATAGTATGGACAACACACTTTTGCTGAGAAGTTTTTTAAAACTATCAGAAATTGGTGGTGCCATCTGCAGTGATTGGATGCTGAATCTGATGTCTAAAATGTGCCCACCTGAAGAACCAATGAATGAATTGTGCATGTTTTAATTAGTGAAGAACTCTGAAACTGGAGGGAGTCCATCTTAAGATCATGTCTGTCCTAAGTTTGCTGTCCCATTCTCTTCTCTCAGTTCCCTGATGAGTGTTCTCATCATAGTCCTAATTCCCCAATGTGATTTCAGGACTAATAAGGCCAACAAATTCTGAACTGATGAACGGTCCTGTGAGCATCCCGTGCTCTGTACCATCCTGATGCTGCTATCAGTGGACAATGGAAGAAGGTGATTGTTCCCATGGAATCATCCTGTATGCACTATCATGAGGAGAGGTATAACTAAATGTGGTTTCTTGTTTCTTTTTTAGCTTAGTCACTCACAACCAGCATATATTTAGTGTTAGTTGCCCTAGTTAAATGTTTTTCCAAATTATTTTTGTCTTTCTTTTACCTTGCTTTTGCCCGCATGTGTTAGCCGATTCCCACATGTGCTAGTCCAAATTTTGGTTAGTAAAAGGATGACCCAGCTCAGTATTGATTCTTAAAACTGCATTTTGATGATTTGCTAATGTCACCATCATCTGCTTTGAAATCTGGTAATAATGTTCATACTATTTTGTTGCTAATCTATATCATTCTTTTGGCGTGTTTAACAGTATAGATGTTTATTAGGTTGAATCTTTTAGACGTTTCGATCAGCTTATGGATTTCACATATGTGTATAACTTACTTTTGCTCACCATGTACGTGACATATATTTTGGGATTCATATTGAAGTTGTCATTTAGTGTTGAATTGTACATCGTCTATAAAATTGTTTATGTTATAATTGCATTGATTTGTAATTGAATGATTATAACTACCTTACTCTTCGCCAAATCCAAGAATTCAGTCAACCTCAGTAGGTTAGATTGGTGAGGGAGTCACACCCGCACACCCTTGGTTTCTGAACCTGAGGCAGGAAGAGGACCTCCGCGGGCACGCCAACAGTTTTTGGTAGCAGTGCTACGGTTATGTCTTGTGAAGAGGAGAGTCAGAATTTCCCCACACAGTGAGTTGTTCTTGGTGTAGTGCAAGGGTTGATGAAATCTCAGCATAGTGTTCCAGGTGTACAATATGTATTTTGAATAGGGTTTTGCGCTAACAGTGCTTTGGCTAAGTCGCAATGAAGTCTGAAGTATGAAGTGAAGTAGGGAGTTTGCATATGCCAAAGGTAATTGAGTAGGGAGGTTGTGCACTCCAAGTATGTGAGTGGGGAGTTTGTGTGCTCAAGTGAATGCTGCACGTTGTGCTAATAAATTGCCTACTTGGTTGTTGTTGTTAACAGGTCCTGCATGGCCTAAGTCTTCAGAGTAGTATTGTACAAGTTAATGGAGACACTTTGGTTAATTTATTGTCTGTAGGTAAAGGTGTTGGTTGATTGAGCTCTGTCAACAATACAAATAGATTTCCCTTGCGTGCATGTGTTGTTGGTTGGTTTTAGGTAAATCATGAGTGCACATGGAGGATCTGTATCAATCAGAGTGAGGTTTTTGGGTAAAATCTTACTTGAGGTTTTGAGAAAGCCACAGTCGGAAGAGTAGCTGTTTGTGCAAAAGGCCACAGTGGAAATTTCCTTACAGCTTTCAAAGCGTTTGAGTCCTACCCATAGTGAGCGGTCAGATTTTGTTTTTTGTGCTTGCAATATTTTGCATTCAGGTTTTGTGGGAGAAGTTTGAGATGGACCTGAAGTGATTTGCGGGTGCTGACTGGAGTGAGTGTGAAGCCATTTGGTCCACACTGGGATAGGATGGCTGGTGAGAAAAGCTGTGCACAGATTGGTGGTCAAGATTGCAATGCTGTAGGTTGAAACAGCTCATGAATAGGATTGCGGGATTGAAGATTACTTCCTGGTTTCATAGAATTTTTTGTTTTGAATTGGATTTGTTTAAAAATGAAGTGTTTCAAAATTTTAGGGAACAACATGAGGGGAGATGTTTTTATTCCAGTTAGAGAGGGTGAGCCTACTTCACCTGAGGCTACACCATCATTCGAAGTAATGTAAGAAGAGGAGTTTCAGTATGTAGTAGTATTTGTTCCTAGTTATGGAACCTTTAATTTGAGGCTTTTAGAGAATCTGAGGAGAGTGCTGTACAAATCAAAACCCTTCCTAGACCTGCACATTTTGAAGCACTTGCTATTTGAGAATTATTTGGGAGACAAAAAGAGGCTCAGAAATTTGAAAGGAAAATGAGGAAAGCAGGGAGGACGCTAGCAAAAGTTAGATGGGATGCAAAGCAGAGAATGTGGAGAGCAACTACATTACATGCAGTGAAGCTGTTTTCAGCAATTACTCAGTAATGTGATGGAAGTGTTAGGCCGAATGCCAAAAAGAAATCTGAGAAAGATACAGAAAATAAATTAGGTGAAAATAAAAGAGTATCAGATGTCAATGGTGATTCAGAGGATGAGTTTATAACCCAGTTGTTGGTTGCAGACTCATCCTATACCATATAATGCAGTTGCCCCAGTAAATCAGAATATAATCTCAAGGATTGCCACAGCGTCAGTTGTACAAAGCCAAGTTCAGATAGTTCCAAATGTGCTACTGCTAATTTTACACAGGTGCCAGCAAATTATCTTCCACTTCCAAATGTTAACACAGATCAGAATTTTCCAGTTCCAGTTATGCAATAGCCAATTCAGAATGTAGGCATTACTCAGCTTGAGTCCACATCTAATGTACAGACACCTGCACAGATTGTGAACCAGACACAGACCTTGCCTATGTATTCTCCAATGGCTACACTGCAGAATATTGTCCCAAATCAGTCAAATCAAGCTTTTGTCACAGTATAAACTAGCCAAAGCAAAGGATTAATGTTCTGACAAAGTAAGGTGAATTTGTCAGGTTCAGATGCATTAACAGTTCCCGTAACCATAGGTCCGGTAGTTACAATATATGCGCAGGTAACAACAAGAGTGGTCCCCAGATTTAAAATTCAATATCAGCAATGAATTCACCTTTTGGACCTAATGCAGAAATGGTGAGTCTGAGCACTACTGTGCCAGCCATGGCCCCTATGATCTCTTTTGGTTTAAACCAGAAACATAATGAAGTTAGTCCACTGATGGATGTGACATGTCCCCCATGCTCAATGGATCATCTGTGATGGCCCAAAAGCAAGTAATGCCCCAAGATAGAGGAAATAATATTATTTTACAAGGATTGATGGACTAACAATTGACTGAATGGTTAGATAATTTGAGCGGAACATTAGATAAATGGGAAGGCAGATGGGCAAAGAAAAGAGATCAGAAGGAAAAGCTGACTGCCCCTTCAAATGATGATCAGCAAGCTTAGGGAGTCATAAAAATTATGCCAATGAGAGAAGTTCTGGGAGGGAGTTTTGTTAATGTCCCTTCTAGCAGAAGTGACATACTGTCATTTACAAATGATTACCCAAATTTGAGGGGGAAACCAGTGGGATGGTACCAGCAAATGGAGAGGTTTGTCAAGTTAGCAAAGTGCCTGTGGGAAGATTTGAATACTTTATATGTGATTGTGGTTCCAGCCTACATGTGGGTTTAGAGTAAGTAAGCAAAGTGTTAATTAACCGACGCATGAGTCACCAAGAGACGAAGTAACAAGTGCATCGTCTGAGGTGATGAAAAACTTTTAAAAGGTGATTGAGTTTTTTAAAACTAGAGTTTGTCCTAGGGACATTTATTGGCAGAGAATTGACAGGACATATCAGTAGACAAAAGAGTATGTTCATGCATATTATGAGAGACTGCTGAAAGCATTCAGACACTACAGTGGCACAAACATTATTGAGTCAATAGACTTGATTCATTTTGTATTCAGATTTGTACAAGGATTGAGACCTGAAATCAGTAATATGATTCAGAATCATTTGATTTTCTGACAAGAAAAGCTGATTGGCGAGGTGTTGCAATACGTGAAGTACTGTAGTGACAAGATTGACCTGAAGCAAAAAAGGTTGAAGGAAAAGGTAATGATGATGCAGATTAAGTCTGCTCAAGCAGCAGTTGTGCAGGAATCACAAGGAATGGTGAATGCAGGGAATACAGCAGGAAGGCAACATGGTACCTCAGTTCAGAAGTAGAGGTAGCAGAATTCGAGTAGATCAGTATGCGACTGTGGCTGATGTTTAGAACATGAAGAAAAAGCTGCCAAGTCATGCATGCAGCAGCTTTGGGCATTGGAAGTGGGAGTATCCCTTTAATAATGTAAATAATTTGGTGCAAGGTGATGGTGTTGCACAGATGGTTGACAGCAGACAATTTCAAAATCACAGAGTTTGAAGGCCCTGAAATCAAAACATAAATGCCCCTACTGGAGCAGTCCAAATGCAGGTTCCCCAGCAACAAGTAACATTTCCCCAACAGTAAATGCATGTCCCACAACAGGTGCAGAATCCTCAAGCTCTGATAGCACAGCAACATTTGATGGTTCCACAGCAGAATGTGAACCATAGAGTAAATGCAAATATAAATCAGCTAATCACACAATACACATTGATTGATTTCAATGACGATGAAATGAGTGGGGAACGCATGAGCGGGAGTTCAGGGTAGGAAGAGTATGTGTTGGCTGCCTCACTGGAGGTAGATCAGCATGGCCCTTATGTGAATGCAAGTGTAATTGGTCATGATGTTTAATTTCTGGTTGACACAGGAGCAACTTGTTCCACTGTCAGATCTGCAGAAGTCCCTAATGTGTCCTTTTGAGGAAGAACAGTTCAGGTTGTAGAAGTAGCAATTCAGCATTTGGTAAGCCCCTTAGAGAGCCCATTCCAGTTAAGATAGGTACCTTTGAGGGTTTGCACTGATTTGTAGTTTGTGATTCAAATCATGTGAGTCTGTTAGGAAGAAATTTGCCATGCAAGCGTAAATGTTCTATTACTTGTACAGAAGAAAGAATAGATATTCAAACCAATAGCGATGATGGACTTCCAGTCAAATTGATGAGATGTATCCTCTCATTATGTTGTTTCCTGCTATGACAGTTAAAGACTTGCCTGAGGAAATGTAAGAGACAGTAACACTGAGAGTTTGGGATCTCTCTGAAAAAGATATTGGACTTATTTGAGGTGCTGATCAAGTCAAAGTGACTGAAGCCAAATGCAGTTTTTCCCAGAAAACCACAGTCTCACATGACTCCAGACGTAATTGAAGGAATTACTCCAGTAATTGCAGTTTTGTTGAGCAGGGCGTTCTAAAACAAATGATGAGTACCCTGTGTATTTCTCCAATTGTGGATTTGCGAAAGCCAAGTGGGAAGTATCGCATAGTTCAGTATTTTAGAAAAGTGAATGAAATTGTAGTATCTTGTTGTCCAGTAGTGCCAAATCCAGCAGTGATTTGATTTCAAATTCCATGTGAAGCAGAGAGGTATTCAGTGATTGATTTGTCACAAGCTTTTTTCTCGGTACCATTGCCTGAGTATAGTCAGTTCCTCTTCTGTTTCCGATTCGGCAACCGTGTGTATTCTTAATGCACTCTTCCACGAGGGTTTTCAGAGTCACCATCCATTTTTAATCAGATCCTGATTTTTTTTTTAGAGTCCTTGAACATGCCATTTCAGTCTGCTTTATTGCAGTACATTGATGATCTGATGGTTGTATCCAATACACAAGAGGCTTGCAGACAAGATACCTGAGCTTTAATGAATAATTTGTGAGAAAATGGATATAAGGTTTCCCTTGCTAAGTTACAGTATTACCAGAAGAAAGAGAAGTATTTGGGTCACCAAATTGAGAAAGGTGCGAGGAAAGTTTCTGGAGAGAAAGTTGCAGCAATTATGCAAATGAATCCCCCAGTTTATGCAAAGGAATCCCCCAGTTATACAGCAAGATGACAGAATGTTTTTGAGCATTGTGAGATATTTCCACCAATGGATCCCAAATTTCCAAATGGTTGCAGAAGTTGACACAAAAAGAAGTCATAGATCCTGTCCCTTTCAATGAAGAGTGCATGAACGCTTTCACTGAGTTAAGCAGGAGTTTGTGCAGAGCTCCAGCTTTGGGAATGCCTGACTACACAAAAGGTTCTGCACTGCTTTTTTCATAAACATGATGGTTGTATGCTTTCTGTTTTGGAGCAGTCACATGGAGAAATGAACTTGCCAGTGGCATATTCTTCCACCACATTGGATACTGTAGCTGCTGCTTTGTCCGGCTGTTTAAAGGCAGTGGCTAATGGTGGTGTGAGGATCAGTCAATGCAAATGCATTGTGGTGGGATACCCTTTAACTGTCTATGTCCCACACTCAGTTGAAATTCTTTTGATTAGGTCCCAGACCCAATATTTGACTAATGCCCATCTTACCCGTTATGAGTTGTTGATTCTCGGATCCCCAAATGTGGGGATCAAGATGGGTGCCACTTTGAATCCTGCCACTTTGATGCCTGTAAATGTTGATGCTTTAAATTATGTTAATGAGATGCCACATGACTGCCTCAATGTCACTGAACTGTGCACCAAACCCAGTCCTGATATTCATAATACTCCTCTAGAGGAGAATGATTAAGCAGTTTTTGTTGATGTCTCCTGTTTTAGAGACAGTGAAGGTACTCTGAGAGCTGTTTCTGCAGTTTGTATACTCTCAGGAGTAGTTGAAGCTTCATCGCTTCATTGAAGAAATTTCTGCCCAAGTAGCCGAATTGGTTGCTCTTACAGAAGCGTGACATGCATCAGAACAGCTCAACGTGACCATATTCACAGATAGTCAATATGGATTTGGTGCTGTCCAACGCACCAGCGGAGTTTTATGACCTCTTCTGCATCACCCATTCAAAATGGTGGAAGAATTCATAACGTGTTGAATGCCTTACAGTTACCTGAGAAGATTGCGGTTGTAAAAAATTACCGCACATGTAAGATCAAGTGACCATGTATCACTCGGTCATGCCTATGCGTACCAAATTGCCAGATATCGTGCAATCCATTGCATCACTTCTATGAAAAGTGGAAAAATGAAAGTGATACCAGTGAGAAAAATCAAAATTTCCTGATGTCAGTGGTTGATACCTGGGATGAGATTACAAGATTGCAGGAATTAGCTACAGAGGAAGAACACAGAGTTTGGATAAAAGCAGGTTGTGCTCAAAGAGAGGGAGATGATAATTGGATTTCAAATGAAGGGAAAGTTGTGTTACCAGACTGTTTGTTGAACTCGATGGCTAGGTATTATCATGGTCAGGTTCATCTCGACAGGGATGCAATGATTCTCACATTGCAACAGACATGGTACAACCCCATATTTAGATTGGTTGCAGAAGGAGTTTGTCACAGATGTATTACATGCCAACAAATGAATATTGGAAAATGCACAGTGGTTGATTTGAGCCACATAGGTATAACGAGGGGTCCATCTAACAGAATGCAACTTGATTTCATTGAGAGCAACAGATTGAAGTATGTGTTGGTCATTTTGTGTGTGTTTTCCAAGTGGGTTGAGGCTTATCCAATAATTAGGAATGATAGCCTTACTGTAGCTAAGCTGCTGCTCCAGAAACTAATAGCAAGGTATGGATTCCCAACTTCTTTCAAACCAGATCAATTAACTCATTTTAATAAGGAGATCATAAAGTTGTTGTGTGCAGAACTGAACACTGAGCAGAAATTGCACTGCACTTACAGGCCAGAGGCTTCTGGATTGGTGGGACAAATGTATGAAAGATTAGGCTTGATGGGCAAAGGTTTGTGCCACTACAGCATTGAAAGTCCTGGTGTATTGCCACTTGTCCTAATGAGCATGTGTTGCACCCCTGACAGGAAGACAGGGCTGTCTCCCCATGAAATTCAGATGGATCATGCAATGAGACTACCAGCAGTACCTGCAAATGCATTTGTGAACATAACAGATGACTTTGTGCTGGATTATTGCAAAGGTCTAAATGATGTGATTCACTCTTTGTCACATCAGGTTGAAGCTGCAACAGTTCAAACAGCCCAAGGAAAGAATCACAGATTGAAAGCTGGTGATTGGGTCGTAGTAAAGAAACATGCGAGTTAGACTTGCCATGAGTGAGGGTAGAAAGGTCCCTTTCAAATCATCTTGGTAACAACAATAGCTGTGAAATGAGCTGGTCTTTCAAACTGGATACATGTACGCCACATGCGCAAAGTTCAGTGTCCTCTTGAAAATACACAGGGGGTCATTCCAATATTGGCGGGCGGCGGGCACTGCCCGCCAAGCGGAAACCGCCAATTGGCCGCTCCGTGGTCAAAAGACCGTGGAGGCCATTCAGACTTTCCCGCTGGGCTGGCGGGTGCCCACCAAGGGAGCGCCCGCCGGCCCAGCGGGAAAGGCCCTGCAACACAGAAGCCGGCTCCGAATGGAGCCGGCGGTGTTGCAGGGGTGCGACTGGTGCAGTTGCACCCGTCGCAATTGCAGACAGAGAAAATCATGCTGGGGCCCTGTTAGGGGCCCCTGCACTGCCCATGCCAGTGGCATGGGCGGTGCAGGGGCCCCCAGGGGCCCCACGACACCCGTTCCCGCCATCCTGTTTCTGGTGGTGAAAACCGCCAGAAACAGGCTGGCGGGAAGGGGGTCGCAGCGCCGCCATGGAGGATTCTCCCAGCCGGGGGTAATCCGGCAGGAAACCGCCGGACCCGGCTGGGCGACCGCGGCTTTCCAGCCGCGGTCGGAATGCCAAAGGAAGCACCGCCAGCCTGTTGGCGGTGCTTCCGCCGACCTCCACCCTGGCGGTCATAGACCGCCAGGGTTGGAATGAGGCCCACAGTCTCCTCCTGCAAGAGAGAATGTTGTTGAAGAAGGTGTTTGGCTTGACCAAGCAGTAAGAACGGAACCTGTGGCTGAAGCCGGAAATGTGCAAAATGGTGAAGGCACAGGCAGCCTGCAAACAGACAAAAGTGCACGAGAGCAGAATCAAAGTCAAAGGCATCTGATTCCTGCCAGTACAGCAAATGCTGTGAAAGCAGTAGCACCCAAAAAGAGAACAGTGTAAGGAGACAAATGGCCTGCAGTTGCGCATGCACTGGTTGCTGCTAAACTCCCATCAACAACAGAATCAGTTGAAGAGTCACATCAGAATGAAGCTGAAGATTGTGCTGTAAGGAGAATGAAAAGAAAAAGATTGCCAAGTCACAGATATTCTTCACCTGGATTGATCTACTTTGTCACAAGTGAATAGGAGAACAAGTTTATGGCCTTTTGTTTTGACTGTGAGAATTCAGTTGAACATTCAGGAACTTAGGATAGAATTTGAACTCAGTTTTGAAAAAGCTTAGAAATTGAGCAACAAAGATATTACACTCTGGAAGTAACCATTTGTGATCATCAGACTCTTTTCTACTGAAAACAAACAATTAAACTGATTTTGACAACTTATTGCTGAGCTCTAAAAGTTTTTTGAAGATCAAGAAACTGATGTAAATAGTGCAAAGAGACTTTGAAGTGAAAGTTTTATTTTTGATTTTTGTTTGCTTTTTGCCTTTCGTATTTTTCCTTTTCCTTTTTCTCTTTTCTGATTCTACGGAAGCCATGAATCATGGACAGGGCAAACACAGCAACTGTAAATATGTGTGTGTTGGTTTAATTGTGGTGTGTATGATTGCGTGTATTTTGTTGATTGCAACTCCAATGCAGAGAATGACAGCATCTAAGTAGGATATGTTTTAGAAGGACGAGGCATTGCTTCATTTAGATGACACAAAGGGAAATGTATTTTCCAATGTGTATTAAAAGTTTGCTGTATGAGCATGTGGACATGATGAGTGTGAGTGATTGTTATGTTTGTACACAAAGGGCCAGATGTATCATCACAGCCCTTTGAGAATCGGAAATAGCGATTTTTAAGAAATCGCTATTTCCGACTCGCAAAGTGCTATGTATATTTTTAAATTTTGCACATGGTTACCACCAAGTGCAACTTGGTGGTAATTAGCGAATCCTTAATGCCCAATTCGCATTAAGGAATTGCTTCATACATGTGCTTAAGAAATCGCAAATCAGAATTCCTTATTTGCGATTACTTATTTAGAGACTCGCAATTTGCGATTCTCTAAATGGGGTCGCAATTTTAAGGAATCGCTATATTAGCGATTCCTTAAAATTGCACTGCGAATGCCTTTCTTACATACAGAAAGGTGATTTTGCATTCGCAAACAGCCGAATTTTGCAATTCGCACCGTTTGCGAATGCAAAATTCTT
This sequence comes from Pleurodeles waltl, assembly GCF_031143425.1. Classification (NCBI taxonomy): domain Eukaryota; kingdom Metazoa; phylum Chordata; class Amphibia; order Caudata; family Salamandridae; genus Pleurodeles; species Pleurodeles waltl. The sequence continues at coordinate 630,159,500 of NC_090439.1, forward strand.
TGGTACATCTGGCCCAAAATCCTTAATCAGTGCAGGAAGGAATAACATATCATAGCTTACCACTACGTTATGGAACTATTTGCAGTTAACACGTTTGGACAACCAGGAGTACATTCAGTATTTTTATTCACATTTTTAATCTAGTTTTCTCTTTTACTCTCATTAATCAGCATTTGAGCAGCATCACAAAGGATTAGGGAAATAGACATAGTAGGAGGATTCTTTGAACATGCACTAATATTTGGCACAGCTTATGCACACCAGAATAATTTAACATGTCTTACACAGGTAGAAAGGAAGTTCATTAATCAGATAGATGATAGAAGAGATGTGATGAAAGAAAGGATAGAAAAGGGAATAGTTTCTAGAAAGAAATCATTTCACAACATGTAGGGAAACCTTGTATATATAGGCCACAATCAAAAGCTGACAATACGTTTGTAGGAATGAGTGAATGCAGACATGTGTTCGCTTTTAGGAGTATTTGAGATATTATGTTAAATAGACAATTCCCTGCTACACCTTGCATCTGTTACATATGTGGTTAGAGCGCTTATTACAAGTTGCCGAAAGGTAGGTATGGCACATGTTATTTAGGAGTGTTTTTTCAGAAAATTTACCAAGTGGACAACAATGACAATCCGGAAGGGACAGTTCTAAAATGAGAATTAAAAGAAGAGCAAGTGGTTCAGAGGTTACAGAAGATATTTTTGGAGCTATTATTCCATCATTGGGTGTTATCTCAAATGACATAAATATAAGGAAGTTATCAACAATTGCAGATAAGATGTCAACTGATTTTTCAGGTGCAATGCTCCTAATGGGCACATAAATGGTTGTCTGAAGTTCTATGATTCTTCAGAGCCCCCTTTGTTAGACATTATTTTAGCAAAATAGGGTGCAGTGTACAAAATTTTAAAATCACAGCACTGCTGCACTTATACACCCAATAACAGCAGGGAGATAAGGAGACAATTATCTAATCTGACGAGTCTGAAAAATGACCTAAGTGACCTAAAAGAGATAAATGTTTGGGAAACAATAGGTGAAGGATTCTCTAAGGCAGGATCTTGGTGTGGAAATGTGAGAAATAGTTTGTGAGAAAGATCCTGAAACCTTTATTAATTGTGACTGTGTGTATAATTTGTGCACTTGGATTTTACAAAGCTTACAGTTCCTGGTAAAGGCAAAAGGCAAAGAATAAACAGAGGAGGGAAGAAATGGAGATGGAGAGTGAGAGAGTCATGTATAACTAGACAATAAAGAAAATTGATGATTACTGCAAACATCAGCCAATGTGTTATCAGACTACAAGGTTTTGATTTTGTCTCATTGTAAATGAGAAATGTTTTGTTGTGACAGCGTAGATTGCCACCAGAGGAGGGACTGAGAGAGAGCAATTTTTACTTATAAATTAGTGGCATAGAAGTAGCATATGACAGCTAATAAATCTGCATTTAGAAGCCTAAAAAAGAAACGTAGAAATGAAAACGTGCATGTTTGAATTATAGCAAGCAATGTAGCCACCATTCATATTTTGACACCATGTTTAACATGAAAATATTGTGTATTCATAAATGTGTGAATTATTAATACATATTAACATGAAAGTAATATTTTTAAGAAGAAATAGTAGAAATAAAATATATTATGAGTATTAAATGAATATGAATTAAAACACATATTAAGCTAAATATATTTCATCAACACGCACACAGAAAAAAGAATGCACATTTGAAACTGTATTAATATGACATACATAATGTTTGTAATAAAGTAGTTTGCTTTGCATATTTGATTTGAATTGTAAGGTGCTCAATAGGTTTATTAGTATATTAATTGTAATAATGTGTATTTATGCTTTTTAACTCGACTAGGCCTGAAGGTTCATTTTGCACGTAGCAATGGAAAATCACTTGTTTATTTTGTCCCCTCTGACCTGAATTCTTTCAGTAAGATGCTAATTTAATTTGGAATGTTCTATTGTATTGCAGGAGAAGAGCATGTTTCAAATTTAGTTAATGTAACAGTATTTGTTCTAGCTGTTAAACCAGACAGGAAATTCACACATCTCATTTGAAAGAACATTAGTTTAGTTTATGGTGTGTCGTGCAAAAGAAACTGCAAGTAACAAGCAACTAGAAAATGTAATATTTCTACAAAATTACATGGAGTCATAGTATGGATATTGAACTTTTGCTGAGAAGATTCTTCAAAGTATCAGAATTTGGTGGTACCATCTGCGGTGATTGGATGCTGAATCTGACATCCGAAATGCACCCACCTGCAGGACCAATAAATGAATTCTGCATGTTTTAATTAGTGAATAACTCTGAAATTGGAGGGAGTCCGTCTTAAGTTCTCCATGAAGTCAGTTCCATGTCTGTCCTAAGTCTGCGGCCCCATTCTCTTCTCTAGATTTCCTGATGAGTTTTCTCATCATAGTCATAATTGCCCAATGAAGTTTCAGTACTAATGAGGCCAACAAATTCTGAACTGCTGATCCATCCTGTGTGCAGTCCATTTTCTGCACCAATGGATGTTGCTATCAATGGATGCTGGAAGAAGGTGATCGTTCCTTTGGAATCATCCTGTATGCTGTCCCATCAGGAGAGGTATAACTAAATGTGGTTTCTTGTTTCCTTTTTAGCTTAGTCACTTACACAAGCACATTTTAGTTAGTTGCCCTAGTTAGAAGTTTTTCTAAATTATTTATGTCTTTCTTTTAGCTTGCTTTTGTCCACATGTGTTAGCTCAGTGCCACACATGCACTTCACAATTTTGGTAAGTAATAAGGATGGCCCAGATCAGTATTGATTGTTGAAAATGTATTTTGATGATTTACTGATGTCACCATCATCTACTATGAAATCTAGTAATAATGTTCATATTGTTTTGTTGCTAATCTATATCATTCTTTTGGAGTGTTTACCAGTGTTGATGTTTAGTAGGGTAAGGGCCAGATGTATCAAGCTCCCAGTTTGCATTTTTTAAATAGCCGACTTTAAGAAATGTAAAATGGGATGTATGAAAATTACGAGTCGGTAATAGTGATTTCTTAAAATTTGCACTCGCTATTACTGAATCGCAATTAGGGAATGGTACTCCATTTATCCTTATGGGCCAGTAGGCCCATAGATGTGAATGGTTTTGCATTACCTAATTTGCGATTTCCAGTTAGGAATTAAGGCCCCCTTTGATGCACCCCAAAAATATATTTGCAGACATGTGGAGCGCACACATGCCCTAGGGGCATGTGTGCGCTACATGTCATTTTTAAAAATGCATTTATAATGCATTTTTAAAAATTGCACATGCTCACCACCAAATTGGATTTGGTGGTAATTGCATTTCCTGAATGCCCAATTCACATTTAGGAAATGCTTGATACATGAGCTTTGGAAATTGCAAATAGGAATTCTCTATTGGCAATTTCCTATTTATAGAATCACAATTTGCGATTCTCTAAATGGGGTCATATTTTTAAGGAATTGCTATTTATGAGATTCCTTAAAATTGCACAGCAAATGCCTTTCATACATCTTGAAAGGCATTTTTGCATTCTCAAACTGACACATTTTGCGATTCGCACCGTTTGCAAATGCAAAATTTCTTAATAAATCTGGCCCTAAATCTTTTAGAAGTTTCGGTCAGCCTATGGTTTTCATGTACGTGTATAACTTACTTTTGTGCACCATTTACGTGATGTTGATTTTGGGATTGTAATAAAGTTTTGAAAATGTATTCAAATTGGAGTTGTGATGTAGGGTTGATTGAATAATACTGACTACTACAACTCTTTGCCAAGCCCAAAGATTCATTCAACCTCAGCAGGTGAGACTGGTGATGGAGTTTCCCCCGTGGGACTGTGGTTTCTGAACCCGAGGCAGGAAGAGGACATCAATGGACATGCCAACATTTCTACATAACTGGGAAGAAAGAGACTCAACCCTGATTTTCCAATTGATATAGGGATAGTGTTTTTCCAGCCAAGGTATCCCAAGAACTATGGAGTAATTAGGAGGTGTGATCAAATGAAAGGCAAACATCTCTTTAGGATTATCTAAGGAATTAGGAGAGTAATAGTTACAGAGGTCACAAGAACTAATATCAATGGAAAACATCAATAGTTTTTACACAAGCAGGAGTAGATTTCTTCCTGTCTGGAATGTGGAGTCTTGGGGCACAATTCAAGTCCATTTCAAGTATATATGGACAATTCAAGTCCATATATATTCTGGTGGCACCAGAATCTAATAGAACTAAAACAAAGATGGACTGACCAAGATGGATTTCAAGAATTAAATTCAGCAAGAACAAGTGTTAATTGAGCCCACTGGAGGAACTGAAAACTTTAGGGAGAGCAGACTTTCTCACCCCTTTCCTTCCATGTAAAGGATGGTGTGTTGGCATTTACCTGAGGTGTGGAACAGGGCAGCATCATAGCAGATGATGTCGACTTTGCATAACATAGACACAAGCCTCCCTTAGGTCTTCAATACTTTTCAGTGACAAGCAGTGGGCCTCTATTGGACTAGCCCTATTTTGGTTCTTTAGGTGATGAGTCTGTAGATTGAGTAGTAGACTCGGCCCGTCTTCAGACTAGGAGAAGACAATTATAGGAGAACCTCAGATTTTTCTGCTTTTCAATTCTCCTCTCCTAAAGTCTGTGTTCTATAAAGAGGACTTTATAAAGGAGTTCAGCAAATGATTAGACTGTGGAACTCTTGTAAGCTTATCCTTTAACACCTCCTCTAACAACCATCTGAATAAGTTCATTTAAGTGTGTTGTACCAATGTGGTTTCAGCAGCAAGCTCACAAATACAAAAGAATAGCACTTTGGAGTTTTCCTCACATATTTCACACAAAACATCCTTAATGGAAGGAAAGCTGAGACCCTGCAGACACAACAGTCAAGAGCTGACAACATCATTTGGGGTGCATGGCACTTCTTCAAATAGTCATAGACAAAGCTAATGCCAAGAAATACTCTCCATTTCCCTACTTTCAGAATTGATCATAATTGATAGGGGACATCTTGAGAAATACCTAACAAACTCAGTACTTGCATTGCTAAGATATTTATAGAATGGTGTTAATTTCTTCATACCACTTGATGACTATCTTTTTTGTATAGTTACCAAAGGGAGGCTCCACAATCAGGGTAGCGCTCTCAGCATGGTAAAGTATATGAAGCGTTTAAATATATTACAATCTTTTTATTTTAAATACTAAAGTGAAATAAATTGTATGTAGTGTAGAACTAAAAATCGCTAATGCTCTATTATATTGATATTGAAGTAAAACTTTAATTAATGACAAATGTATTAAAATAATGTGAAAATTATATTTTGAAGTTTGAGAAAAGTAAATTTCTACCTATCACTAACAGTGATTTATAGAGTTAATTAACATGAATGTTATTATTTGCAAGAATATTTAGTGTTACACTACATTTAAAAATACAAATAAGTGATTAAATATTTTTATTCAAATAATAAATATGTACTATTTTGATAGTTTTTAACATTAATTTCTAGTTAATTATGTTTTTTAACTATTTCCAATAATTTAATTTAAAATTATTTCCTATGGTGTTTTATTTTTAATACATATCTTTATTATTTTCTGAGAGGGAGGTGTTGTGCCAGTGGTTGACCATGTGTGGCGCTGGCCTACTACAAAAGTGTAAGTTACTAAAAAAGTGTAAGTTGCAAGTTTAAGTTACTTCAAAAGTGTAAATTACCACAAAAGTTTATGAACAGATTTAAGAGCCCCGAGTGCCTCCTAGCAACACATTAACATCATTTTTTATTTTAGGCCAATGTGGCCAAAATCACTACAGCAAATTTACAAAGTGGTGCAATGCATGCGTTGCGCCACTTTGTAACCCTTTTCACTACATTATGCCTGCACCAGGCATAATGTATGCATAGGAAGCGTTCCCGTGTTAGGGGCTGAAAAAATGTTGCCAAAAAATCTAAGAAATTTCTTTGCATAATTTGTTTTGGCATTTTAAATGCCTGCTCAGAGCAGACGTTAAAAGGAGGCCCACCATTGTTAACAATGGGCCTCAATGGGCTTTGCAGGATTAGCGTTGAAATGTTTGATGCCAATCCTGCAAAACTCCAAATATTTTGATGCTAGGTCCCCTAACTACCGCCATGGTGCACCGTATCTTAGATACTGTGCGCACATGGTGGCATTAGGGGGACACTAAGGGGCGCAAGAAAAATGCTGCAGCACTGGGTGCAACATCACTTTTCCGAAATCTAGCCCTTAGTTTCTAACCAGCACTTTGAAGTAAATTCTGTAGTATCACTGTAGTACTATGACTTGTATTACAAAGTGCAGTTTGTGAATCAAGCTCGAAGTTTGTGAGTACCAAAAAGAAGAAAATATACTCAAAAGTGTAAGCTATCTGTGAATCAGGCCCATAGATGTAATCATATGTACATTTAGGGCCTGATTTAAATTTTGGCGGTAATGGTCAGACTGTTGAAACACTGTCGGATTTCCTGTTTGTCAACATGGCGTTTTGCCTGCCTCATTTAGATGTTTAGTTTAGCTTTGAGGATTTGTAGAGCGCATGGCTACCCGAAGGCCTCCCAGCACTGAGGAAGATCACTAAGTAAGAGGAACAGACCTAAATAGGGAACAATACAGTTTTCACTTTTCTACGAAAAGAAGATTCTGACATGCCATGATGAAGTTCCAAGGGGAGGGAGTTCCAGATCTTAGCTGCTCTACAGACAAAGGATCTACCCCATCTAACTTTCTAAGCACGAAAGGAGTTAATTGAAAAAGCTGAAGAAGATCTGAGTATTCTATGGGGGGTATAGGGAGTGATCATTCGTCTGAGGAAGACTGGACCCTTATTTCGAAGGGCTCGGTGAATAAAACACATAGTTTTAAAAATAATGCGTTGTTCAATCGGAAGCCAATGGAGGGAAGTCAAGGCTGGAGTGGCAGATGGATGTCTGGGGGTGTCAGTGAGTTGGTGAGCAGCAGCGTTCTGCACCACCTGAAGTCTCTTTAGAGCATGCAAAAGAGAGCTCAGGAGCAGTATGTTCCCATAATCGAGACGTGAAAGTATCAGAGGCTTTGTAAGAAGTCTTTTGGCTGAAAATGGAAGTAATTTAAAGATTTTCCTAAGGGTCCTTAGAAAACTGAAATAGGTAGCTGCCAGTTTCTTAGAATGGCATTCAATTGTAAGGTGCGGTTCCAGCCAAAAGCACAAGCTTTTTCTGGAATCTTTAGGCGGCGGTAGATCCTTAAGCAAGTTCACTGCTAAGGATGGGGACCTAAGTAAGGAAGGATTCCCGACGATCATAACTTCTGTTTTCCCATCGTTGAGCTTAAGCTTGCTCTCTATCATCCATCTGACGATATCTGAGAGACAGGAAGGTAAGGTAGCCTGTTCTTGGGTATTCTTAGGAGAGAAGGAGTAGACCAACTGAGTATCATCCGCATAAGATACTAGAGATAGTCCATGTGGCTCAATAATTCTTGCCAGGGGGACATAGAAATGTTAAAAAGAGTAGGGCTCAGAGAGGAGCCCTGCGGCACCCCACAACTGAGTGGCAGAGGGTTAGACAAAAAAGATTGATCAAGGACTTGAAAGGTCCTGTCCTTCACATCAGAGAGCCACTGAAATGGGGTCCCTGAAAAATCCATCCGAGAGATTCTCTGAAGGAGAATATTATGATCTACAGTATTGAATGCCACACTCAGATCCAAAAGGATAATTGCTGCATAACCACCTGAATCAAGCATTGACAGGTGTCCTCAGTAACCACCAACAGGGCAGATTCCGTACTATGCAAAGGTCTATAACCCATCTGAGTGTGATGTAGAAGATTGTAATCCTCCAGAAAGCATGAAATTTGTTTGTTACCTTGTTTTTTTCGATAATTTTAGATTTTATCGGCAGAAGGGCAATTGGTCTATAATTGCTTAATGACCTAGGATCAAGCCTAGGCTTTTTTAATAGAGGTTTGATGACAGCATGTTTCCAGTTTTGTGGAAGCTGTCCAGAGGTGAGAGAATTATTGAGAATCCTAGTTAAAACAGGCACAATAACGTCCGCGCTGAGGATTAATATAGACAGAGAGGCCTGATCAAGGGGAGAGCCTGATTTTATAGTGTGTAGGAGATCGAGAACTAGGTTCTGAGTCAGAGGTTGAAAGGCTATGAAAGTGACATTTGAAGATCTTGAAATGCCGTAGTGGCTTCTTGTGCGGAAAGGTGGGAGAAGCCTTGTTGAATATCAAGAACATTTTCATGAAAGAAAGCTGCCAAATTGTTACTGTGCTCCGAAGATGCTTGAATTGGGCTGCAAGGAGAAGGTCTTGAGTTAATTCTTTAAAAATTTTAAAGATTTCTTTAGGAGAATTGGAGGATTGTTCTATTCTGGCAGCACAGAACAGTCCTTGTGTGGTTTTAATTGCCCTAAGTTCATGTTTAGAGTCATCGTCATAGGTTTTTCTCCATTTCCTTTCTAACTGTTTACATATCTTTTTATGTTGTCGTATCTTAGGAGAAAACCAAGAGGACTTCTTGGTACGTGCAATGTTATGGACGGTCTTAGACGGAAGTACATTGTCCAGGGAGTTGGAAATCCATTCATTAAATGTTGACGCCAAACAAGTCTCATTAGTAGTCGTGAACAGACGATGAAGTTCAAAGCTAGCTATCCAGTTTTTGTGACTTAACTTAGACCAGGAGCAATGGGTGGTAGTTCTAGATGAGGACTGTGGGGGAGCAGGGGTAGGAGGGAGTGAAAGAGAAATTAGATAGTGATCAGTCCAAACTAGAGGGAGTAGAGGCAAAACCGAAAGGTTTGACAAATTACTAAACACCAAGACGATGGTGTGTCCTTTAATATGAGTGGGCCTTGGATCAACTGTGGCAGATCTAAAGCTGCTAGATCCGTAAACAGAGTGTTTGCCAGGTTGTTATATTCATCATCAACGTGAATATTAAAATCACCCAAAATGGTGAAGTTAGAGTTTCTACAGGCACAGTCTGATATTAGTTCTGATAAAGCCTGAAGAAATTTCCTCTCCAGACCAGGAGGACAATAAATTAATGTTCCGGAGAGAGTAAAGGTAGGATTGATTGTTAACGAGAAAAAGAGACTTTCACAGTCTGGAATAGACAAATTTTGGGTAGTACAATTTATAGTATTTTTAACAATGACTGCGATTCCACCTCCTTTGGAGTGAGATCTATCTAATCAGTGTATATGATAATCATGGGCAAGAGCCATAGCAATATCGGGACCAGAGTCCTCGGACAGCCAAGTTTCTGTTAGAAATAATGCCTCCAGATCATGATCAATTAATAGTGAGAAAATATGGGGTTTATGCACAGGCAGGGAACAACAGTTGAGTAGAAGGATTAGGCAACCTCCACCAAAGCTGTTCCGCTGCTGGAATGGGAAATGAGACAAGGGAGACCAGTTACACACATTGCAATGTATAATAGGGGAGTCAGGATTTAAAGAGTGTTTACAGAGGTGAGAAGTGTCCTTCCTGACAGCTAACAGTTGGGAAGCTAAGTAGACTAAGCTTTCGGGAGAGCCCTGGACAGCATTCCTGGTCCCTGGTCTCTATCGGGCGTAGACAGGCGCAGACAGGCTTGCCTTAGGCGTGCCTTTGGTGTGCCAGTGGGTTGCCCACTGCACACGTCCTCTGCACGCTCACTTCATCAAGCCCTTTATAGTGGGCCAGAGCTGCAGGCAAGAAAGACTAGACCACCTCCTAAAATGGCGGCTCTAGATGGAACAAGCAGAAGGGTGGAAAATGGCCGTTTTAGTGAGGAGAGGAGTGCCAAAATGCCACTGAACACGGGCATGTAAAAACAGGTTAAAATATCAGTAAAGCAATCTCAATAGTAGCAGGTAAGTAAGCAATAAGAGGATTATGCAACATCCATTAGGGAAAGTCAAAATACCTTTAGCCTAGTGATCCCTTTACTGAGGAAAGGAGTGTCAAAATGCCACTGAATACGGGCATGTAAAAACAGGTTGGCGATTCCATAGACAAAAGACTGCTTACACGCCATTGTCACTGTCATAAATCACTGCCAGCCTCAACTGTGCCATAGGCAAAAGACACTGGCAGGGGGACTTCAGCCCCTTTTATCACCAAACCATTCACAATGTGTATTCCCGTCACCCTAACTGTGTCCGCCAAGCCACCACACCTGAGCTGGCAGATTCAGAGACATAAAAGTCTGAAACTCACCTTTTTTCAAATTTTTCCAGTTCCGGCCACCATGAATCTGATCATACCAGTACTACCTCTGCTGCTGTTCCTGGACCAAGATGAAAACAACAAATAACAAAAAAAGAGGTTTTGAGTGATTTTGTTTGTGTGTAGCGCAGTGACACAATTTAGTAGCAGCTCTCACTTGCATTCCCAGAACGGTCAGTACAGATGTTCTACGAACGTTTCAAAGATCCCAAGAAACACTCATTTTCAGTGATCTGTGTAGTAGCCTCAACAACTTGTTTTACTAATGTTACCAGTACTAGACACAAACATCAGCTAAGCAAGGGATAGGAATCTTTTTATGATGTGAGACCCACTCCAGATTAGTCTAACTTGTTGGGAGCTACTAAATGCTAAACAATCTGTATATTACTTGCAAATAACCACACGCACAACTACATTTTCTTCATGCCTAACCTTCTAAAAGTCAGATACTACGGTTTGCACCACATAAAGTGACTAAGGGCAATATGAGATGGATGCCATGTGTCAGTGAGAATATTGTTTTGGGTGATGTATGAACAAGTTTGGGTAGTAATATGACAAACTTGTATGACTGATTGAGAGCCTGTGTCATTGGGAATGGTAGGACAGGAAATATCTTTCCCCATATGTGGCCCCATAACATGTGAAAAACATAAAGATACTAGAATTCTAAAATGTGGCCTGTACATTCACTTGAGAGCATAGCATCAGACATCTCCATTATTTTAAAGATTCTACTTGGACATTAAATCACTCCCATTTCGACCTGGGATGTATGCTTCCACTTAAATGAGTAGTGCAGTAACTCCTAGCCACTGGAAGTAAGGGGCCTACATTTTGTCTCATTAAACCTAGAATTGTGAGTAATATGGACAGAAAACTCAGCTAATTTCTGCAGGAGACTTTTCATTTCGATGCACCAACATTTCTAACATCCTCGTATAACACCCTTTACCCAGCTAAATCATTCATTTCTCTCCCCCAATCACAACACTCCACTCAAGAACAAAAAGGGACCAAATAGCTTGTGAACAAAGAGGGAACAACTTACTTTGTCAAACATTTCCCACTCAAACATTTACCTGTTCCTCTGGGGTCCCATACAGCTGATTGCACAGGGACAAGACCTCCCTGGTGAAGAGCTCCAGCTCCTCAGGGGAGAAGGCAGGTGCCCTGTCACCTGCTTTGCCCTGCATCCTGGCTCCCAGAGGTCAGTAACAACAGCTAGAAAAAGAGGAGGACCTGTTGGTTGCAGTGTTAGGAGACAAGTGAACTGTTTTCAACATGCTGCGTACAAATATACTGTGGACGTGATCCATGATGGAGCTGGACACAGCCATTAGCTTTTGTGCATAGTTTGTCACACACGTTAGCCTATGTAAGGGTCCATTGTGAAATGTTCCACCTACTACACGTTCAACTTCTGCCAACAGCTATTGGGTAACCAATGTCCTAACAGCAAGGAAAGGCACCCACCATTTTAGGATGTGATGCTGTATATTTTTCAATTGTTAGTGTATCACCAGCACTCAAAATGGAGGCTTGTGTATATACAAATGTTGAATATGATTGACACTGTTTTTGGCAAGATATGACACTTTAAAAACTGAAGCCTGACTGGGTTTGACATTGATAGTCCTGTAAGGAAAGTAATACGTCTGTTGACAGTTTTAGCTAATTATTTTTAAAATTATGTGCAAACAGTACAATTCAAATGTATTATTTGCACATAATAAAAAATAGAGAACATGTAAAAGAGTGAGTTTTATAGTAATACATAATTTAATAATATTATGTGTACATATATAACACAATGATATTCCTAACGTTACCAAGACATAAATAGGATGTATGTTGATTATCAAAGTATGGTGTCACCATTTATGCTGATATTTTATTTTCTATACATGCAGACATTTCAACCCTGGCATGGGTAGAATATAACGTCCTCAAGTATTCATGGCATTTTCAGTCCTTTCCGCCATGGAGGAGGGGGATGTTATTATGACGTTTTGGTTAAATATGCAAGCTATCCTGGATTTGTGTCACCAGCTGGAGCTGGATCTGCTGCCTCAAAATAGGATTACAAGAGCAATAACATCAATAGCAAAACTGTTGCTCAAATGTGAATTTACCTTGAAAAAAACAAAAGACAAGAGGCGTTTGGCAAAACAAGAATAGTTGGTTTGATTAAGCTCTACGGCTGGGAGAATAGTTAGAGAAACAGGGTCTGAGGACTGTCTCAAAGTACAATTGATCTTAGCAGTGTTTTCTACATTTATCTGGGTATCATAAAACAAGTACAGCATTCCTTTCTAAGGTGAAGAATCTGAACAGTTGTCTTGGAGTCATTAATAAGGTTCTGATGATAAATGTAAGTGGGACTCCACCTTGCGTAGACACAAGAAGCACCAGTGGGTAACGTGTCAAGATGTCTTGCCTGAGGGGCACTTGACTGTGGCACGTTACTGTGTGTGCTGTATTATGATTGTCTGAGTGTTCCTGACTAATTGTGGCATCTGAATTTATGGTGTTTTAGGAATCTGTTGACCCCTGTGGCATGTGTGCTTTATTGGGGCCAATCTCCCGGGAACGTAGTGGTATCACTGCACCTATCTGTGGAATTGATCTGAGGGTTCCTGTTTTGTCTGTCAGCTACGTGCTGCCCCACCTCTGATCTGTCAATCGGTAACCTCAGGCCTAGGTCTCAGAGTCTACCTGTCCATGTACTTCTGTGTCAGGGTTGATGAAGAGAGCATGATGGGTGAATTTAGCAATAGTGATGGAATTTCATTTTTATATGTGAGCTTATCATTGTACAGATCGAAACAAATTTTCCTAATATCAACATTCCCCCTGTAACTGAATTTTCAACTACTCCATCTAACCCATAATTTATGACAGTCACATTATTGGGCGCTTGTTGACCTATTTCCCTAGTTAGTTGCATTCTACCCAATTTGAGGACTGCATGTTTACAGGAGAAAACTCCCACCTGCAGGAAACCACACAAAAATAATAATATTATGAAAATGGGCAACAATTACATGCACAGACCGGTCACCACTGGGGGAGCCAGGCGAACCAGTTTATGAACCTCTCCTGCTAAGGGGGAACTACCTCCTCACCCATGTCTTTTTGTAGATGGTACAGTGCTTGGATGGCAAGAGTCAGAGTTCTATTGCCCATGTCATTGCCTGGTATAAACATGCAGCAGGAGGCACCAATCTTGGAACACACCCCCTCCATTGCGGTCATTAAGTTTAAAACAACTTGATGTTGTCTCACCATGAGGCAGATGGCTCTCAGTTCTCCTTGATCGAATTAAGGCAGAGATCAGTACTCTTCATCATCTTGAGCCTTTTTTACCTGGTTATCTGTAGCCAGTGGGCTTTCACTTTTGCCTTCACGTTAAACAAGGGTATGGACACTCCCACTGATATTTGTGCATCAGACAACAGATTGATTTCTCATGGAATGTCCTTGTGCTACACCCAGCCAAAATATTCTGCAGTTTTTTTCCCTCAAACCTGATGCAAAAGAGTAATCTTCTTCTTTAGCAGGTGTTGGTACAACTCTGACAGATCTTCCCTGGGAATGACTAGGGATGGGTTATGTATGGTGATGAAGAGGCAGAGGCTACACCATCCGGGGATGAGCTGAGTGTAGGCAAACTCGCTGCATTGTCAGTAAGTGTCCATCAGCATGGAGGTGACTCATTGCATGTCTGGAATGTGCAGGTTGTACCACAGTTTTAATTTGTTCCCAGTGGAATTTTTCCTTTACCTCTGAAACATAATGACTACAATGTGAGTTTCTGTACAAGTAGGGATTGCTTCTTCCCTTCCATTCACTTATATCTATCTATCTATCTATCTCAGTATCTCAGATTTCCTGACAAGGGTATCTACACTGTTTTTTAACACTCGTCCATGGGACTCATTTCCTATACTGGAACCTCATGACTGTGGTCCATTTTGTATTAAAGAAGTCAGCCCCAGATATGCTAAGAGCCACCCTGGGACCACAGATGGAATCAGGAGAAGACATGTTCATACATTGGTTTGGTGGTTTTGCTACCTCCAATAATCTATTTTCTGGAAAGTCTTGGGCCAAACAGTGTCCTCCTCTGTGTTGCCCTTCCTGCACATCCTATATAGCTCAGTTTGAATATTGTTAGGCTCGGTGAAAAGATACAGTGCTGTGGGATTGTTCTCGTATTGGGTCAGGCTCACTACTACTCTATGGAGTTCTACTCTGATGGGTTGTATCTGGGCACTAATCCTACATAGGTATGGTTGGAGAAGGCATTTTGCTTTTTCAAGGGCTACCTCTCGGGACAAGTAAAGCCTGTCCCTACCTACTGCATAAATATCAGCAAACAGACAAAACACGACCTGGTTGATGTTTTGGCAACCACAGTGGTCATGTGCAGATACCATGTGTTGTGTAAGAGGGCAATGTGCAGTGGGTGTGGAATGCTAGTGATGTGTGCAGTGTAGTTATAGGTGACATGGGAGAGGTCCCCACGCAAGTGCTGTAATAATTTCTAGATGGACTTCATTTGACTAGGCAGTTCTTTGGTAATGAAAGGATGCAGGAGCATCCCTAGCAAACGGAGGGTATACAGATGCACATCAATACATAACTTATAGAGCCATGTAGGTCTTGAGATGAATCCAGGGGAAATGACTGCAGTCCTCTGGTGATAGGAGTTTCTTAGTTTTAACAGTTCAAAAAAGTTCATGGTTCTTGATCCTGTTAGGAGTGGTGATGTGGCCGCTGAAAAAGTGATGGTCCACAGTAGAGGTCGTGCACTTGGAGTCTTGATTGCAGACCTGTAGGATAAGATGTAGGTTTGTTTTGTTATTTTAGAAAACATTGCATCCTTACATCTGACATTGGCAATTATTTCTTAGGAGTTCCTGTGATTTTCAGGCATCTGATTTGAAAAAAATGGGTTATTGTTCATGAATGTATAAATTTTAGCTTATTGGGTATTCCCCTCTAACAGCCTAACAAGGTGTACGGCAGGAAAGCATTTTTTTACAGGGTGATCTGAGAGCATGTGGGAAATTTCAGTTATTAACTAGTGCTCTGTGTGCACCGCCAGCCCTCCAGTATCCTAGTGTGTGCATGAGGGTGTGATCGGTGTGGCAATATCCTTTGACCTACATGTGCGCAGGGCAATGTATAAAGGTGAAGCATGTCGCAATTGAACATGTTTGGCAAATGCAACGTGCCCTGAGGTCTCGTTCATACCCTTCTAGTCCGGCATGTGAAGTGCAATGTGACCCTCCTTAATGGCTCCAGGTGTCTTGACTATGCCCTTTTTCTAGAGGCTTCTTTGGGCTAGCCTTGGGCTTCTTTTTATTGGTCTTTGGTCACTTCCCTAGATCTTCACATGATTTCTTATCTCAATTGTTGTAAGCTGGAGGGCGTCGAAGAGTTGTTCTGGTGTTTGTAAGGTCTTGTGTGTTGGCTGATTGCCACGTCTGATACGGGAATGAGCATATTTCTGCATTCTATTTTGCTCAGAGCTGTGAGTGATCTTTTCGGACTTCCTTTTTTCCCAGCACCCCCCTCTCACTCGGACCATATCTTTCCTAGGATATTTGGACCTTTCGCTCCCAGCTGTTACTTGGAAAACTTTGATGAAAAGAGGAGGCAAAGAGATCACTGCAGGAGGCCTCTGGTTCAAAGCCAATAACTCGTTGAAAAGTTCTCAAATGATGTTAATAGACTGTAACAGCTGGTTGTTCTGGTGAACCCCCTCCTGCCTCTACTGGCCTACTGGCCTACTGGCTCAGTGTGTGTGCTGTGGAGGTTGTGGGGTCTTTAGTATCGCAAGCATACATGATGCCTGGCTCCTGAATCTGGAGGATAGCCTCATTTTAGAATTAAATAGGAGGCCTCTATTTGGCTGGGGGCCACTTAGCTTTCTGAAGGTGCTGCTGGGACCAGATACCATAAAGGAATTTTGGAGTCCCAGGATGGGTGCCCGAGAATGGGAACCTTTTGACTTGGTGATTGAACCCTCCTCAATTGACTTGTGGGTGTGAGGACCTGGGTGTCTGCTTTTAAGCACTGGTCGGGGAGCCACCCTGTTCCCCCTCATTAGACTGCCCTCCCCCTGAGCATACGGTCAGCCAACCCCACCCTGGGAGATAAGTAGCAGAGATGGGCCTAGGCTCCAGCAGGCATCCATGAATTGTGGACTTTAGTTCGGCTACACAATCAACTGAAAACGTACAGCAGCTCTGAGCTTCCTGAACACAAGTAAATGTTTAAATCCCTAATGTTGGCTCATTTGCCCTTCTTTTGAGGTTTAGTACAGTGAATTCTAAAGTGTGCTTGAAATTGATACTTTGTATTGAAGGTATTAAATTTACTGCACATTTGGAGTCTGTAGGTTTGTAAAGGCATTGCTTTCCAAAACAGTTACCCCTCCCTTCTGTGGGTGTTGCCCCGCTCCTTTTTGGGCTGGTTTCCCTGTCATTGCTTGCTGTTACCACATGTTTGTCCAACTACCTGACTGCTATTGCAGTGGTGCAGCTGTGGACTGACATCCATGCAGCTGAGTGTAAGGTGCATTCAGATTTTTCTGGGTTTGGTTTTGTGGATGGAGGTTTTGAAGGGACTGGCCCAGGCTCATCAACCTCTGTTCGTGATATGCCTTTAGTCGTCATCTGTCAGTAATGTGACCCATTCTGTGGCAATGGTGACATTCTCTAAGGTGTTGCTGCTGCCAACCTTCCTGGTTTTTGCTGTTATAGCTAGGTTAAAATCCTCTGGGGTTTTGTAGTGGAGCTCCCGTCAGGAATGGTGCCATCTGAACACTCGGGGCCAACGCAGTTCCCTCAAGGGTGCTATTTTTCAGTTTGTGTTGGATGAGCTTAGCGGTGTCTCTCTGGTCTTTCCATGTCCTTTTCTTTTTTCTTTTTGTTATAGAGTAGAAAGTGAGCATGTATCTTCCACCAGGGTTTGGTGTCTAGCCCCACTACGCTGTCCAACACGCTTTGTATTATAGTGGAAAGCCCCTTTTTGAGGATATTGTAAAACACTGTGATCTGGAAGCCGAATCCACCATGACCTAAAGAGCATTGATTTTTGCAAATAAAGTGTTTTCTTGAAAACACTGGCAACTGCCTTGCACGTAAAGGACCTTCTAATTGATGAGGGAAGATCAGTGCAATTCTACACCTTCCAAACTTATGTTTGCATAACAGTGGCAATAAAAAAACATTTAGTAAGAGGGAGATAACATTTGCAAAAGAAAACAAAATGTAAAAAGGTTTGTGGAGATGACTCATCACAGGGGCAGATTAATATATCAGAAGGGGCAAATTGATCCTGGGGGAAGCACAGAAGCCATCTAATAGAGCCAACTCCAAAGCATGTCAGTAGAGTCTACTCCCACGTATTCTGAACAGCGAACCGATATGGAGCCACTGCTTCAATAGTCTGGAGGAGGCAGCATTCTCTAACTGTTGGTTTCATTACTTCCTCTCCCTCCCTCTGAGACTGTCCGTAAGATAAAAAGCAGTCTTTGGTTCACCCTTGATCCTTCTTTGTGATGCTTTCTAATTTCTCAAATAAATATGCGTAGCTTAAGGCAAGAGTTGTTTCCCTAAGATACCAAACTCAAGGGATGTTCAGGCCATGCAGCCAAGAGAGGAAATCTGACCAGCAATGTTCCAACTAAGAAACTTAAGATCAATTTTGTCGATGATATTGTCACTATGGGTGAAAGTAGACACTTGTCCAATTGGGATGGCCCCAAGAACAAATTGACCTCGGGCCAAAACCTGTATGTCCCTTGAGTACTGAGCCAAGGGCAAGTAAGGAAAACCAGACAAGGGAAGGGGCTCAGGTGATGTGTCAAAAGACCCAGGGGAGTCCCACCTTGGAAGAGAAGGTATCGTAGACATGAGTATCAAATGGGGAGTGTCCATGTGCGAGATGACTTTATTAGCTGACATTGTACTGGAAACACACTTGCTCTCTCTTTGTGAGTCAGTGCCCTCAAGATTGGCAATGACCACATATCCATTTCCAAGCAGGGGCTGGTTTAGGCATTGTACTTGGTGTTGAGACTGCCAACCTCTAGGCAGTGGAGTAGGTGAGGCCAGATGTCTATGAAAAACCCATGGGGAGGGCATTTAGTGCTCCAGGCTTTGGTACATCTAACCTGGCCTAGTATGGGATTTTCCCTGTAATTAAGGGGCTCCAGAAATTTACATTGATGCAATCACCTTTGAACTGAGGAAGTAACTGCCCAATCTACGTACCCTGCTCACAAAAAGAATCTCATCCTGTAAATTACAAGCCAATCCATTGTTGTAAATCCAGTGTGTCACCTTATTTTCAGGTTAAAGGTAGACTCCGTGACTCCAGATGGTAGGCTTGGGATATTCGCGAACACAACTACATATGGGCAAGAAGCAGGGGGCAAATTGATCACTGGGAGAGTATTCAAGCAAGGTTGTGACCCTGTTGCAACCAGTAAGCCATCATCCTTTGCTGAGGTCCTAATGTTCCTTAATTCCTGGACAGGAGAAAAGTCCAAAGGAGTGGCCCCAGTCTGTGAATTAGTGTAGCACCTTTCTTGCAGGCCCCTGACATCAGGTCCAGTGTTAATGCCGGTTGAGGTTGAAGGCTGTGGTTCTCCCCTCTGTTCACTGGGCTGCTCTTTAGAGGGACCAGGTGTCCATCCCTCAGACTTTTTAATAAGAATTTTCAAATGATCCTCAACAACTGGAAAGCACTCATGCAGGGGGCAACATTTAAGATCTAGGAGCTAACTTAATCTCCTGCAGATACTAACCCAAGCATCATAAGGGAGTGTGTGAGGTTACGGTGAGCTATATGCTGAAGGCGGCTGTTGTTGACATGAATTTTGTAGTTTTAGAATGGCCCTCTTGGGTTTAGATGCGCCTTTCCTGTGTTTGGCCATGGGACTAAGGCCCAATGATTGTACATTAGTGTCCCATTTAAGACTTCTTCCTCGCACCTCCCTTCCATGATGAGTTTACCATGGTAGCGTACACCCCCCGGGGGATTCCATCTGAGTATGGGCTCTGATTCTACCATCGGCCTGGACATCCCTACAGGACTTTGCTGATGATCAGGGCACAGAAGTGGAAGGACAACATTACTCATCAGTTGTGATGGAGAGCCTGTGTTCAGTTGGCTGGAACTCTTTTGATGTGACATCTACAGCACCCTCTAAGAAACTGTCAGTAGTGTGGGAATCCATTTGGGCAATCGCAATTGCCACAGAAACGGCTTTTTGTTTTCCCATTATGTACAAAAGAAGCTGACAAAAGCAGTGAAAGGAAGGTAGTAGGAGAGAGAGAGCAGAGAGTTAAACGACACAGTACTGCAGGACACATGGGGCTCCTAGATAAGACAGTTGGATACTCAATGACAGACCCAAAGGGGTGGCCCAGCTCAGTCTCTTCCAGATGATGACAAGCAACAATGATCTCGGTCCTGGCCTGGTCATGGCCCGGGCACACCCCGGGCAGGTCCCACACGCATCCTGCACAGCGGGAGGTTGTGTGCACCTTTCGACGCTGATTGAACTCTCCAGGCCCACTTTGTGCATGGTGTAAGCTGGGAAATTTAGTCCCACCCCACCGCCTGTGAGAGCAAGCAGTGCGGGCAGGGAACTGCTTTCAAAAGTCACCCACGCTGCTGGAAGCAGTGTGCACCTATAGGTGCTGCTGGAAGTCTCTGGGCTCACCTTAAGCCAGGTGTAGGCTGGGGATGTAGTCCTAACCCAGCATCCATGAGAGCAAACAGTGCAGGTAGGGAACTGCTGTCAAAAATCACCCGCGCTGCTGGAGGCTGTGTGCATCTTTAGGCACTACAGGAAGTCTCTGGGCCCACTTTTTGCCTAGTGTAAGTTGGGGGACATAGTCCCACCCCAGCATCTACGAGAGCAGCTGTGTGGGAAGGGAACTGCTTTCAAAAGTCACCCGTGCTGCCGAAGGCAGTGTGGGCCTATAGGTGCTGCTGGAAATCTCTGGGCCCACCTTGTGCTTGGTGTAAACTGGGGGACATAGTCCCACCTCAGCACCTCTCAGAGCTAGCAATGCAGGCAGGCAAACACTTGAAAAAATCACCCTTGCTGCAGTAGGCTGTCTGTGTCTTTAGGCACTGCTGGAATTCTCTGAGCCTGCCATGTGCCTGGTGTAACCTGGGGGACGTAGTCCCACCCCAGCATCTGTAAAAGCAAGCAGTCCATGTGGTTGTTGCTGACGGACCTAGTGAGAGAGGACTAAGACTCCGGAGTATATTGGCAAGTGTAGTGAGACACTCGAATATATATTAAAATTTGTCCATTTAATAGGCCGATGGTTGGTAAGTCGAGTTTGTGAGATTATTTGTGTGATTGGATTTTACTGAGATTTGGTGAGTACTAAGGGACATGTGTACGAAATTCAGGTTTTGTCACTTGCAAATTGTGAGTCATAGCGACTCACAATTTGCAAGTCGCAAAACCTGATGTACAACAGTGTCAATGCCACTGTTTGCGATTCCCAATGGGGTCACAAAAGACCTACCTCATGAATATTCATGAGGTAGGTCACAATTTGCATACCCATTGGGAATGGCCGCCCTCACAGGGATGGTGGCCTGCTGCAGACAGAAGACCGCCATGTATGTGACTGCTTTTAAATAAAGCAGTTTATTTGTTTTTAACTGCAGCCCGTTTTCCTTAAAGGAAAGCGAAATGCATTTCAAAATCTAAAATTAAAAGTTTTCTTTTAATTTTTTCAAATCAGGCAGTGGTCCGCAGCCATTCACAAAGGGGAAGGGGTCCCCTGGGGACCCCTTCCCATTTGCGAATGGGTTAGCACCAGTTTGAAACTGGTGCTAACTGCGATTGTTTTGCGAATGCATTTTCGGTCACAAAACAATCATACATACCATCTGGATTCGATATTAGGAAGGGACGCCCTTGTCACGCCCCTTCCTAATGCCGAATGCAAAACTCAAACTGCGATTCGGTAACAAGTTACCAAATTGCAGTTTGGGCTTTGTACGTCCCAAGTATAATTTTTCAAGTCACAAAAGGCCCGATTTGCCGTTTGCGACTTGAAAAATGCTTCGTACATCTGGCCCTAATTGCACTAGGACAACAATCAAATGATCAGTTGAGAAGTGAAATTTGCTGGTCAAATTTTGCTCGCGAATGAGGGGAGCTATGAAAAAGAGTAAGCGAAAGCCAGAGGTAAAATTTTGAAGGTTTCTGAAGCGATTGTAGTACCCTACCTGTAGTAAATGGGCAAATTTGTTTTCTTATTAGGTTTAAGGTTTTGCTTGCAAACTAATATTGGATTGCTTTAATGTGAGAGTGTTGGACCCGGCCCTTTTTGCAGGGTCATGCCCAAACCTTTTGCCTCCTTCCTCCTATTTTTCCTGACCTGTTTTTTGACTCTGGGCACTTTACCAATGCTAACCAGTGCTAAAGTGCATATGCTCTCTGTGAAAATTGTACTGTTGATTGGTTTATCCATGATTGGCATATTTTGATTTACTAGTAAGTCTCTAGTAAAGTGCACTAGTGGTCCCAGGGCATGTAAATCAAATTCTACTAGTGGGCCTGCAGCACTGGTTGTTCCACCCACATAAGTAGCCTTGTAATCATGTCTCAGACCTGCCACTGCAGTGTCTGTGTGTTCAGTTTTAAACTGTAAATTCAACTTGGCAAGTGTACCCACTTGCCAGGCGTAACCCTTCCCTTTTCCTACATGTAAGATACCACTAAGGTAGGCCCTAGGTAGCCCCATGGGCAGGGTGCAGTATATGGTTAAGGTAGGACATATGTTAATGTGTTTTATATGTCCTGACAGTGAAATACTGCCAAATTCGGTTTTCACTGTTGTAAGGCCTATCTCGTAGGTTAACCTCGGGCTGCCTTTAACCATGATTAAAGCATAGATTCCCTTTGATAGCAGATAGACATGTGGAGTTTGGAATCTCTGAACTCACAATTTAAAAATACATCTTTTAGTAAAGTTGTTTTTAAGATTGTGTGTTTAAAAAATGTCACTTTTAGAAAGTAGGCATTTTCTTGCTTGAACCATTCTGTGACTTTGCCTGTTTGTGGATTCCCTGTGTGGGTTAGTTTGACAGTCGGGCTGTTTTCACCTCTCTCTAGAGAGTGACACAAAGGGGGCTGGGGTGTAGTCTGCATACCCTGATGAGCCGTCTGTGCTAAGAGGGAGGGGAGGAGTGGTCACTCACCCCTGAAATGGCTGTGCCTGGCCTCACACAATGCAGTCTCAAACCCCTTGGTGTGTGTCTGAGGCCTTGCCTGGGCAAGGTGGGATTCCACAAACAAGTGAGACTTTCATTTGAAGTAAGCCTACTTCAAAGGCCAACATGGGTATAAGAAGAGCACCCAAAACCACAGTCTTTAGACACTTCTTGGGGTAGACACTCTACCTCACAGACACCCCTGGACTAGAAACCTACTAGTGAAGAATCCCTGAACCAGACCTGCCAAGAGGAACTGCCTGGCTACCCAAAGGTCTCACCAGGACTGCTTTCTGCGAAGGACTGCTGCCTTGCTGTTGCCCTGCTGCCTTGCTGCTCTCAAGGTGCGCTGAGAAGTGCTCTCCAAGGGCTTGGATAGAGCTTGCTTCCTGTTCCCTGAAGTCTCAGGACCAACAAGACTTCACTCCTGCAACTGGACTCCTTGTGCAGTGAAAATTCAATGCACAGCCTGCTAAAAATGACATATAGCCTGCATTGTGGTGAAAAATTCACTGGATGCCAAACCAGAACCATGCAGCCCGACTTCGCAATGAGAAGTTCGATGCAGCGCCAGTGTAGCCCACCGGATCAACGCACAGCTGACCCAGGAGAACGCAGCCTGACTTCGAGAGGGGAATCGACGCAGCGCCTGCCGTGCGGGAGAAATTTCTACGCAACTCCCACCAGATCAACGCATCGCCTGTGACTTCACTCCGTAAGACCAGGATTCCACGCATTGTCCCTGGGGCGTTCAAAAACCTCACAACCAAAAGAGAATCCAAGTCTGCACGCCAGCAATCAAAGCAAAGTCTTCCCCTGCGTGAAAAATAACGACAAAGTCTGTGTGCGAAGGGGTGAGACCGGTGCACACCTCCCCGTTTTCCACGCATCACTTCCTCTGTAGTCCCTTGCGGAGATTTCTAACGCAAACCAGGTACTTTGTGCTTGCAAGAGACATTTATTGTTTTTAAGAGACTTATTTTACAAATTATATCTCAACGTATGCTTATCGCCTTTTTGATCGTTTTGACCTGAATTTACCCAGATAAATATTATATATTTTTCTAAACACTGTGTGGTGTATTTTTGTGGTGTTCTACTGTGTTGGTGCATGATTAATTGCACAAAAACTTTACACATTGCCTTCTAAGTGAAGCCTGACTGCTCAGTGCCAAGCTACCAGAGGGTAGACACAGGATAATTTGGATTTTGTGTGACTTACCCTGACTAGAGTGAGGGTCCTTGCTTGGACAGGGGGTAACCTGACTGCCAAACAAAGACCCCATTTCTAACAGTGAGTTGTGAAAAAGTCAGGCCGAAAGACTTTGTGAGCATCTCAGATGTCACGCTGAGAAGGAGGGGTCTGCATTAGTGTGACGTAAGCTGTGGCGCGCTGGGATAGTTTGATTAGTAAGAAGGGTTGTGCACGGATTCATCTATCAGTCCGACACTGGTGTAGTGTGAATGGAGGGTGAGAGTTTCAAAGAGGATTGTGGGTTTCTAGTCACTTTTTTTTCCTAATTAGTTGTTTTTTAACAGATTTTGTTGTTTTGTTTAGTTTGATTTTATTCGTGAATAATTTTTGTAGAAAATTGTGTTTGAATAAACTCTATTGAAAATTGAGTTTTTCAAAGCTTTGAGAAGTGCCTTGAGAGGTGATGAGTATATTCCGACACTTGAGAGAGAAATTTGTCCACCAGAAAACACTCCGGCATACATTGTGATTGAGGAGAAGGGGACGGGAGCATGCCTTTGGTTGAAACATTGGGTTAAGATCATAAAGAAATAAGGTTGTTTGGCTTTTCCAGAAAATGGTACATTCAATTTGAGAATTTTGGAGAATTTGAGGCAGAAAATTTACAGTTTA
The DNA here is from genome assembly GCF_031143425.1 of Pleurodeles waltl. Taxonomy (NCBI): domain Eukaryota; kingdom Metazoa; phylum Chordata; class Amphibia; order Caudata; family Salamandridae; genus Pleurodeles; species Pleurodeles waltl. The sequence continues at coordinate 630,183,900 of NC_090439.1, forward strand.
AAACCTCCTCCTAGGCCAACACAGTATGAAGCCTTAGCCACCTCGGAGCTGGTAGCTAGTCAGCAACAAGCATTGAAATTCGAGAAAAGAATGAGGAGAGTAGAAAAGACATTAGCAGAAGCTAGCTGGGACGAGAAGCAGAAAAGGTGGAGATCAGCTACTCTACAGGGAAATACATTATTTCCTGCGAGAATAAAAGATGATGAGGATGAGTCAAAAGCTGAAAGGAAAAAGGAAAAGAGCTCTTCATTAAATAAGGAGCAGAAACTAAAAGACTTGAAACTAGTTATGTTTAATGATGATAACGATGTGGATGAAGATTAAATAGTTTCTGAGATTTTGAAAACTTACCCACCTCCACATACAGCTCAAGGAGATCGGAGAACTTGTGAGAGTGGAATGAGTGGGAGTGGGATTAGTAATACGAGTCTTACTGCAACATCCACATCGGGGGTATCACAGAATATCCTGAGCAATGAACGAGTTCAGATGCAGAGTTTCAATGATTCATTGAACAATAGACATCAGTTGGAGATAAACATTCCTGAAACTTATCCAAAGGCTTAGATTATAAGGACAACTACTAATTTAGTGTTGTCTCCAGGTCTGCAAGGGCTGAATATAATTCAGAAAGAGCCTGTTCAAATACAGATTCCTCAAATCCAGAGCTTGAGAACAATGCAGACACAGAAAACTGGATCTTTTGCTAGTCCAGATGCCATTTCAGTACCTATCATGATTGGTCTGCTTATGCCACCATATGCACAGACTAATAAAAGTGGAGTGAGTTCTTTAGTCCAGTTTCAGAATGGGGTTTTGGAAAAAACAACTCCAAGACAAGAACAAACCCTGAACAAGATTAATTCTTTAATAGATTTGTCTCCTGTTGGGAATTCTGGGACTAGATCCTACAGTATTCAGGGGGAGAAACTATTGTTTCCACAGCAGTGTGTGAGCACAGTACGACAGCAAGATTTGGGTGCACAGTCTAATGAGATTTCATTAAAAGGTTTATCTGCACAAGAGATAACCAAGTGGTTAGAAGACTTAAGCAATTCAAAGACTTTAGAAAAACAGAACAGAGAGGAAGTCTCAATAGACAGAGTGAGGTTGACAATGGAAGTAAATGAACTTCTTGAAGGTGCAATGGGTATGAATAGACTTGAGTCATATACAGAAGCTCAGTTAAGATACTTATGTAAGATAATTACAAAGGGAGAAGGAAAAGTACACCAACAGTTACAAGAAATAGCAGATGAATATGACATTGATCCCACAAAACTGAAAAGCCTGAAGAGAAGTTATAGGTTAAATCTTGAAGAAGAAAACTTTGTACACATGAGGTCTGCAGGGATGAAAACACATCTTAGGGAATTACTTGAATGAGTGCAGGTTTGGAGAGCATTAGACAAATGGGAAGGCAGATGGGTCAAGAAAAGAGAAAGACCAAAGAAAGGAGACATGGCACAGACAGGAGACTCACTGAAAAATGTTGCTGATGAGGGAAAAACCAGGAGGGAATTTTGTACATGTACCTTGGAGTAGGAGTGATGTCATAAGTTTTACAAATGATCACCCAAGGTTGAGAGAGAAGCCAGTAGAATGGTATCAGCAGACAGATAGGTTTGTTAAGCTTGCAAAATGTCTGTGAGAAGACCTAAATACTCTCTTTGATATAGTTGTTCCAGCAGATTTGTGGATTGAATGCAAAAGGAGATTGGATTGGCTGACAAGTGATCCGCAAAGGGATTTGAAAACAGGTGCACCATCTCCAGAAGTCATGAAATATTACTATAAAGTTGTTGAGTTCCTAAAAACAAGAGTTTTGCTGAAAAATGTTGATTGGCAATGCATAGATAGAACAGCACAGGAAGGAAAAGAATCAATTCATGCATACTATGAAAGGTTGTTGAAGGCGTTTAAACAATTCAGTGGTGCAGAGACAATCGAGAAAGAGAATATGAATCATTTTGTGTTTAAATTGTTGAAGGATTGAGACCAGAAATTAATCAGAAAATTATTTAATTTGCTATCAGGCGTAACCAATTGATGAAGTGTTGCAGTATGCAAAATATTGAAGTGATGAGATTGAAATGAAGCAGAAAAGGTTGAAAGAGAAAGCAATGGTGATGCAGATTAAGGCTGCACAGACAGGAATGCAGGGAAATTTTCACCCGCAGTTGCAAGGAAAGGGCATGTTTCAGAGTCATAGCAGAGGTTGATGTGGAATGATGCTTTCGGTAGTTAATAGAAATGTGGATTTGAATTCAGTGGTGATACAAGATGAGCAGCAAAGAATGAGTGTTACCTTGTCATAATTGTGGGATAATTGGACATTGGGAGAAACAGTGTCTGTTTTTGAATCAAGGTGGTGTTGTGCAACAGACAAATGGTGTCAATTCTTATCAGAGCATGAGAGAACCTATAATGGGAGGCCGAAATCTGAATTTCCAGAATAATATAAATGCCATGTAGGGTTTTCAACCTTTGCCACCGATGCATCAGACACAGAATGTACAACCACAGGTACAACAAGTACAAATGCCACAGATGAAACAAATGCAGCCACAGGTGCAGACGGTGCCTGCACAACAAATGCACATACTGAGGCAGGTCCAAAAGATACAGGGTCCAATGGATCAACAACAGGTAATGCTTTTGCAGGTGGTCACAAATCAGAAACAAAAAAAAGTGAAAAAAGTTGATCAATTTCCTTTACGCAGTGAGGATGAAATAAAAGATGAATGGCCATTGAATAGTTCATATGAGGAGGAGTATGTGATGGCAGCATCATTAGAGGTGGATCAGAAGGGTCCTTATGTGAAGGGTGAAGTACATGGTCATGAAGTTAACTTTGTGGTTGACATAGGAGCTACACGTTCAACAGTAAGAACTGTAGAAGTTCTAAATATACCCATATCGGAGAAAACAGTTCAGTTTGTAGGAGTTGCGAACAAGCATTTGACCAATACTCTTAAGGAACCAGTTTTTGTTAAAGTTGGTAATTTTAAGGATTTTCACAGATTTGTTATTTGTTATTCCTGTCCAGTGTCATTACTGGGAAGAGATCTGCTGTGTAAAATAAATTGTTCGATTTCATGTTCACTTAAAGGAATTGAGATCGAGACAAGCGGGGATGTGGAAGATTCAATGATTACTGCTGAAAAAGAACGAATGTCCAGGGAGTTTCCTCTGATTAATTTTGATGAACAAGCAAATGAAGACAATAATTCAATTGATTTAATTGATTTTTTTCAGGTCTTTGAAATAAAGGATCTTCCAGCTGATTTGCAGGTAAGGGTTAAGTCAAAAGTTTGGGATCTTTCAGGGAAGGACATTGGCCTGAACGAGGGAGTTGAAGGAGTCAGAGTGGCAGTGAGAGCGAATGTGGTATTTCCACAAACTGCACAGTACCCAATGACAAATGAGGCAATCGAAGGAATAAGACCTTTAATAGAGCAGTTTTTGGAACAGGGAGTTTTGAAAGAAGTGATGAGTAGCCCGTGTAACTCACCAATAATGGGTTTGAAAAAGCCAAGTGGAAAAATGAGTCTTGTCCAGGATTTGAGGAAAATAAATGATATCATAGCCAAATGTTTTCCAGTTGTGGCAAACCCAGCTGTGATTATGTTTCAGATTCCATGTGATGCTGAGTGGTTCACAGTGATTGATTTGTGAAAAGTATTTTTCTCCGTGCCTCTTCATGAGGACAGTAGATATCTCTTTTGTGTTAAATTCCTGACCAGGGTCTATTGTTCGTATAGAATTACTCAAGGGTTTTCAGATTTTAATCAGATTTTGAAAAATAACCTGGAGTCATTGATAATGCCATACCAATCAACATTGGTGCAATATATAGATGATCAATTGATTGCATTGAAGACAATGGAAGGCTGCAAGGAGGATACAATTGCATTGTTGAACTTTCTGGGGGACAATGGTCATAAGATGTCTCCTGCGAAATTGCAATATTGTCAGCGAAAGTTGAAATATTTGGGTCATTTGATTGAGAAAGGGTCCATGAGAATTTCAAGAGAAAGAGTAGCAACAATTGTGAAAATGAAAATACCAAGTACGCAGAAAGAAATGAGAATGTTTCTGGGAATGGTAGGATCTTGTCGTCAGTGGATTCCAAATTTCTCAGCTATTTCAAAACCTTTGCAAAAGCTGACACATAAGGATGTTTCAGACCTCATAATGATGGATGAGGAGAGCATGAGAGCATTTGCTGAATTGAAAGAAAGTTTGTGCCAAGCACCAGCTTTAGGTATGTCTGATTACACAAAAAAAGTGTTGTTTTGTCATAAACAAGATGGATGTTTTTGTCTGTCTTGACACAGACATATGGTGGTGTCACTTGACCAGTAGCATATTTTTCAGCTACTTTGGATCCTGTTGCCGCAGCCTTACCAGCTTGCGAGCAGTTGCAGCAGTCGAGCAGAGTATAACTCAAATCGAGAATATTGTAATGGGTTCTCCTCTGACAGTGATGGTACATCATTCAATAGAGATTTTATTGGCAGAATCAAAGACAAATACTTGACCAATGCACGATTGACACATTATGAAACTGTGATTCTTGGGTCACCTAATGTGACAATCAAAAGATGCACAGTGCTTAACCCAGCAACATTATTACCAGATGAGAGAAATGGTTCAGATGAAATAGGTGATACTAAACATAATTGTTTGGAAGTTACAGAATTGTGCACAAAACCTAGGGCAGATATTAGAGACACTTGCCTAGAAGACAATGATCAAATTATCTTTGTTGATGGTTCCTGCCTGACAGATAACAGGGGTACACTGAGAGCAGGTTATACAGTATTCACAATTACTAGCATATTAGAAGCTTCATGGTTTAAAGGAGTGTTTTCTGCTCAAATTGAAGAATTTGTGGCTCTTACTAGAGCATGCCAAATTTCTGACCAGATGAAAGTAACCATTTATACTAACAGCCAATATGGATTCGGCATTGTGCATGATTTTGGACAAGTGTGGTCACAGGGAGGTTTCTTAACGTCATCAGGTTCACTTGTAAGAAATTGTGAAAGAATACATGAATTGGTACATGTGTACAGAAACCTGAGAAAATTGCTGTAGTTAAATGCAGTGCACATCAAAGAGGACAGGATTACATGACTTTGGGAGAAGGCTTATGCAGATCTGGTTGCAAAATTCTGTGTCTTAAATAGTATCTCATTCAATGTGAAATGAGGGCTGATGCCTGAAAATGATGAAGTCTATACAAATTTTACAGTGCAAATTGTTGAGACTTTGGAGGAGCTGAAGGCTAAACAAAATAATGTTCCAGAAGAACATAGAGATTCAGTGAAACACAATTGTATACAAAGGGAAGATGATATTTGGGTGACAACGGAAGGGAAGGTGGTTTTACCAAACAGTTTACTGACACAGATGGCCAGATACTACCACGGTCAAGCACACATAGGGAGAGATGCAATGATCAGGAGTTTCAAGCAGTTCTGGTTTAATCCGAAATTTAGACAAGTTGCTGAGCGGGTTTGCCATAGATGCATTGTCTGTCAGCAGATGAATGTTGCTAAAGGAACAGTTGTCAACATGGGACACATAGGCCTGGCAGGAGGTCCATTCAGCAGATAGATTTTATTGAGATGCCTGCATGTGCTGGTTTGAAATATGTGTTGGTGAGTGTGTGCATTTTTAGTCACTGGATCGAGGCTGATGCCAAAAGGAGAAACTATAGCCTTACAGTAGCTAAGTTACTTTTGAAAGAGTTGATTCCACGTTTTGGTTTCCAAGTCTCTTTGAAATCAGATAGAGAAAGTGACTTCAACAATGAGGTGATAAAATTACTATTTTCAGTTTTAAACATTCAGCAGAAGCTACATTGTAGTTATTGGCCAGAAGCTTCAGGACTTGTTGAGCAGATGAATGGAACTTCAAAGTCCTGATTGGCAAAGGTGTGTGCGTCAATGAATTTTAAATGGCCAAATGCTCTACCTTTAGTTCTAATGTCAAGGAGAAGTACTCCTGACAAAAAGACTGGTTTGTCTCCACACAAGATTCTGATGGGGAGAGCAATGAGATTGCCAGCAATACTTGCAAATGCACTTGTGAATATTACAGATGACATAGTGCTTGATTATTGCAAAGACTTGGCTGATGTGGTTCAATCTTTTTCTCATCAAGTGGAAGCTACAACAGTTCAACAATCTCAAGGTCAAGATCACAACTTGAGAGCTGGTGACTGGGTTATCATATGAAAGCACGTAAGGAAGTTGTGTTGGAGCCACGCTGGAAGGGGCCCTATCAAATCATCCTTGTGACAATGACAGCTGCGAAGTGTGCAGGTTTGCCGAATCGGGTGCATGCCAACCATACAAGGAAAGTGAATAGCCAACAGAACAAGAAAAGGGGCAGTTGAGATTACCAACAGCTAACAACATTCCAGTTAAAGAGCAAGAAAGAGAGGAGCTGGAGAAGATTCCTGAGAATGTTCGAGATGTACCTACTACTTTGATGGAGGAAAAAGAGCAAAGTTTAGAGGAGAGTAAACAGTCTATGAGTGGAGTTGAGGAAAAATCACCGCAAGAGGAAGAAGAAACATCGGTTGAGAGAAGTTCTGATCAGAGGAGGGTGTTCTCAGAAGAGAGTGATCAGAGATGACCGGTTGAGAGAAAATCTGCTCAGTGGAGGGTATCCTTGGCAGCAGGTGGTTTGACATACCAAACCAAACAAGAGACCGACCCCATTGGAAAAGCAATTGAGACAGATCCTGCCCAAGTGGATTTGACTCTTCCTAAACCAGTTGCGGGAAGGTCAGAAGAAAAGGGTTCAAGCTTAAGTTCTAATCCAATTTTGAGAAAGTTGCTGACGAAGAAGAAATTAAAAGGAGATAATTGGCCAGAGAAAAGTTCAAAAGGAGGAAAGATAAATGTGGTTCCACCGATTCAGGAGGAAAGAGAGCTGAATGAAGTAGAAAATAATAGTGGAGAAGAAGGTGAAAGCAGTAAAAGATCAAAAAGGAAGAGAGTTGCAAGCAAGAGATATTCTGGTCCAGAATGGGTATATGTAACTACAAATGAATGGCAAGAAGAATTTTTGAGTTATTGTTTTGACACAGACAAGGTAACATTTTCATTTTAGCACGTGAAGTACAACAGGGTATGTTTGGAAAAAGCTGAAATTGAAAGGAAAATTTTGAAAGTTGTGCTTAAAAAGAGACATTGATAATTGAATTTGACAAATTGATAACTGAATTTGATAAGCTGCTATACTGGATTTGACAAGAAGACTGTCCTGTGTGAATGAACTATTGAAAAAAAAAAATTTGGAGGAATTTTTGTTTTTGAAATGATTTTGAACATTTTGGGGACATTTTTGTGGACTTTTTTATGTTTTTATTTTTCCTACTTCTTCAGAGACCATGATAAACTTTAGTAACCAAAACAGTAGAATTAACCTTTGCAAATGTGTAGGTATTGGTTTGGCGGTAGCGAGTGTATTAATATGCTTATTGTTTTTTGCATGTGTGATTGTTAATGAGACTAATGGAGGCAACCATACTGAAGAGACTGACAGTTCTTTGGAGACTACTACTACATCACTAACAAAAGCTAAGTTTAGGATAGATGTCAAATACTTACATGAAGAGAAAGAGCTTTCCTCTAAAGTTTTCTATTGCTTATTGCGTGAGTATGTTGAGGTGATGGACATGAAAGATTGTTATGTGTGTACGCAGATTCTGACTTCGGTGGAAGAAGGAACTACTTATCATAGTTTGCTGTGACGTATGCTATAAGTTGCAGTCTTTTACTGATGAGTTTCTATAACCAAGAGTATATCCAGTATTTATTTTCTAACTTCAATGTCATGTTTTCGTTTGTACCTGTCATTGGTTATTTGAATAAAATAGCCAAGGATAATAAAATAGTTATTATGAGAGATTTCTTTGAGCCTACTTTAACCTTTGCAACTGCTTTTGCTCACCAGAATAATTTGACCTGTTTACCAGCACCTATAGAGAAGACAATTTTACATAACACAGAAGATAAAAGGAGAGCAATAAAGGTGAGGATAAATAAGGGAGTGATTAGCCGTAGACCTGGGATTGATTATGCTTATACTGACATTACAAACTAAGGAAAATTAACACTGGATGCTGAACATGTGGGAAAGCTTTGCATATATAGGTTACAGAGTAGTAGTGGTAGAGTGCTTGTGGGTATGAGTGAATGTGGGCATGTGTTTATGTTCCAGAGTGAATGGTATTTTATGATGAATGTACAGGACCCACCAGTGCCTGGTGTTTACTATATTTGTAGAAGAAGTGCTTATTACTGTCTTCCTAGAGGATGGTATGAACATGTTATTTGGGAATAGTCTTTCCAAAAATACACCAGCTAGAGGACTTGAGTAAATGATGACGAGAATTCAAACGAGACACAAGTGAGAATCAATTTCTAGCATTGTAGAAGACATATCTGGAGCTATAATTCCTTTAGTGGGAGCATTTCTAAATTCTATTAAGATACAGATATTGTCTACACTAGTAGATAACATGTTGTCAAGTTATTCTGGATCTATCATTCTAGATAATGAATTAGCTGCTACCATAGCTATGGCACTTCAGAACCGCCTTGTGTTAGACATTCTTTTGGCAAAAGAGGGAGGAGTTTGCAAGTTACTTTGTTTGAGTCATTGCTGCACGTATATACCAGACAACTAAAGAGAAATTAGAAGTTTGATTAATAATGTAACAAATAACAAAGAAGATCTAAAAGAACTAACTGAAACTACAATCTGGGAGAAAGCTGGCAAGGGAATTGCGTGAAATTGGTTTGGCAATCTGAGGAATGGAATTATATTAAAAATAGTAAAATGGGTTTTAATTATTGTGCTTTGTCTAAATCGAGCTTGGGGAACATATAGATTAATTTGTTGTGTAGCCATTTGAGTTATAGCTCCATCCATGTTATTTTAACACACTAGGCCGCTGTGCACCTTAACTTAGATATATTTAATTCGGCTTCGCATTGTTATTCTTACGATAACCATTTTTACTTTCTTGTTTAATTTTCATCTATCTGTTTTTGCTTAGTCCAGCACTGTGTTCTCAAACAAACATTCTTGATCACTCTCTGCTTCATTCAAGGCTACAGTTTGGTACATTGCCATGAACGTGGTAGAAGTTTAGTCTCCAACATTCGTAGAAAATACACATCCTTACGTAGGGACATTTTTTCAGAACATCTGCTGTGTTATTATAAAAACACCTCCTAGTCCCATAACACGTTAAGAGGGAGATTCCAGTCAGGGAACCACTACTGTATGCTGATTGCCGAATGTTTTGCTACAGATGCTAACACAGACTACAGGCCTTTGCTCAGGTATGAGGATTGATGTCTTCCCGGGGGAACCTGAAAGGCAGAATTAGAGTTTAACATGCTGTGCTCAGATTATGACTTAGATAGGAAATAATCCATCAATCATAGTGACAATATGATAGCGTTAATTTTATGCTTCACTCTGCTCATCACCATTTTAATACTGTCATGTTGTGTCATCCTGCTTATTGCAGCTCACACTTTGCTATCTAAGATGCAGTCATTTTTATTAAAATAATCATTAGAACATATACTGCTTCTGTTTGTCATTTCATATGAGACTGAATTGTAAATGAGAGAACCGGATGCGACCTGAGTGACCACGACTTCCCTGAGAAGCCCTATATGTCATGCGCTCGGCTGCCCAATCATCACTATCCTCTGGTAGAGATGAGGCACTGCTAGTTGGCCGGAGCAAAACCTGGATTTGGAGTGACAGGTGTCATCCGCAGTGGGTTAGACTCAGTCTCCCACTCCGTGAACGATCCTGCTGCTCAAAATCCAGTAGTCTCATTAGAATAATGAGAGCCTTTGAGAAAAATCAAATGGGTGAAAAGGAAAAGATTTGAAAAGAATCAAAAAAGATTTCTGTCGATGGTCTACATAATTCATTTTGTGTTCTACATAGGCTAAATCAAGCAAAATTTGCAGTTGTTTTTCATTGCTCAATAATTACTTAAAGTGATTAATAGCTTATAGGCGTGAAGACAGCTACCCCTAGTGGGCTTTTGCGTTATGTCCTACAAGGTCAGATTTATTAGGTAATTTCTCGAGTTTGACTGTTCTATTGTTTAAAATTGTCACAAACGTGTGGTTTCTTCCTTGAGGATGGAAGTACATGTTACAATGTGAGACGTTTCTTCCTGAGAAGTGAAGTTTTGATGAGATGGAACAATGGATCCACAGACAAGACGGAAGAAGAGAAGAAATTGTTCTAAATCGAGACTAGCTAATAATTACATAAATGTATTCCTAACAAATGAGAATTCAGTGTATTATGAATGTGTAACTTTTGCTTATCTAACTTTAGTTCTATTGGCTGAATTGTATAACACCCCATGTCTTGGCCAATCATGTTTTTTTTAGAAATTGATATAATATTCTGTCACCTGTTCTTGTAAAAAGGTTCTGTTACGTTCTTCTTATTGAGTGAGTGCTTAGTCGAGGTTCTTCTTGGGAAAGAGTTGGATTAGTGTGTGGGTTTAGCTGTTGATGCACACCAGACCCTATGAGACTTTCCTGATGGTGTCACCTTGCTGAAGTAGACTGCATGTTGTTGTTCTATGGGTAATGCATGAAATTGTACCGTTATATGTGTCTTTTGTTTTGCAGGGACCACCTGAAACTCATGAATTAATTGTTGCATAATGATAATATTTTCTTTTTTTTCTTCTAAAACCCTAGCTAGTATGTTTTTCTAAATTTGTGTTTCTAAATTCTTTTTACATGAAGCCCAACATGTTATTGCTAATTAGTGGATAGTGAGGGAATTTGTCTTTACATGCTCATGATTTATATTGACCTTCTTTGATCTTTTGCTCAAATGTATTCCATTTCACTGTTGCAAAAATTGATGTTATTAAGTTACGTTATAATACTTGAGATAATTTGCTTACTTGCTTTGATTAAACTCAGATATATAAGACGTTCTAATCAGCCGCTGATGATTCTGTATGCAAATCATTTATGTTTAAGAATTATTTTCGTGACTTTAGCGTTGTTATTATAGGGAAATAAATGTATAATCCTTCTTAATAAACAGGTGCGGTTATTGCATAGTGATTAGATTATTGATTTCTTGGTTATTGGTGTTTATTATGAAATACTTCCTTGACATCCCCTCAAATCAATGTTGTGTCGATCCGTTGGCCTAAGGCGTGAAATCCACTATTTAGTTTGAGGTAATAGCTAGGATTTCTTGCCGCTGCAGCAGGAGCAGGAAACGGCCCTAAAAAATCACCCACTTGTTTTCAATCATTTCTATTGCAGGTAAAAATCTTGTAACTCATCTTCACCTCACTGGCTGAAATGTGGTTAGGTGTATATTTAGAGCTTAGAATGAAAACATTGATTAACAATTCTTCTGAGTCTGATGAAGTGGAGAAAATGTAAGCATGTTATTATATAATAGTGTCTAATGCTGGTGAAATTCAGCTACAGATGAGTAATGCCGTTCTTACTGTTACATTACATATATAATGTTATTACAATTGGAAAAGGAAAACTTAAAATTCAGACGATTTTATGCTTTTGAACAATTCAGGTGTACAATGTTCGATCTTTATTGCCACACATCTTGAAATTGCAAAAGAGATCTTGTGCTGTCACATATTGGAAACAATACAGTAAACCGTAAACCCAGAACAGCAAACAAGGGACGTGTAAAGTCGAGGTTGATTTCATTTTTATTCACAGTTTCCCATGCATTCATGCACATGTAGAGGGAAAACCAGTTCATAGAGTAGGGTTGAATATCCACTGTTAATCAAATCAGAAAATGTAAATGAACGGCAATAAACACAGAAACATTTTATTTAGCCTATTTAAGTTTATCTTTGTCCGTCATGGTGCTCCCAAGTCTCGTGGCAAAAGAGTTTATACATTTTCTACATAAAGAGTTTCTTTGTTTCTTGCTATTTTCATTCATAATATGGATGTGACATTTAAAATTAACTAATTGTACAAACCCAGATAGTTATGATGTTACTAGAGCCTGGCTTATCTCACATATACATCTAACTTACTAGGTTTTATTGCTCTCCATGTACATAGACAACCATTAATAAGACAGCTAAATGTTTTGACTCACTTGGCTGTATGTGGCATAGAGTCTGGTGGAAGTTGAAAACCCTCCTCTAGTTCAAGAAAAGGCTACGTACAGAGTATAACCCATCAGCTTAATTCTATTGATTATATGTATTATATTGTGAGGGAAAATAGATCGGTGAGTTCAGCTTCCAAAATTTGAGAAAGTTCAGTTAGCACAAACCATTAAAGCAGCCTGGTGATCTCTATTTATTTATATGTATGGTTCAGTCTGGTGTCCCAATGCATTGCACGCATTTGTCTACATCCGTCGTCTTCAAACTTGGGGGCAATCCACCCGAGCGAACATAAAGGCGCGCCAGCTAGGGAGACCAGGCTTTGACTGACAGGTGCATGTATTCAGTCCCTGTGAAACACAGGCATATTTGAAACTGAAAAACGCTGCTGTGAAGTTAATAGAGAACCTAATGGTCCATGACTCTGTGATAGGCTTATGGTTCGATGATGGGCCATCAGTAACATATTTTATCAGTCAAGTTGCATTAGAGTATGTATTAAAGTGTGGCTTTTGAAATAACCCCAAAGGAATCACCTCCTAATTTCTGGGGACACTTTTAGGGTGACTGGTCTGGCAACACGGTGGTTTCATTGATGCGTGCTTTTAAACGGTTTGCAAGAATATAACTTCACTGTTTGAAATGTTAAATATATTCAAAGCTGTCCTGACGTTTGCAAAACCTTCAGCCAGTTCATAGGGCTGGTGATGAGCTCTAAATTTGGCAGGCAGAGTAAAGGCAAGGTGTCGACCACCACCACCCTGAGAGCTTTTACCCCGACTAAATCAGTCCCAATGTATTTTGAACATTTCTTATTGTGAAAGATTTCACTGAATTATCTGTTTTGCAAGACTGCTTTGCACTCTGCAATATTGTTTTTGATCTTTTCACAATATTCACATGTTGAGTAATGAGACCATAAACTTTATGTAATTGCCACACAGAATTGTACACTTTTACCATTATTTGCGAACACGGCACCTTTTGCCAGAAAGAACATTGAGCCATACATTAGGAGTTGGTGTAAAGCAGGCTGGATTTCCAGAAGTATTTTGTGAAAAATGGGGATACCAGTTTCCAAGTATGGGCAAATCGTCCGAAGTGTGTTTTAGAAAAGTACCACAATAACTCAATAGAAAATGAATACCAGAATTTAAAAGCTATTCTTTCAAGACTTTCATGCGTGGGATAGGCTATATTTAAGATTTTAGAGTTTACCATAACAATAAAGAAAGAGGGACCGTTGCGTGTGGATCAAGAACCATTTTCTAGCTTGTTACCGAAACCTGCGTAGCCATTGACCTGCAGTTGTTTAGAAGCTAAAAACACATACAAGAGGTTTAGCGACTGAAGAAATCACAATATACCATCCAATGTTAAAGTCAATAAAAGCTGTCATACTATTGCTGTGACTTTCAGAAGTAAATCACATTGAATCCAAAACTAAATAGTTTGCTCTTGTGACTTCAGAAGGAGATATTAACTCCATTCTCACCATGTCCTTTATTTTTAAAACCATCATTGACCGAAGCTGAGCAAGTCATACCTGGAATACAGGCTTGAAAATAGGTTACCAAACTTCAACTACAGAAACTATTGAGTGGACATGCTGTACTGTAAATGCAATTCCATTTAGAAAAGGGAAACACTTAATAAATAGGATAGATATAGAATTCCACTAAATCTAGCTTCACTTGAGGAAACAACCTTCATATAAAGGCAAACACAGCTCAAAGGGAAGTTGCTCCCCCTTGCTAAGCACACACCTATAACTCATGGATACATTATGTTGTTCTGAAAATAGTACGAAATGAAGGCCAAGATCAACATAAATCATCTTTAAACGTACATAGAATTCCTATACCGTGCAATTGGAAGGATTTTGCAGGCAATACAGCGATACCGACTGGCCATTTAGAGTCTAATTAAGACACGAGTACTGATAACACTCGGAGCCAGCGAAGGTAACAACCCTTCTTTACTTGCATTGTGAATATAATCTCCATCAACTTTTCCTTAGCAACTCCTGTTTCGGTTTGGTAACAGCTACCAGCTTACAGTAGTCAACCTTGTTGCCAAGAGAGACTTTGAAATTATACTGCATGTTGTTCCTTAAATAGATCTGTGCATTAGTGTAGCTTCCATTACCTGTTAAAGAAACCATAGGAAATTTAGATGGCATAGAAAATGTATTCTCCTTGTATATGTTTAGTGCCCATTCAAGAGACCTTCAAGCAGAAAGAAGTATAAAACAAAGAGGAAAGCTCCTGGGTGATTGATGTCATGAGACATAGGGGGTCATTCTAATCTTGGCGGGCGGCGGGAGCCACCTGCCAAGCGGGAACCGCCAGAAGACCGTACCGCGGTCAGAAGACCGTACCGCGGTCAAAAGACCGCGGCGGTCATTCTGAGTTTCCCGCTGGGCTGTCGGGCGACCGCCAGAAGGCCGCCCGCCCAGCGGGAAACCCCCTTCCACGGGGATGCCGGCTCCGAATGGAGCCGGCGGAGTGGAAAGGGTGCGACGGGTGCAGTTGCACCCGTCGCGATTTTCAGTGTCTGCTATGCAGACACTGAAAATCTTTGTGGGGCCCTGTTAGGGGGCCCCTGCAGTGCCCATGCCATTGGCATGGGCACTGCAGGGGCCCCCAGGGGCCCCACAACACCCGTTCCCGCCAGCCAGGTTCTGGTGGTCACAACCGCCAGAACCAGGCTGGCGGGAAGGGGGTCGGAATCCCCATGGCGGCGCTGCCTGCAGCGCCGCCATGGAGGATTCTTCAGGCCAGGGGAAAACCGGCGGGAAACCGCCGGTTTCCCTTTTCTGACCGCGGCTTTACCGCCGCGGTCAGAATTGGCCATGATGCACCGCCAGCCTGTTGGCGGTGCATCCGCGGTCCCCGGCCCTGGCGGTCTATGACCGCCAGGGTCGGAATGACCCCCATAGTGAATGTGCATTGAAAAGTCAGAAACATTATAATCTAAACATGCCTTGTTCAGATGCCCTACAATACCATGACTCACTGCTTCGCTCTCATCTCTCTCCCTTATACATATCTTTTCTCTGATTCTGTCTTTCTTTCGTTCTCTCTGTTTCTCTTTCTCTTCCTGTCTCCCTTCGTCTGTTTTTCTCTGTCACTCCTTGACTTTCTGTATATATCTCTTTGTCATGATATGTTATATCATGTTATGGTATGTACTCTGTCCAAGTAGGGACCACAATCTTATTCGGGGTAAGTCAGATACACACCCTAAGTTAACCTGTGCTCACCCTCTGGTAGCTTTTCACAGAACAGTCAGGCTTAACTTAAGCACCAGCATGTAAAGTATTTCTGCAAGACTTAAATTACAGTAACACAGTGAAAACACAACATAAAGACCCACATCAGTTTAGAAAAATTAAGAATATTAATCTGAGTAACACGAAACCAAAACAACAAAAATCCAATAATGAGAACTCAATTTATACATTTTTAAAAAACCTTTGCAAATATGGGCCTTAAAAGTCACTAGCACCTAGGGGTTGCTTGAGGTCGCGCTAGACTGGGGTAGATCCAAAAGTTCAGGTTGACTGTGATGGAGCACAGGTCAGATACAGGAACCAGCCTTGGCCCGCTCAATGCAGTATCTTTGGAGAAGTGCTGTTAAGGACAAGCTACGAGGAGCCAGGATGCGAGGTGTCATTGTCAATCTGAGGGAGTCGTTGGTGGTGCGTCATTGTCGATCTGTGCACTCAGGAAAGCTTTGGCATTGAGCAGCACTCAGAGCAGTGTCGGCAACGAGCTTACTGCTGGTGGCAAGGCACCATTGTTGAGCAGCGTGCGGGAAAGTCTTCGGCACTGACAAGCAATGGAGACACGTGGTGCGTCCTTTTCTAGCAGTCTGCACCCGTTCGGATTGGCGCAACAGGAGGTAAGGGTCAACATCGCACCTTGCAGCACAGAGAAAACTCACTTCCATGGACTGGATTGGCAGCACTTGGCAGGGCAGGAGTCACATGATGGCAGAATTCAGGTGCTGCAGGAGTGATATAGACATCCTTTGATATCCCTGAGACTGCAGAACAGCTGGCAAGCCATAAAGCTCTTGGAGTCACTTGGTTCTGAGGAGTCAGGTCCAGTCCTTCTCACCATTAAGCAAGAAGAGCAGCAGGGCAGGCACTACAAGCAGGAGCACAGCAAAGTCCAGGAGAGTGTCAAACCTTTCAGCTGCACAGCAGTCCTTCTACTTTGTAGAGTGTCCTCATGTCCAGAACTCTACAGATTAGGTGGGATTTGGGGTCTAGTATTTATACCCAGTTGAGATTTTTAAGTGGGGGAAACTGCAAAGGGAGGCCTTTGAAGTGCACAAGGTCCCTGCCCTTTGTTCCTTAGTTCCAGGCATTCTACAGGGGGTCATGGAAATCTTTGTGTGGGAACAGACAGTCCTAATCATGTGCAGTTGTCAGCTACTCCATCCCATCCAGCCCAAGAAGGCCCATCAACCTGATGATGGGCCATCAGAATGTAAATGTCACATCCCAGCTCCCTTTGTGAGTGACTGTCTAGGGGATACACAAAGGTCAGCTGTCACCCACCCCAGATGTATATTCAGAGACATACATAGGCACAGAATTATTAAAGTAAGAAAAAGCCAACTTTCTAAAAGTGGTATTTTCAGAGTTACATCTTAAAAGCTGGCTTCACCATACGTTCTGATTATAAGTTGCGAGTCCAGAGACACCAAACTCTAAATTTCTATATTTTCCCAATTGGAAGTTACACTTAACAGCTGCTTCAAGGTAACCCCAATGTTAACCTATGGGAGAGATAAGCCTTGCAGTAGTGAAAAATGAATTTAGCAGTTTTTCACTACCAGGACATTTTAAGCATAAATCCACCTTTTTAAATACACTGCACCTTGCCTTTGGGGCTAACAAGGGCCTACAGTAAGGGTAACTTACATGTACTAAAAAAAAGGTTTGGGCCTGGCAAGGGGGTGCTCTTGCCAAGTCGAAATGGCCATTTAAAACTTTGCACACAGGCTTAGCAGTGGCAGGCCTGAGGCATGTTTCAGGGGCCACTGTAGCGGGTTGCACAATCAGTGCTGCAGGCACAATAATATGGTCTGGGTATATATATTATACTTTACTAAGGATTTACCAGTAAATTAAATATGCTAATTGTGGATAAACCAAAGTCACCAGGTTTTAGAGTAAAGAGCACCTGCCCTTCAACACTGGTAAACAGTGGCAAATGCACAGAATCCTACAGCCAGCAAAAGTGAAGCCATTAAAATAGGTCACAAGGCAAAAAGTCTGGGTTAACCATGCCGAGGATGCCAGGTTTAATACTTATTTTATGTTACGTTACATAATGTTACATTATGCTTTGTGCATTTGGATATTTATAGTGTGCAACTCACCCTAGAGGGTATCTTGGTGCTGAAGCAGGAGCTGTATGGACCAAGTCAGAATCAGGCGAAAAGTGAAGAGTCAACTCTTCAGTTTCTTGCAGAGTTCAAGAACTGAGGTGTAGGCTCTGATGTGCAGAGGCAAGTTGTTCAAGGCTTTAACAACAAGGTACGAGAAGGCACCACCATTGGATATGGTTCTGTGTATGTCAGAAGTGTGCGCAAGTAAAAGTACGGCTGAGTGGAGGTGTCTACCTCATCTCTCATTGTCATTTTCCATCTCTCTCTTCCAGTTTTCTTTCTATCTCTGTTAGTCTCAACCTTTCTCACTTTTCCAAACTTTCCTTCTCACTGCTATTCTATCTCTCTCTGCCTATCTATGCCTAATTCTCAATGCTTTTCTCTTCCTCTACCTCTATTCATCTACCCCTCTTTGTCCCTCACTTTCTTCTTTGTTCTCTTCACATCTTCTGGTCTTTCTCTGCCCTCTTCTCTCTAAATCTCTCCTCGGGTTTCACTGTGAGGGGAGAAATGGGTGTAGCCTATAATTTGTGTCAGTGTCCTTGAGGACAGAGTGAGTTGTGGCCGCAATCTGCCTCTGCATCTGCAGGGACATGTTTTAATTGTGGCCACATTTTGTCAATGTCAAATTATTTGACATGATAGAACCGTGTTGTGAATTGTGGTCTAATCTTCCCCAACAAGACTCAAGACAGAAGTATGAGGCTTCAATCTGTCCCATCATCTGAAGAGACAGAAGTGTGTTGTGGCCTTAATCTGTCCCAGAATTGGGGGGAAAAATATCCACAGGAGAGTCCTGATAACCCAGTTGAGTCCTGGGTACAAAGTGATAGCTGCAACAATGCCCCAACAGGCATTATTTAAAACCATAATTTAGATAATTAATTAATAAAAATACCACACAGAAGCACTGGATGTTATTATAATCTATATCATTACTTTTAAGACAGTAAAGAATTTGGCAGCATCAACATTTGTCAGGAAAAAGTCACATGAATCATACAATGTGAACACAAAGTGCTCATGAGTTAGTGTGAGTGAACGATGCATGTGAAACAAAGCAAGAAAATAAAAGATTGCAGCAAATGGGCTATAAAGGTATATACATATCTGATTCTAATACATGGGGAGAGCATTATCATGAGAATAGCCACTTGGTAAGCCACAGATAATAGATCGAAGTAAAGCCAGATTTAGCTGTATCAATAGTCAACATTTAAATCCTTGTTTATTTAAGGATCATCATCAGGACAAAAAGAGTTGGGAATGTAGTGCAGTAGAAAAAAGAGAAGAAAACAGAGAACATCAGGAAAAGGAAGAGAAGAAGAATGGGTGAAGTGAAATAAGGCACAGGTGTCCCATGAGTCCACCAACCTGAAAATCATCCATAAGAAGTTCTCACAGGGACCAAATTAAAAATCAAAACATGCAGAGCCAGTCCACTTGATCCAAAGGGCATCTGAAAAGTGGTTGTGAGACTGCTTGCCCCGGCCTATTGATCTAAGGAGAGGATAAGAACCTATTGGTATTCACATAAGGCTGGTTCAGTCTCATCATGAAACATCAATGAATTAGGATGGGCAACCCCCGCCAAAACCAGTTCCAGAATACTTATCATCAACAGTGGTTTAGTACTTTAAAGAACCTCATTGGGAACACATTAAAACCGGTCAAAGGAAAAAATGAATGATAACGCCCCCCCACTAGAAAGAGTAATTCCATAGAGCTCACCGCCATATGGTTTGGATGAGATATTTTATTAGTTGCAAATGAGTGGCAAGTACAACCAAGGAGCATGGAAAAGCCCAAAAAATCACTTAAAACAATCAATTAATGTTGCTTTCAAACCAATACTGCTGCCCTGCAAATAAAATCGGGGAAAGGCTTAGTTACCCACTTACCTCCGAAACTGGAGGAAAAAAAAATCACAATCCGTTGTTGTCCCCAATTTTACAGTACATGAATCACTCATTCCTAAGTTAAGGCAAACATGAACTTACATTAGATCCAAGTGTTATTTTTTTCTGAAGAACTATGCATCTAAAGCCAGAGGAGTGCCTGCTTAGTTCTAAAAAAGATACAGTCCCAGGGATTTAACACAATCAACTCCAAATATCAAGCTGAGATTACAATCAAGGCGTCTTATACCGAAAGGGATCCTGCATGTTCCTGCTACAAAGACTAGACTGTCACCCTGTATTGGCAGTCTGGCAGCACAAAGGCAGGGACCCACCGGATCCTATTTAAAAACTCGAGACACAGAATGATTCAAGTTGGGTTTTTCAGTGTGAAGGGAAAAATAGGTTACATTGCCTGGCTATAGATTAAAAAACGAAAAAGGTAGAAAAAGTAGAGGAAAGGAGAGAGTAAGAGGCCCTAACAACATATGCTGATCATAAGCTCTAATGACAAAGGGTCTGGTCTGGATGAATTCAGACCCAGTAATATTCTCAGACAAAAATTGTTTCCTCCATTATTTAAACAAAAATTAAATAATAATAATTATTGCCTCTGTTATTTGGACACTCAATAATTAATAAATAAACAAAATTGCTCTAGACAAATTGTGATATGTGCAAGTACATATAATACATAGAATGATGAAGATGAAACAACATGAATTCAGACACCAAAGTCATCATTGCATGTATTTCAACTATGAAGGGTGTTACTCGAAATGCCTTGGAACAGGTGTATATAGTCATAAAAGAGCAACCCATAATGTAAAACCTTAATTCATCAGAATCCTTGAAAGTGCTGCATTGTTCCGCTCATCCAGAGTGTTGAGGCCATTGTTTACCGAGTCACATCTTGATATCCAAAGACATTCACAACATTGCAGTAACTCTATCAGGTCACTGCCATGAAAGGGAAGAACCAGTTAGACAATCACTTGCCAAATGAAATCAGTTTCAGCATGGCTTTTTGTCAGAAAGTGTGAGGCCACTGGTTCTATTTCCACTTTACAACAATCCTATTCTTAGGTTGGATGATACTCGTCTTTGTAAAAAACAAAAAACAAGAGGGGCCTGTGTGGTGGACGATTCTTAGAAAAGAATGGTTATGTGCATAATACTCCCATATAAATCACAAAAAATGGATGCACAATTTCACAGTAAAGATGGCAGATCAAATCCCAATCTGGGAAAGATCGGTATGTCCTTGTGGGTGTCCTAAATCAGGAACAAGAGCCCTCACTCACTGTTTGGTGATATGCTTCATCATCGGGGTTTGCTTCTCGTCAGGCCGGCATTACAATGCCTGACGGGCCCCTCGAGGGGGCTCTTAACCGGAGATCTATTATTAGAGATGTTTGCCAGTAAGTGAGTGCAGTTATGTGGGATTGGTGAATAATTTGGTGAATAATGCTGTTAAAATTGACTAGAGGGAACAACGACAATAGAAACATTTATAAAGAAAATGCGCCTTTGTCAAGATTAAAAACAATGGGTAAGAGGAAATTCCGATTAATGTCTATTTTACCCTTTTCAAGTATGATATCTAATGACCTCAAACCCTATAGTCTAGGGATTTGGTAGAGGCAGGATCGGAAGTCCCCATACTGCCAAAATGAAGAATGTTAACATGTTTCTCACTCAAATAGTCAACCAAGATCAAGGTGCAATTCGTTAGGACCTAAAAAGACATCCCTAATCCTCACTCTTGTAGTGAACTAAATTAAATATATGTGGCAGGAACCCTCCTCTCATTAAATGATGGGCCCCATAGGGATAGCGCCGGGCTTAAGTGGTCCAGTCAATCTGAACATTTTTCATTGGTATGACAGCCCACAGGTGTTCCAGAGAACAGGGATACAGAAGTCGCTGAAGCAGCCCATGCTGCACCACAGATATTGCTCCCATGTCGTCGGAAGACGACACAGAGGCCCAGGAGCTGCAAGAGGGAGTACTGGGGGCTGAAGCTACATGTTGTCTGAAGTTCCCCTTGGAGGTGAAACAAACAAGCCTTGGCAGCCGCAAAGGATGGTGTGGAGGAGAGTACTGTCTTGCATGGAGTGGAAAGAGTGGAAAGGATTTACCCCACCAAAGTGCGCCAGCTGGTAGAGAGGACAAAGGGAGACTCTCCAGACCACCACCTGTGATATAGGACCCATGCCACTCAGGATGAGGGGAGATCCATACAACAGGTCACCGTTGCAGCCAGGTACCTGTAGTTACAGGGAAGTGATGCCTTCACCCCAAGGGAGATTCCTTCTTCTTGTTTTGGAAAGGCTCAAGAGTTGCTGTCTTCTGTGGATGCACAGCCGGGGAAATATTGCAAAGCTGTCAGGAATTCTGGATAAAACATTGCAGAAGAGTCTTCCCCGTGGATCTGCAGCTTGTAGGTTCATGGAGAGTCCAGTCGCAGTTCTGGGGCCTGAAGTTGAAGCAGAAGTTACAGAGGAGTCATGCTGGAATCTTGCAAGCTGAATGTGGGGACCCACCCCAGAGGAAGACCCCATAAAGCACAAAGAGCTGGCTTGGTCACCTAACCAGGTAACTACTTATCAGAGGGGGGCCTCTGACATCAACTGCCTGGCTTGTCCACTCAGATGCTCCCAGAGTTCCGTGCAAACCTTGGAATCAAGATGGCAGAGCCCAGGGACCCTCTAGAGGACCTCTGGGCACCACCCCTGGGGTGGTGATGGACAGGGGAGTGGTCACTCCCTTTCCATTGTCCAGTTTTGTGCCAGAGCAGGGACTGGGGGGTCCCTGAACTGGTGTGGACTGATTTATGCATGGAGAGCACCAAATGTGCCCTTCAAAGCAAACCCGTGGGCTGGGAAGGCTACCGCCCACAAACCAGTCACACCTATTTCCAAAGGGAGAGGGTGTTACCTTCCTCTCCTAAAGGTACTCCTTTGTTCTGCCTTCCTGGGCTTAATCACATCAAGCAGCAAGAGGGCAGAAACCTGTCTGAGGGGTGGCAGCAGCTGGGCTACCTAGAAAAACCCTGCAAGACTGGTGGTAACAATGCTGGGGTCCTATAAGAGCCCCCAGAGTGCTTGGAATCATACTTCCAATATTTGCAACAGTATTGGGGCATCATTCTGACATGTTTGATACAAAACATGCCAAGTTTGGAGTTACCATTATGTAGCTGGACATAGGTAATCATCTAAGTCTGGCACACAAATAAAATGCCGTCCCCGCACTCACGAAGTCCAGTAAAATGGGGCTGGAGTTCATGGGGGCACCTTTGCTAGTGCAGGGGTGTCCTCACACACACATGTATCTGCACCCTGCCCTCTGGGCTGAGAGGGCCTACCATAGGATGACTTACAGTGACCTGGTATAGGGACCTGTAGTGAAACCGGGTGTGTTCACCCGGTTCACGCAGACTGCAATGGCAGGCCCGCAGAACCCTTTGCATGGGCTCCCTATGGGTGGCAGAATAACTGCTGCAGCCCATAGGGATCCCCTGGAACCTCCTAGGGACTAATATGGGGGCACAAGTACGCCAATTGTGGGGAGAAAAGGTTACTAGCAACAAATGTAGAGGAGATAGCATGATCACTGGGATTCTGGTTAGCAGGCAGTAAATGGGGGTAACCATGCCAAGAAAGAGGGCACTTTCCTACAGATGCAGCACCTGAGTTGCGACCGGAACTTTGATGCACAGCCATACAGGATCAATGCATCGCTGAGCCCGAACAACATAGCCTGACTTCCTGTGTGAGGAATTGATGCAGCACCTACTGTGCAAACAAAACTCTGATGCTTCACCATACCAAATCAACGCAGCATCTGTGACTTCATCCCACAGGATTTCCAGGCATCATCTCTGGGCATCAAAACACCCCACATCACAGTGAGGATCCAAGACTGCGTGCCAGAGATTGACGCAAAGCCATGCTGCTTGGGAAGAATCAACGCATCGTCTGTTCGCTTCAGGAGATCCAAAGCACACCTTCCTTTTTCCATGCATCTCCTCCTCTGAGGTCTTTGTGCGTGTAATTTTGACGCATACCAGGTACTTTGTTCACCGAAGAGACATTTGTTGATTTTTAAAGACTTAAGACTCTTCTCAACATTGAAAAGTGATATTTGTACTGATGCTTATCAAATCTTGATCTTTTTTACCCTAATTTACTCAGAGAAATATCTTATATTTTCTAAACCTGTGTGGTGTCATTTTGTGGTGTTTTCACTGTGTTATTGCATGATTTATTGCACCAATACTTTACACACTACCTTCTAAGTTAAGCCTGACTGCACAGTACCAAGGTACCAGAGGGTGGGGGCAGGAAAATTTGGATTGTGTGTGACTTACCCTGACTAGGATTGTGGTCCCTTCTTGGACAAGGGTGTATACCTCTGCCAACTATAGACCCCATTTCAAACAGTCACATTATGGGTGTTACTGTGGGGACAAGAGCTCTTTAAATGATTTTCAATGCATACTAAAAATTTCAGGTGTCTGTGTCAATCCCACATGGTGTAATTCAATCATAACTGCATTTTGTGCAAATTTGTTTTTTTCTTAATATATGGT
Source organism: Pleurodeles waltl (assembly GCF_031143425.1). Lineage (NCBI taxonomy): Eukaryota > Metazoa > Chordata > Amphibia > Caudata > Salamandridae > Pleurodeles > Pleurodeles waltl. Next base: position 630,207,994 of record NC_090439.1, read on the forward strand.
ATTGCTTTCTTGAGCAGGAGTTTCAATGGAAATGTGTTTGTAGCTGCACGACTTAGTCTAACACTCGTTTTGGCAAATAAGATGCAAATGTCACACCCTGGATTGTTAGTTTGAATTGAAAGATCGCTTTCCATAGGAAAATACAATGATTTTGTGGTAATGTCCAGCATAATTTTGTTCACTGGACCAATGTGACTCAGCCTTGTGTTTCATGCCTTGTTACCTGTACATTTCAATGCACAGTGTTTTTATTTCTTACTCAATTCTTTTTGGGTCTCCCAATTTACATTATAATGAAGAACCGGAAGAGACATTTTTTTAAGGTGTAGGTTTATGTTAAATGTTTTATAGTGAGAAAACACCAAGCAAAGACCATTAATTAAACAATAGAAAGAACTGGCCTTCAGAGACCTAGGCCTCATTCCGACCCTGGCGGGCCGGGGACAGAGGAAGCACCGCCAACAGGCTGGTGGTGCTTCATGGGCAACTCTGACCGCGGCGGTAAAGCCGCGGTCAGAAAAGGGCAACCGGCGGTTTCCCGCCGGTTTACCCCTGCCCCAAAGAATCCTCCATGGCGGCGCTGCTCGCAGCACCGCCATGGGGATTCCGACCCCCTTCCCGCCATCCTGGTCCTGGCGGTAAAAACCGCCACGAACAGGAAGGCGGGAACGGGTGTCGCGGGGCCCCCTAACAGGGCCCCATAATGATTTTCAGTGTCTGCCTAGCAGACACTGAAAATCGCGACGGGTGCCACTGCACCCGTCGCACCCCTTCAACTCCGCCGGCTCCATTCGGAGCCGGCTTCATTGTTGAAGGGGCTTTCCCGCTGGGTCGGCGGGCGGCCTTCTGGCGGTCGCCCGCCGGCCCAGCGGGAAAGTCAGAATGACCGCGGTACGGTCTTCTTCAGAATGACCCCCTTAATGTAGTCTAACCTTTAGTAGAGCCCCTTGTGTCACAAAAGACATCAGCATATGACAGTTTATCTTTTATGTTAATAGTACTATTTTAGTGTGGTTAGTTTTACGTATACTTTGCGCATTAGCTTCAGGCTTTAGGCCTTTGTGCACTTTGCCCTGAATGTATTTTGTTCATTTGCTGACAACTTAGAGCCTCTGTGCACTTTGCTCTAAATGCTTTTTATTAGGCTTTGTACTGTTATTTTTCAAATAGCCAGTTCTACGGTGTTGTTTTTTATTCATATCACACTGTTTTGCCTACTTCAGCACTGGAGTTCTTCATAACATATTCACTCTGTTCTTCACTCAAGGATACAGTCTGGTACATTGCCGATAGACGTGGAGGGGGTTTAGATTTGGCATTCCTGCATAGGGACATTTTGTGATCACGATGACATGTTAGTTATAAAATCACTTCCTTGTCCCAATACATGCAAGAGGGAGATTCCAACCAGAGATCCACAGCTAGACGCTGACTGCCTCGTTGCAGATGCTGAACCAGATCACAGGCCTTTGCTCAGGTATGAGGGCTTATGTCTCCCCAGTGATTCGGAAAGGCAAGCTAGAAGCTTAACATGCTGTGCTCTAAATAGAACAAGCAGAGGGAGAGTAGAAACTGTTAGGCACTATGATAGCTTTGTTCTCATGTTTTACTCTCCTGGTGACTATTTCAATCCTACTGTGTTGTATTGTTCTGGTTATTGCGGCTCACGCCTTATTATCTAAAATACAGTTGTTTTATTAAAACATTATATAAAACTTATACTGTCTTTGTCATTTGTATATGAGATCATATTGTAAATGAGAGAGTTGGTTTGGATCTGAGTGACCACGACTTCCCTGAGAAGTTCCAAAGATGTCATGCGCTCGGCTGCCTAATCATTTCTTCCCCGTGTGAGAAATGAGGCACTGCTAGTTAGCCGGAGCAAAAACCGGATTTAGGGTAACAGAGTTCCTTACACGTGGGTCAGACTCAGTCCCCCACACCGTTATCGACCCTGCTGCCTAGAAATCCAGTAGTCTCATTTAGGATAATGAGAGCCCACGCGACATGGCGCCGCCAACGATTGGTCTGGCTCTAATGTTTAGGTCCGACTGACTCTCTCGGTCTCATATATATTTTGACTCCTCGGTTCCGTACACGGAGACGTCCGTGGGGCTCAGGGTTTCCGCCACCACGGGATAGGTACGTCCTATTGCTTAGTGGTTGGTTGTTCAAGCTTGAACTTTGAAAGGAAAAACCCCGATATTGGTGTGCCTTCTCTGACCTAGAGCTATTTTTTTACAAATGGCGAATCCTAATGTAGTGAATATAGCAATCAATATGCGTCACCCGCTCACAGGATATCTGATAGCACATGGACTGACAGTCCAGGGGGGTCCAGTCACTTTTGTGGTGGACGCCCATGCAGCGTATAGGACAGAACTTTTTTATTCTTGGGTCACATTTCCAGCAGTTGATGGGGGTACCAATACTTTTCACGAATACACTGTTGCGAATGCCCCTGGACAATACAGGGCTTACGCTTACTTAGAGATACCTCTATCTTATCAAGAACACCATAATTGGCTTGATGGCGCCCTCCCACATACAGTAGCACAAGTGAGGTTAGGTCCGTTGAGTAATGATGGTCCGACCTTGCCTTTATTGGCTACATACACACCATATCCTGCGGTTGCAAATTTGGCAGTGGCTGATGTGCGTCGTTTATATATAGACTTAGCTACAACATACAGAAGACTGGTTCAGTTTGTGATGCAGACATTAAATACTAATGCAGCGCGTGCTGCTCCGGTGCACCCACAAGCAGTGGTTCCGGGAATCAATCCGGCCACTGTACACTCAGTTATGGGCAAGGTACCGGCTAAACGTGAGGAAACTCCATTTTGGCTGGCGCAAAAAATTTATACGCTGGAAGCAGTATTTCCCCATACGGGACCTCAGGATAAACATAGAATTTTGACGATGTGTTTGCCATATGGGAATGTTCCTCCGGTGGACCTTTGTAATACCTGGGGCACGGTGTTTGCCGCGCTCTACACTACAGCACACGGTACGCCGACTTTAGCTAATTTACCGGAAGTGCTTAAACAAATTCAAGATGAATATGGGGCTGCCCCTGCCTTAGATTTGGGCATGCAGTTAATGGGCAATTTTGCCGCAGTTTCTTCTATTATTTTGAGTAATCTCAAGGGAGAGGCAGTAGCACTAGCCGTGCGAATGCGTCTTCGGGATGTTCCGCAGATTAATCAAGAGCGGGAACTTCCGCGAATAATAGCTGAGACATATTCAAGTATTTTTTCGCGATAGGCTAGGGGCTAGACCGCAGAAACCCCAATTGCAGGGTAAAAATAATAAAGATAATGCTAAGCAACAGCAACCTGAGGGTACAAAAATGCGCTGGGAAAAGAAAAAGGCAAACACCTAAAAAAGATGGGGGACAGTCTCCGCAACCGGAGACCCCGCAGAATAGGTATAATCTCAGGAATAGGGATAATTTGAAGATGCCTGATAGATATCAATATACTGATACACGCCAATCTTGTTCCTTTCAGGACTCCTCAGAGAAGAGAAGTGAGAGAGGTGGGTGGTCAGAGCGGAGGACGGAGTACGTGAAACCGAGACAGGATTCACAACGCTCAGCGGAGGTTTCTGTTAAACAAGAAGAGAAACCGCTGCAACAAAAACAGCATTAAAAAGAAAAAAGTGGCAGCAGTCTCAGTTAGACATGCTGCTCAAGAAGAGAGTTCTCTTTACGAACAAGACATGGGCGTTAGCACTGTTAGACAGCGCGGCAGAGGTCACAATAGTTCGCCGGAGTCTTCTAGAGCATCTGGAGGTGAAAGCAACTGATGACTTCATACAAGTCGAAACGGCAGATATGCGAGTCTCTGATCCTGATAGAGTATATCAAGTGACTCTACGATTAGCAGGGGACATTGACCGCATTATACACGCCATCTTTTGGGACCATGTGGTAAAATCATATGATGTTCTGTTGGCCGAACAGGATTGGCCACCTGACTTTGTTTGCGACTGTCCGGTTGGGGAGGATGTTATAGTACCTTCCTTCTCACCACTTGTTCCGAGAGAGCTAGCGGAGTCCTATGGTAAAACATGGGCTCTAGCACAGGCTCCCGCCCTATATAGAAATAATGTGGGGTGGGATAGACAATCACCTTATCATGTAATTCCAATAAATGGCACACCTCAGCCACAGCCGCAGTATCCTATTAAATTTGAGGCAAGGGCATCGGTTTGGAAAATTCTTACGCAATTGGAGTACCAGGGTGTAATTGAGCCCTGTGTCTCACCGATGAATAATCCCTTATTTCCGGTTGCTAAACCGGACCATTCATATAGGATAGTGGTGGATTTCAGACATTTGAATAGTCACACACGCACATATGCAATACAGAATTCACATAGCGCAGCGCTTATGAACAATATAGTGCGTAAAAAATACAAAACAACGTTCGATATCTCGAATGGATTTTTCTGCCAAAATATAGCGCCGGAAAGTCGGGACTATACCAGTTTCAGTGCGTTTGGCTCTCAAAAAAAACTTTGTCGTTTGCCTCAGGGGTATAAGAATAGCCCAGGACTGTTTTCGGCTTGTGTGACTGAAATGCTGCACGAGTTGGACCCTGAAGCGTTATCATATGTTGATGACATATATTTGACAGACGATGAGATTCTGCAACATCTAAGGCGCGTATCGCGCATTTTTGTGGGATTTGCTGATATTGGCTATAAGTTTAATTTTAAGAAATCAAAGATTGCCTTCCTCAGCGTCATTTTCCTGGGATATGAGTTATTGAGTGAGGGCAAGAGCCTAGCACCACATTTTTTGGAGAAATGTGCTTTATTGCAGCCTCCTAATACGGTTCGGAAGCTCCAGTCATTGTTGGGGTTTCTGAATTTTGGCAGAACTTACATTCCTGACTATGCTACGCGTATAAAACCCTTATACGAACTGATTCGCCCGAATTAATTGAGTAGATTTTGGACGATTGAGCATACACACATTCTGCAAGAGTTACAGACTGATCTCTTAGCAGTTAAACACTTACACACACGGGACAATAAGACACATTTAGTCATCAGGGTGATACCTGGGGCTGTTGGGTTTACGTATGTCACCTTTAATGAGGGTGAGACAGTCCCGATTGCATACAAGTCCCACTTGTATTCTGCTGCAGAAAAACGATTTGCACAGACTGAGAAAATACTCACTGCAGTACAGATGGCTGTGATTAAAGAGAGACCGCTTGCCCAGGGCCAACGCATCATTGTTGTTTCCCCGATTCCGGCCTTAGAGGCTGTTACAAAAGCGAGTGTTCCTAATTCGAAAGCTTTACACCCACGATGGATACAATGGGCTACGTCTTTGACAGCCACTGATGTAGATTACATATTTGACCCTACACTGCAGACTCAAGAATTTCTTCAATATGAAATAGAGTACCCAGTTCCTGCTGGCACATTGCCTATTGACCAATATCAAGTGGTCATGTATACCAATGGCTCTGCGCAACCAGCGATTGGGACTAAACAACAGTATTCTGCTGCATGTGCGGTGGTGAGTAGCACTATGGAGGGGGAAGTGTTCTGCCCCCGACATACTTATACTAAAACCTTGGGAGATTGCAAGGCACAGCTGGCTGAGCTCAAAGCTCTATTGTTAGCGTTGGAGCACGCGGATCCGTCGATTTTGACCTTGCTGGTCTGTGACTCCTACTACTGTGTTCAGTCTTTCAATGAATATCTGCACTATAGGAAGTTGAATGGGTTCAGAGATTCTAAAGGCAACACCATTAAACATAAATTGTTGTGGGGTAAGGTTGCGGATCTGAAAGAAACGCTTCCTAAGGTCCATGTTGTGCATACACTTGGACACCAGCGCGTTGGAATACACGTTTTTGGGAATACTTTGGCTGATGAAGCCGCAAAGTCGACAGTGGCTGTCGCCACTGTGGCCGCAGTGACTCGTTCGAGTTCCAAACCAGACACAGAGATTTCGGCTTCCATAAAAGCTACGGCTGATGGCACTCCGTTTCCTAAAGGATTTCGTTCGAAATATAGTTACTGCTTGAGTAGTGCGCTAAATGCTGTTGTTAATATTCCAGGCATTGGTGTACGTGAACTACCCAATAGAATTGAGAGACCTCGATTAATTTCTGCAGCACATGAGGGGGTGGCATCTGCACATGCTGGTGTGGCTGCCACGATTTCACTTTTACAGGCTTGTTACTGGTGGCCTGGTCTCTATAAAGAGACGAAGCAGTATGTCCTTTGTTGTGACGTCTGTCAACAAATTAAAGCATCGTCGGCTAGACGCCCGCAGCAGACGCCCCTTCTGATTTCAAACAAACCGTTACAGTGTGTGTACTTGGATCATTGTGGTCCGCTGACACCAGATAGTGCATACAAATATATATTGGTTGCTGTAGATTCGTGCTCCAGATTTGTGTGGGTATGGCCACAACGCTCGGCTGACGCTCAGACTGTTATTAAAGATTTGCGCATCTTTGTCGATACATTTGCAGTTGCGGCTTTTCATTCGGACCAGGGCCCTGCTTTTGCCTCTAAGGCATTCAGGGACACCATGGGTTCGTTGGGGGTCCAACTCCAATTCTTGTCTCCATTTCATCCCGAGGGAAATTCTGTCGTGGAGCGTTTAAATCGTGATTTAAAGCAATCCTTAACGGCCAGAGTTATAGGTACGGGTCGTAGTTGGTTAGCCCACCTATATGGAGTACAGAGAGCACTTAATAACTTGCCTAGACGGTCACTGGGGGGTCGTACTTCATATGAGTGCCTGTTTGGAACATAAATGTATGTTCCTGATCTAGATGGTCCTGGTGTGGAGGCGGCAGTTACGCCCTTTGACATAAATGATCGTGTCACTGTTTTGCAGGATTTACAACATTTCCGTGAAGACAACTCTTCTGCGAGTGCTGCCTCCTGCGGAATTAAGGATGAGCCAGTAACACCTACTGGTTGGATTCCCAGGATTGGGGATCTAGTGCGTGAAAAGGTTGCAGTAAAGAAAGAATTTGGTCCTTCTTATCGAGCACCTGTCCCTGTGTTAGGGGTGAGCGGCACGAGAACTGTGATTTTGCCGCCGCTGCAAGGGGCCAAAGGAAATCGCTTTGTTTCTATTGATAATGTCAAGTTACGACATGTGGCCGATTCTGCACAGCGGACCAAGAGGGACACCCAGTAGTTCCGGCATCCCTCTCACTACTGGGGAAGAAGTCCTGCTGCAGGTGATTTACACCGACGCTGTTTCCTCTCCGAGCTTGGGGAGGGTGGAAGATGATCTTGCGATTGTTCCACAGACAACGATTAATATGGAATCTTTTGATCAAGTTGCTGTACGTTCTACTGATGTTTCTGAACATGTGGCTTATAGCGTGCCTAGGAGAGAGCCTCCATATGCTTCTTTGTTCACAATTGCACCTTTTGCAAGAACTGCCTCTGGCTGCTTCAACGACACTGATGAAGCAGTGTCCAGCTCTTCGTCCTCGATGTCTTCTGTCCGAGGTCCACGTAAGCTGCTGAGTTGGCTTAAACGTACATATTTTGTTTTTCCTTGGAACTATTTGTGGCTTTTTATGGCTGTAATGACTCTTTTTTTAAGGTTGGGATTTGTAGTTACTTTTTTTCTAGTAATACATGGTCATTTTCTTCCTGATCGATCTGACATTGAGCACGTGGAGACTGTGTTGAGACCACATTTTTTGTCTCATATGGTTCGAAGAGACTTGTCCAATGTGAACATTTCTGCAATACCGATTCCGGATGGGATTGTGTGGGATAAAGTAATGTTTGATATATATGGTCCCACTGAATTGATTAAAATACCGTATGTCCTCAAGTTATCAATTAACTATATTGCTATACCAGGCATTGTTTCTGATGATTGGGATGTGAAGACAGTAGATTCTATGCTAACGGATTTGCAATATTATACTGTCTACGACGATGAAGATACTTACCAATTTAGAGATAATCATGGTGACATGTTTTGTTACAACTATTATGGACACCACTTTATTCATAAAGCTAGTAGCCCTAAGTCCATATTTAATTATGTGCAATGGGAACATTGCTCGACTCCTCCACAAGGGAGTTCGAAAACGTATTATGATAAATTTGCATATTTTTCTGGGCATGATCAGCGGAATGCTAAGTCTTACTATTTTAAAGTTACACCGTATTCTAATAAGCAAATTTTATTGACCGATACTAAATTACTATATTCAAATTTGTTTGTATCTAAACTTTCGGTCGAGGGGTATGAATACTGGTTAAAGACTGTTGACTTGAAAAGTGTTTGGGGTACGAAAAATTGGCAGATGCAAGGCAGGGATACATTATTTAGAGCATGTCTTATCCCTGTGCAGAGGATTTTCCTCAATGACACGGTACAACAGACTAGCTGTTTGGGCTTGGCGACAATTAGAGAGTTGAAGTTGCCTAGTATACCTGTCCCTTCCAAATTAAACAACTGGCAGCACTATGTGAATGCTACTTTTAGTGAATTTACGCATTGGGTCCAGAATGGTACGCTTAACACTTCATCGTTACATCCGGGCGGGTGGTTATTATGGCCCATAGACACTAATGAGTGTCATCAATGTTTTGTTACCTCTTCAGGGGGGTTCAGGACTAGTAGGGCAGACCCTCGTTACATTTCACCAGAACATGCTGATATTATAACTACGTACAGCGTGGGGAAGCTTTGTCAACAATGGTTGAAGTCATCCACGCTGGATGCAGTTAAGTCACATCTCAAGTTACTGTCTAATGGTACTGATTTACAAGATTTTTTGTCAGGTCCCAAGGTACCACGGAAGAAAAGGTTTTTATATGAAGTTTATAATGAGATTTGGAAACTTTCACAACAGGAGGCTGCAGCCCGGTTTAGGCAGATTGATCAGGAAAATCTGCTGCAGACTTTGTCTGTTGTTGATAATGGCATGCATACCCTTTCTGACCGTGTTTACACGATTGACAGCATTGTTTCCTCTGCTATTGACATTATTAAATCGGACATGTCTTCTTTATATCATGGGCAGAGTCAGACACGGTCATGGGTTATTAATTTACCTATCTCCACTCTGCAATTTACTTCTTGTTTGAAGCACATTCCGGTGGGTAGATATGAACTATTGGGAGACAGTTACATACACGAGGTGTGGGAGCTTCCCTTTCAATACAGATGTGTTAATGGTTTGAGGGAGGTTTTTCTTAGCGGTAGCGAATGCGAAGCTTACGTCAGACATTCCATGGTTTGTAAACAGCTGTCCTTGCACGGAGCGTGTAATGCTTCGATTGCTAACTTAGCTAGTTATTTAAAGGGTGTTCCAGTCCCGGTTATTAAAAACACTTTCCAGGTGCTTTCTAACGGCAGTTACGTTGTTCTTAACAGCGAACGCTGCTGTGGCATGCGTGCCGGCATAGTTTACGTTGTCGTTGTCAACAAGGCCGTTACGTGCTGCGGGAATGTGTTGTTTCCCCCCACTCAAATTAGGGAGGTAGCGGACATCTGGCCTCATATTGCTACTTCCAAGGTTGATTTCGACAAGTTGAGTCGGCTGAAAGCTTTATTGTTTCAAAAGCATGTGGCCCTTACATCTGCTAGCGAGACCTACGCACTTCAGGTGGCAAGGTCATCGGCGGAGATACAGTCCCTTTTGAATACTAACTTTCCAAGTCACTTCGGTGAACTTGTGGGACGTATATTTAATGCATCCAGCACTGTTGGTATTGCTCATTTTTTCAAAGCCGTTGGTGTTGGTTTCGCTCACACCTTCTCTTCCATATTCGGTATGATACCTTCGGCTATACACTCTATTTTCGGAAGCATTTTTGGGGGTTTCCCGATTACTTTGGCTTTGTTTGCTGGAGTCTTGCTATTGTTGCTATTTTTTCGCAATTGCTGTCCCGCCACTACGAGATCCTATATTTCTGCTCCCGTCAGCGCAGCTGTGTGGTGAACGCATGATGCAGCATTTTAGAGCTACACTCCTGGGCCATTTGGAGTGTGACTGGTCTCTGTCATTCAGACCGGTTTTGGATTGTGTGCAACCCGTGTTTCGGTGCCTTTGGTGCTCATTTGAACATGCACTGGCTTTCTGTCTCTCACTGCAGCGCCCTCCAGTGGTCAATCCTGATCTGTTGATGTTCCCGATTAGGGCTCATTCCCAGGCTTGTGCACTACGGTTGTGTTTGCTTCGTGAGGCGGTTAATGAGATTCCCTTCCTGGAGGAAGATGGTATTGTCTCTTTCATTGGCCCTGCACGGGGTGCAGCCCTGAATGGTTTTGGGGCTTTGGAACACACCTGCTCCATGGTACTTTGTGGCGTGGATCTTCCGATATTAACATATATCGAAGTGGAGGAGCTCCTACGTTCTATTGCTTCTGTCTGACAATTGGATTTTTTTTTTCTTCGGCAAAATTGACACTATATTGAATTTGCCTTTATCGTCACATGTTTCCTAAATTTATGACTTTGTTGTCTTCTTACCTTGTCAAAATATATTATTTTTGTTTGGGGCATGTTTTTATGTTATTGGAACCACTTGCTACCGACAAGGGGAGGGTGTAGTGTGGTTAGTTTTACGTATACTTTGCGCATTAGCTTCAGGCTTTAGGCATTTGTGCACTTTGCCCTGAATGTATTTTATTCATTTGCTGACAGCTTAGAGCCTCTGTGCACTTTGCTCTAAATGCTTTTTATTAGGCTTCGTACTGTTATTTTTCAAATAGCCAGTTCTACGGTGTTGTTTTTTATTCATATCACACTGTTTTGCCTACTTCAGCACTGGAGTTCTTCATAACATATTCACTCTGTTCTTCACTCAAGGATACAGTCTGGTACATTGCTGATATACATGGTAGGAGTTTAGGTTTGGCATTCCTGCGTAGGGACATTTTGTGATCACGATGACATGTTAGTTATAAAATCACTTCCTTGTCCCAATACATGCAAGAGGGAGATTCCGACCAGAGATCCACAGCTAGACGCTGACTGCCTCGTTGCAGATGCTGAACCAGATCACAGGCCTTTGCTCAGGTATGAGGGCTTATGTCTCCCCGGTGATTCGGAAAGGCAAGCTAGAAGCTTAACATGCTGTGCTCTAAATAGAACAAGCAGAGGGAGAGTAGAAACTGTTAGGCACTATGATAGCTTTGTTCTTATGTTTTACTCTCCTGGTGACTATTTCAATCCTACTGTGTTGTATTGTTCTGGTTATTGTGGCTCACGCCTTATTATCTCAAATACAGTCGTTTTATTAAAACATTATATAAAACTTATACTGTCTTTGTCATTTGTATATGAGATCATATTGTAAATGAGAGAGTTGGTTTGGATCTGAGTGACCACGACTTCCCTGAGAAGTTCCAAAGATGTCATGCGCTCGGCTGCCTAATCATTTCTTCCCCGTGGGAGAAATGAGGCACTGCTAGTTAGCCGGAGCAAAAAACGGATTTAGGGTAACAGAGTTCCTTACACGTGGGTCAGACTCAGTCCCCCACATCGTTATCGATCCTGCTGCCTAGAAATCCAGTAGTCTCATTTAGGATAATGAGAGCCCACGCAACACTATTAATGGTTAAACATAGAAAGCTACACTGACATACAATTTAAATGTGCACTTGCTTGTGTTTCAGAGATGGACCTAGATGGCACTTGAATTTAATCACCATAGAGGGACAAATTAATGTTCTAATGTAATTTAGATTATAGACTAGCAATGCATATAGAAATTGTATTGCATTTCTAATGATTAATGAGTTTAAAAAAGTGTGCATTGTACCTAATGAAATGCAGTAGCAAAGCGTCTCATTTGAAAAGAAATGCATTACTCATATTAATGAATTATTATTAATGCTGAATTTATAAGTTTGCATGTTACGAGTGTTTTACTAAAGCATATTAATTAAATTCATTATTATGATTCCCTTGTGTTAGCATCAGTGAGGCCTGTTGAATCTTGCAATGTGTGATTGTGTTAGAAATGCTGATTCATTTTGTATTGTGAACTTTCTTTTAGATTATGTTATCATGAGAGGCTTAGCTAGTTGGTAATAGGCTCTATTGTTTAGATATATGGAGCATGTAGCATAGCATAGTGTCCTTTAAGGATGAACATCATGGAACATGGACTGACATTGTATACATTGTTTCAAACTTGTGTGGAGTCCCACAGGTGGAAGATGTTCCCACAACAGACCTGGGAAAGAATTGGACTTTTTCAATTTAGAGTTGTGTGATCAATTTAGATTGGATGATGCCCATTCAAACATGACATGAACTGATACCTTTGATGAATCAGAATGCTTTGGGAATTCTAAAATATTGATTGACATTTGAACTTTGAGCAGCCCCTCACAGATCCTTTCTGTTCAGAGATGGTGTCCTGATGCTTGCTGATAGTGATGCTTTGCTGATGAAGATTCCCTGAATGTTGTATCCTTGTAGATTCTTATCTTTTGCCTAGCTTAGTTTGTGATCTGCAGCCTGAGATTATTTTTCCAAATAGTTTTTGCCCTTGTTATGTTTCTTGTATTTTGCCTGCACCTGTTTTCCCCACACATGTTTTCCCTGATTTGATTAGTTGTAGAGTTCACCTGTACCCAGCCAAAGATTTTGACTCTGGTATTTTGAATTGACTCATAATTGTTAACTCTGAGCAACACATCATCTTTGTAACTCAGATATTTTTGTTGATTAATGATAGTTCACTGAAACTTATTTCAACACTTTGGGCAAACTTTGGTGATTATGTATCTTTATAATCTGGTTTTGCCCTTTGTCTACATGACTCTGAGCTTGTGTTTTTGTTTTCCTTCCATGGCCACATTAGATATGGTTACATTATTTGGTGCTGTATTGAAATTCTGTTGATGGTTCTACCACACTACTTACTGGGTCCAATGATTCCTCCACCAAAGAGCATTGATTCCTGCAAAGGATGGAAATGCTTCAACAGAACCAACCCAATGAACATTGTTTTAGACCTGAATTATGAAGATGAATGTAATTTCACTGTTTGGGACTGTGCTGCCAAATTGGTCCCCAATTTGCTCAGGCAACAACACTAAAGAGCCTTGCTCCCGGATAAGAGCACTTGCCAATATTTTATGTGATTTAAACAGAAGATTGCTACAACCTTTCCACTTTTTTTTATAGTAATGTTAGTCTTTCACCAGATAATTTTTATCCATGGGCAAGGGAGTTTATTGTTAATGGCCAAGTGAGTGCACTGTGTTTGTAATGGAACTGGGTGAGAAAGAAAATTAAGAAAATGTCATGAGTGTAATTATTGAGATTGTATTTGCAGTGTTTAACAGATTTAACATTACATTCAAGCTGTGCTATGAGCCACAACCATTTGTCATGCTTATCACAGACAATGTTTTGCTGCTCTCTGGAGTCTTCTGTCCAGCCGAGCTCATGAGACCTATCACTGCACTTTTGATTCAAGTGGCTCATACTTCAGTAGGTCCATGGAAAAGGGCCATTACCTAATGTAACATTTACTTCCTAGAAGATAAGACTCGCACCATTAATTCTTATGCATACACGCAACACAGTGAGAGTGAAGTGTAAAGGGTAATCTTGCAACCTTTAGAAAATAAACTCAAAATCAAGCTCCATTTTTCCACGTTTCAGAATCAAGGCTTGAAATGTAATCAAACAGCAGACGTTTTTATTTCATGCAGCACTTATTCTGAGAGCCTTATGTGGTCATAAAGACCCGCTTGCACCAACATAAATAGTATGACAAGCGTGCCTCAGGTTTTTGCCTGCACGCTTTTCCCTAGGTTGGCCTGCTCATATCATGTAGGCAAATACTACACATTCCCAGTTCACTCACCTTGAAACTGGAAAAAATGGGTTATTTGCACATTATCTCATGCTACATGGTAAAAGACGTGGAATAGTGTGATAATTGCACGCCAAGCATATTCCACAATCGGTCGAATCAGTCTTTGGGCCATATGTACGAACGCTTTTTCCCATAGACACAGAATGGGTAAAAACCTTTGCTACATCTGGCCCTTTGTTCGGTATCGGTTGCTGGGCTCAAGAAATGAGCCATTAGGTAGGTGAAGGTTAATATTTTTATGTAGTGAACAGTGAAACTGGCTAATGAAGATTAATAAAACACCATAAGAGAAAAAAAACAAGAACAAAAATAAAACAATGCAAACTGCTTGCTCACTGTCAAGATTCAATAATTTAAAAAACACAAACGCAAGTGAAATAAATGTTACCAGTGCTGTCTACAAAATCCTATATAACCACATTTTTGAGTGGCTTCAAAGGCTACGGGCGATGTGCAAAGGAACGTTGCAATTAAGGATTTAAATGCAATTTGAAAATCTAAATTTAACACAAATCTGAAAGAGCAATTGAGCAAAAAGGAAACTTAGCAAGTACTAACGTATGGAGCTATCAAGATGCAAGTAATAAAATCCCATAATGCCGACAACTCAACGACTTCTCTTACAATCACTGCACTCAATAAGCTATATATGTTTCCTTGTTGCAGACATTGAGATAAAACAGATGAAAGCACAAAGGATGGAATTGTTTTACAGATTGAGTGGGAGATCTAAATGCTGTAGAGGTTTAAAAGAGATAACCTACACAATCTTAGCCAATATACTGAATTTATGTTGAGGGGCAACACAGAGTTAAAACAGTCACTACCCATTATTTAATAGTCATTATGGGACAGATTTTCACAGCGATTTACTGATCAGAAACCATTTGGGGCCAGATGTATGAAGCCTTTTCCACATCGCAAACGGCGAATCGGGCCGTTTGCGTCATGGAAAATGTTTTTTTGCGATTTGGTAATCTATTTACTGAATCGCAAAAAGGATTTGCAAGTCGCAATTAGGATGGGGTGTTCCCTTCCTAATTGCGAGTTGCAGTCCCATGCATGATTTGTTTTGTGACTGCGAATGCAGTCGCAAAACAATTGCAACCCATTTGCAAACGGGAAGGACCCCTCCCCCTTTGTGAATGGCAGCGAAAATATTTTTTCAGAGCAGGCAGGGGTCCTATGGACCCCTGCCTGTTCTGAAACAATGAAAAGAAAACGTATCATTTTTTGTTTTTGAAATGCATCTCGTTTTCCTTTAAGGAAAACAGGCTGCATTTAAAACAAAAACTGCTTTATTTAAAAGCAGTCACAGACATGGTGGTCTGATGTCTCCAGCAGGCCACCATCCCTGTGAGGGCGGCCATTCCCAATGGGGTCGCAAATTGCGACCTACCTCATGAATATTCATGAGCTAGGTCATTTGCAACCCCCTTGGAAATCGCAAACAGTGTCATTGACACCGTTGTACATCATGCGAGCCGCAAAACCTGAAGTTCATACATGTGGCCCTTGATTCATTAAATCAGAGGCTTTGCAACAGATAAAAAAACTTTTCCTAATGCACCAAACATAGTATAAAGTTTAGATTTATTTTTCCAACTCCTAAAATTGGCTTAGAAATTGCTACTTTGTCAATGTTTATTGATGTTTTTCAAAACACGGTACCCAGATCAAACAACTGAGCTGCATCGTACTATTTGTTTTCATTGTGTACTCAGTATAGACCAATTCTTATAGCAAAATAGGCAGAGTGAAAAACGAGTATCAAGAACACTTACATATTTCTGTAATGGGCACAAGATATAGAGTATAGGAGTAGTGGCTATTTCTACATTTCTGAATTTGTGGATACTGTACTAGCAAATGATTTAGAGGATATTTTTCAAAATGTCATACACTGGTTTACATTTGAAAGGCAAAAATGCAGGGAAGTCCAATTGCTAATAAAAAATGGTTTACTATTGTATGCTCCCACAAGTCTCCTAATACAATTGGTACCTCCCTTGTGCAGGTAAACCTAGTGCCCGTGACAGGAAGTTGTCCAAAGTGCAAAGTGGATGCAGAACACTTTTCCACCCAAAACTGACCCTCTTTTTCCAATGTAGTCAGTTCTATATTTTGGACCCTAGCTCAGCTGGCACCCAGGGAAACCTAGGCAACCTGTACATTTCTGAAAATTAAATTCAGAGGGGTACCCAAGCTGGACTGACTTGTGTGACTCTCACTACGTTTTGTTACCCAGAATCCCTTGCAAACCTCAAACTTTCATTAAAAACACATTTTCCTCACATTTCTGTGATGGTAATTTCTAGAATCTCAGGGGAGCAACAAACTTTCTTCCACCTGGCACTCCCCCAAGTCTTCTAATAAATTGGTACATCACTTTTGTGGCTGGGTCTGTGCATGCACCAGAACAAATCAAACCAAGGTCAAGGAGAGTCCCTTTCTGAGGACTTCCATTGATGTTAGTTTGATGAGTTTCGGTTGTGACCACTAGTTCCAGTGACACACGTGGGGCAGCATTTTTATAAGAACAAGTGGGGAAACACTGGATGGCAGGACGTTTGTGGTTTCCTTCTTATTCTGGAAAAATATGGCACAAAATGAGATGAAAATATGTGCTTTGAGTCACATATTTAGGTTTGCAGAGCATTGTGGGTAGGAAAAGCTAATGAGATCCATGAGAGGCCCACCGCCCTGTACTCCCCTGGGTGCTAGTTTATGAAAATATCAAGAGTTGGCAGATTTATCCTAGAGACAATGTACACCCTGGCAGAGAAAGACAGAAAAGACAAACATTACTGCACACTCATCTATTCCTAAAGTACACACACATACAGGTTGGATTTGGCACAAGGTAGGGTGAATGTTCAAAATGTAAAATTATATTAACAACAGATTTCACAAAATAAAATACACTGATTATAATTGAAAGGTTAAAAAACTGAACCAATGACTCACAGCACAGCTCATGAGCTGTAAAGCCATGTCAAGGCACCAACTGCTTTACAGGCCATTCACAGATCTTTCATACATGACACATACAAGACCATTCCCAGCCGTGGGCCCAGCACATTACAAGACTCACATCAAGAGACAGCGCCATTCAAGGGCCCATCACTTTCATACACACACATGCTTGTCATAGCAATCACACCGGCTGGCGGCTGACAGAGTGTGTGGCCTGGAGTTTGGCTTAGCAGTGTGGGTAGTGACCAGCAGCAAGTCACTACTCACACAGTACCAGCCAAGCGCTAGTTCACACACACCGCCAGTCAAGCACCAGTCAACAGACAACACTAACCAAGCACCAGTCCATGGACACCACCATCTAAGCAACAGTCCACGCACATCGCCATCCAAGCAACAGTCGTCACACACCACCATCCAAGCAACAGTCCAGACACACCACCAGCTAAATGCCAGTCTACGCACACTGCCAGCCAGCCAAGTGCCAATCCATGCACACCACTATCACATTTTTTTTTAACAAAAAAGAAAACACAAACAAATTGGAAGTAAATACAATCCAACAGTGAAATCACACCAAAAAATATAAAAGTATACAGACCAGTTAGTTCACTTTTAGGCTCACAGTGCCTTTCAATAACTCTGTTATGCCTGTGGTGAAATTTAAAGCATGTGGCCACACGCAGCCCAGGTTTAAAAGAAACTGGGGCAGTAAATATGACTCTCCTTCTGCTCTTCAGGATACAGACTCTTCATCAGTAATTGTTGTTTTTGGATGTGGGAAGAATGTAGGGCCTGATTTATAACTATGCAAATGGAATAACCTGTCACAAATGTGACCGATATCCCGTATTACGATTCTCATAGGCAAAAATTGGATCATAATACAGCAGAGGAGAAATACATCACATTTGTGATGGATAACCCCCTCCACCAATTGTTAAATCAAGCCTGTAACCAGGAAAGTATTGATCTTTCAATCTAGTCACATCATCCAGCACTCCAACTCTAGGAACACTTGCCTTTTCCACTACAACAAGGCTGCCTATCACAGACTGCTGAAACTGAAGAAATGTCATCTTTGACTTTGGAGAACAATTTATGGATACAAAAAAAGCATTAAAGGTTGCTAAGTTAAACAAATAGATAGCCAACTTCTTATACCAAATGCATGCCTTACAGACAGCAGTATAGGCTTCTAACCTCTGAGCTACTCTCTCTACACCTTCCATGTGCTTATTGTAGTCTAAAATGCGCACAGGTTTCCACACTTCAACAAACTGACCCCAATCAGTTACAGGTGCAGTACTATCATCATGGATGGTAGTCAACATGTAAACATCTCTCATATCTGCAAATTTCAGCGCTAGAAGTTCATCACTATGCAAGGCATTGCAGTGTCCCCTCTCAAGTTGTTTTTTTTACATACAAGCTGTTTTAGGTAACCTTTATGGTTAGAGAGAACCGTGCTACAAGCAACAGTGTCCACTTTGAAAAATTCCCTGAACAATTACACACCAATGTAGAAGATATCTACATATAAATGGTGACCTTTGTTAAGAAGTCCTCTACCAAGTTCCCACACATTATTCTCACTAACTATGAAAGTGGATAGACAACAAGGGGGGTCAATAGTGGAATCCCTACCAGTGTACACCCTGAAATATACACTTATCCAGTACTACTCTCAGACAGCATATATATCTTTATTCCGTAACGGTCTCTCTTGTTAAGAATATACTGCCTAATAATCATACAGCCCTTGAACAGGACTTAGGACTCATCCACAGCTATTTCTTTCCTTAGAACATAGTTCTCTGAAAATTGAGTTCTATAGTGATCAAGGACAGGCCAAATCTTAAAAAGATGGTCACAATCATGGTGATCTTGTGGCAACACTGAAGCATTATCAACAAAATGCAGCATCCGAAGTAGAAGCAAATACCAATCACAACTCATGGTTGCAGAAAATATAGCCATTGCCATCAAGGGACTAGTAGACCAATAAGAACACAGTGACGGCTTCCTTTCTTATCAAGCCCATAAACAAAAATAAAGCCAAGGACTTCTTCAACTCATCCAGGTTTGTGGGAGTCCACCGGGTAGCTCTGGTGCAGGGCTTAAGTCTGGCACTGTTGCCCCTAAACTACTGTTCAGCATACAAATTACTGTGGTCCACAATCTCATTCAAAAAGTACATCATCCGTAACAACTTATAGGCAAAATGTTTTCCGCATTCACTCTATACCCTGCAACTCCACTAAAGGTAGGCAACGCTGGCTGTTCCATGTTTGGGCAACCCAGAGTTCAGCTCTTCCAATGGGAAGCCTCTCAACCCCATGTTGCAATCCAGATGCCTCTTGCTGCACCAGTGGCACATCATTGTCCTCCTCTTTAAGAAGAACTTCCTCCCCACTCGGAGTTGCTTCATCATCAGATGATTTTTCTCGGACAGAACATTCACTGCAAAAATCTTGCAGTTCCTTCTCTTCCTCAGATGCATAGTCACTCTTATAATCATGGTCAGAGGAAGATTCAAAAAGCATTCCAACAACCTGCTGAGTGGTAATCCTGCGGCAAGCCATAATTCTTACTAACAAAAGTAACTTGCCAAATAAGTTAACAATAACCAACACTGTGGAAAATTAGTAATAAACAAAGTGTGGCTTTATCAATCAGAAAGTGCAGGTACTACCATATAGTAACCTGGAAGGAAAAGTCAATCAATACAAAGCACACCAAAACCTATATACTCGGATATGATACCACTCACTTTCCAGAGACAGCTAGACTCAGGATCACCTGCACTTTCTCTGCACCAACACAGCAAGCACCAATGATATCCCACTAGAAAGGAAAAACAAAAGAAAATTAGACACAAGACAACACAATACACATTGTGCCCCAACCCAAGGAGAATTTCATGCACATTAAAACAGAAGATATGCTGCTGCTATTACACCATTTACAAAAAAGTACATAGACACTTTTTCTTACCAAGTACATGAAACTACACAATCTACCAGTGCTAAAACCAGAAGCAGGAAGCACAGCAAAGGAAATCAAAAGCTGTAGGCTAGAATCAATAGGAGAAATAAAATATAACAATCACAAACGCAAATGATGACAATAAATAAAACAGTTAACATGATAAAACACCATGACCACCGAAATGCCAGCCATACACCTTGCCAGCAAGAAGCCAGTCAACACACATGATCAGCCAATTCAAATTCACCACCAGCCATGTGTCAGTCCATACACATTGCCAGACAAATGCTAATACACACACAGTGAGCCAAACGTCAATACACACAGACCATCAGCCAAACTTCAATTCACACACACAGAAACTTTCCCTGGGGGGCAGATAGACCTAAAAAAGGGCCAATCTACTCACAAGATGGACAGAAACCCTCAAAGCAAACACCTAAGCAAGGGCATGCAGCTACACAACTGCAGATCTACCAGTGAGAAAACCGCTAAAAGGAGTCACAGCAAATGAAATCAAAAGCTATGCTCTAGAATAAAAAGGAGAGATAAAACATTAAAATCACAAATGCAAATTATGACAAGAAATAAAAAAGCTAACATGATAAAACACTATGCCCATCCAAATGCACTCCACACACATCGCCAGCCAGAAAGCCAGAAGCCAGTCAACACACACCATCAGCCGATCCACATACACCACCGGCCAAGCGCTGGTCCACACACTCTGCCAGAAAAATGCCAGTACAGACATAGCCAGCCAAACACTACTACACGTATACTGTCAGCCGAACTCCAGTTCACACACAGAAACCTTCCCTCAGGGGCAGATGGACCGAAAAATATGTCCAATCTGCTTCCAGGGGTTAGATATGGGCAAAATATTCAGGCCTAAAAGGGGAGCGACCCTTGCCCAAGGGGCTGCTCAACAAATAGCAGTAATTGCATGCACTAAAAATCCCTCGTGTTTAGTGGGTTCACCCCTTGGGGCAGAGGGGCCTAAAAACATATGTCTGATCTGCCCCCAAGGAGAGCAGAAATAGCCAAAATATTCACCCCAAAAGGAGAATGACCCTTGCCCAAGGGCTCGCTCCCTAAACAACAATATTTGCATGCACAAAAAATCCCTGATGTCTAATGGATTTTGCCCCCCTTGGGGGCAGATGGGCCTACAACGTATGGCCAATCCGCCCCCAAGGAGGGCAGAAACAGCTAAAATATTCAACCCCAAAAGCAGCGACTCTTGCCAAGGGGCCACTCCCCAAATCAACATTTCATGCAAATAATAAAAATCGCTGGTGCATAGTGGCTCCTGCCCCCCTTGGAGGCAGATGGCCCTGCAATATATAGCTGATCTGCCCCCACAGTGACAGAAATGACCAAAATATTCATTCCCAATAGGAAAGTGACGCTTGCCCAAGGGGCTGCTCCCCAAATCCACATTTCCTGCAAATGATAGAAATCCCTGATGTGTAGTGGACATTTCCCATGCACGATCTCAGCCCCATGTACAATCATGCAGCAGGAATGCACTTCAAAGAGACATTGAGGAAAGGAAAACTTTTCCTTTCCCCTGATGCCCCTTTGGCTGGCCTGAACCCATCCCTGGAGGATAAACACCAACAGTTCTTCTGACCGCATTGAAAGCAAATATCCAGCGAGTTTTGAAGATGTTGATTCATCGTGTGCACCAACATCATCAGAACGCCGAGGGAGGGTGTCATTGGTGGTAGTGGAAGTGCTGTCGCTGCCATCCCTGGTGAGGGGGTTTTAAGGTGTGGCCCACAGGGGCAGCACCAGTGCTTCCCCCGTACTTGTGTGTAAGGACGGCTGGGAGCTGACCTACGCACACACCACTGTGGCGTCGGATAACTCCCAGTTGTTCTATGCATGCAAAGGGTTAAAAGCAGCCCTATTTCTTTAAGGAAATTGGACTGCTTTAAAAACAAAAAATGTTTTCCTTTTTAAAATGTTTTGACAAGAATTGTGGTCTCCAGTTTCCTTGAGTAATGCCATCCTTGTGATGGTAGATATTCCTAGGGAGTCATAAACTGCAACCTGCTTAGTTGTTCTGCAACCCTCTACCAGTCCTTATTTTGCAAACTGACCTATTAGCACCAAGTTTGGTTTGCAAAATTAGGTACAGGTCATCAAATTTGGGCTGCAATTCGCAACTTCTGTTTCTGACCATTATCTTAGTGCATCTGGTCCCTGTTTTCTTCACAATGGCCTCATTGAGTAACCAGTCCTCCGTGGCCACATGCTTCTAATGCCCATTTCCTAGAGCCATGTTCATTATGATCTAACACCCACATTTACTTCCTTGAAATACCAATCGACTTACAGCATAGTCCTACCTGATTGCTAATTTATCATTTATTATATCACAAGGGACTTTGAGAACATTGAAAAGTTTTTTTCATGCTTATAAAGTTATCGGATACTTTCACTAGGAATTTCATTCTACTATATTAATTAGCTATAAATTTGAATTTTAACTTTTTTGACAATATTGACATTAAAACATTGTGACCATACTAAAGTGTATATGCCAAGGGTTCATTCATTATTCATATTTCAAGTCTGAATAATGAGATGTGCTTTTTCTAAAGAGATGATAAAGACATTTACACAGTTCATCAACTTATTTCCATACGGAGATACATTCTTATGTATTTCTGAGGCTGTCATAGGTAGAAACAGACTATTCAAGACTCCTTCATAGCAACCATAAATACTCAAACTTAGTCTATGATCATGTCACATCTACTTCACATAAAGGCAGTTGAATTAGATATTTTAGGTACTGCACAGCTAATTTAGGATATTCAACAAGGAGTTATACACAGTGTATCAGAAGTTACTTGTGTTGGTATGTGTCGGTGGCCTCCTCAGCTCTTTGTTATGAGGAACCTGACTCTTTAGTCCCATCTGGCAAGTAGCAGTCTCATATGTTCACAAAGCTACACTGCATTCTTTTCTTTTTTGGGTGATTTATAGAGCGCCTAGCTTCCCTAAGCGTTTACCATCAATAAAAAGTATGAGTAGTAGTCTGTGTAATCTGTGTAATCCATTTTGCAAACAACCATAGCTCTCTGTGTAATCCATTTTGCAAACTACCATGGCCCTCATTACAACCCTGGCAGTAAATGCCGCTTACTGCCGTGCAGAATACCGCAACATACCGCTGCGGCCGCGAAATTCCGCTACAGCTATTACAACCCACGGCTCGGAATCCACCATAATACAGTCACCCACAAAAGCCCGCCACACCAAAGGTCAGTGATAAACTGGCGATAACAAAACCTCCACTGTCACGCCAACAGGAATACGCCCACACTATCACACCCACGAATCAACGCAGCGGTCTTTCAATCGCGGTAATCCATTGGCGGTACACACCGCTGTGCTCAAAATACACACACATGTACAAAACACAACCACATTGGACAATTCAAAATACACACACCTGATACACATACACACACCACTCTCACACACTCACCCCACTATAAAACACATACCCATATTAGCCACAAACCCTTACTACCAGAAATTTGAAAGCAGGCCAGAGAGAGACACTACCTAAACCAACACCAGCATCCATAGACACACAACACCATCACTTACACAACATCCACGCACCTCAAACAATACACACCAACACATCCCCTCACACATCACAACACACACCACCTCACACATCACCCACACCACATCATGGCACCTCAACGACACCCCAGTTTCTCTGAGGAGGAGCTCCGGGTCATGGTGGAGGAAATCGTCCGGGTAGAGCCACAACTATTCGGATCACAGGTGTAGCACACCTCCATTGCAAGGAAGATGGAGCTATGACACAGAATTGTCAACAGGGTCAATGCAGTGGGACAGCATCCAAGAACTCGGGATGACATCAGGAAGAGGTGGAACGACCTACGGGGGAAGGTAAATTCTGTGGTCTCCAGACACCAGATTGCTGTACAGAGGACTGGCGGTGGACCCCCACCTCCTCCCCCACAACTAACAACATGGAAGGAGCAAGTCTTTGCAATACTGTATCCTGAGGGCCTCGCAGGAGTAGGAGGAGGACTGGACTCTGGTGAGACATATCTTTATTACCATATCCCCCACCCCACCTGCATGCCATCACATACCCCCACCATCACCCCCATCACTCCAACACTTCACATATGCCCCACGATCACAACCCAGCCATCCCAATACCAAGCTCTGCATGCAACACCAAAGCATGGACACCCATTACCAAAGCATGTCCACTACAGATACCCACACAGACCCAAAACCAACTATCACACAAGGACCAAGCCAAGAAAGCAAGCACTGGAGTACAGGGTCACTCAGCCATTGCACACAATGGCACACACAGATGCAATAATCATGCCTTTACACCCCTACAGGACCCCTACCCAACCTCACCGGACAGGAGGTGCCAGACATAGCCAGTCCCCCACAGAAGAGACCCACAGTGATGACAGCAGCTCTGCACAACTGGATCAAGATGACCAGCCCGGCCCATCAGGGACCTCAGGATAGTCGGTTCCCCTGACACAGTCACAAACCACCACTGAACCTCCCCCCGCAGGATACACCCGCACAGCAACCACCCAGCGGGCCCATCCCTCTGTCCCCAGGACACGTCAATCAGCAGTGTGTCCACCATTGCTGGGAACCCAGGCAACCCCACAAACCCAAGAAAATCAGGGACCTGTGGGCAGTGGCAGTGGGCACACGGTTCAGGGGACAGAGGCACAGGAAAACAGGGAAGCTGGGAGGACTGCTGTGCGACAGGGGGAGGACAGGCCCAGGGAACGAGGCACTCTCCAACATCATGGGAGCTTACCATCATTCCCAGGAGACGATGGCAACGGGTCTGGCCAAGTTTCAGGAGACCCAGCGGCTTCAGGAAGAACACTACTTTGGGATCAGGGAGGACTTCAAGTCCATTAACAACACCCTGGCCACCATTGCAGGGGTGCTGCAAGACCTTGTCAATACCAGGAGGGACACAGTGGCACAACAAGGGGCCCCTGACACTAGCCTGGACGATGAACAGCCCTCCACCTCCGCCGGCGCTAGTGGACAGAAGGCACCGCTACAGGAACACGACACCAGCACCCCACCCCGTGCAGATGGAGAACCACCCCGCAAACGGTTCCTGAGATCCAGGAACAAGACAGAGAACATTGCCAAGACCCCCGCCAGGAAATGAGACCCCCCTGAATGTCACCCTTCTGTCCCACTTTGTCACCCTGTCCATCCTTAAACTGCCATTGCTCCACTTCCTATGCCCCTTTGGACAATGCTCCTGTGAAACAAATAGACGGGACTCTGCCATGGACATTCCTCCACCATCCCCCAGCCCATTTTACAACCCCTTCCACTTATTTGCACAGAAATAAACACACTTCAAACACAAAACAATCTGGAGTCAGTCTGTGCTCCCACAAACGTGTAATTGCAATAAGCATGGTATATAGCAATGTCAATTTACTTGTGCACATACCGATGTTACACAGCTGAAGGCCTGGAGGAAATATAGCAGAGGGCACAAAGTGGGACACACATCTATGAAATGGAAAGGCAAAGTGACAAGTCAGGGTACATACTCTGAGTGAAAATGACAGACTTATGCTAGCTCCAGAAATTGTATGAGATGTGGGAAGCAGTGACATGTTCTTACCTGTGTCTCACTGGAAGTGTTGCATGATTATGTTGTTTCGGTTGTCGATATCCTCTTCTTCTGCCTCCTCTTCTTCAATATCCACAGGCTCCAAAGCTGCCACAAGACCACCAGCTGGCCCATCCTCCTGCAGAAAAGGCACCTGCCATCGCACAGCCAGGTTGTGCAGCATACAGCAGGCCACGATGATCTGGCATACCTTCTTCGGTGAGTAGTAAAGGGAACCACCTGTCATATGGAGGCACCGGAATCTGGCCTTCAGGAGGCCCAAGGTTTGTTCGATCACCCTCCTAGTTTGCCCATGTGCCTCATTGTAGCGTTCCTCTGCCCTTGTCCTGGGATTCCTCACTAGGGTCAGTAGCCATGACAGGTTGGGGTAACCAGAGTCACCTGCAAATATCGAAGGACAATTGTTAGACACACACTAACCCTTAGGGACAACCCCATAACCAGACACCTATTCACACTCTATTGGGTCCTTGGCCTCACGTATTAGCCACACCTGGTGCCTCTGTATTTGCCCCATCACATAAGGGATGCTGCTATTCCTCAACAAGTAGGCATCATGCACTAAGCCAGGAAACTTGGCATTCACATGGGAGATGTACTGGTCTGCCAAACACACCATCTGCACATTCATCGAATGGTAGCTCTTCCGGTTTCTGTACACCTGTTCACTCCTGTGGGGGGGTACCAATGCCACATGTGTCCCATCAATGGCACCAATGATGTTGGGGATATGTCCCAGGGCATAGAAGTCACCTTTCACTATTGGCAAATCCTCCACCCGAGGAAACACGATGTAGCTGCGCATGTGTTTCAGCAGGGCAGACAACACTCTGGACAACATGTTAGAGAACAATGGCTGGGACATCCCTGATGCAAAGGCCACTGTTGTTTGAAAGGAACCACTTGTCAGGAAATGGAGTACTGACAGGACCTGCACTAGAGGGGGTGTCCCTGTGGAATGGCGGATAGCTGACATCAGGTCTGGCTCCAACTGGGCACACAGTTCCTGAATTGTTGCACGATCAAGTCTGTATGTGATAATTATGTGTCTCTCTTCCATTGTGGACAGGTCCACCAGGGGTCTGTATACCGGAGGATGCCGCCATCTCATCACCTGCCCCAGCAGACGTGCCCTATGGAGGAGAACAGCGAGCAGAGAGTCAGCCAACACTGAGGGATCCCAAAATGTAATTTGCACAAATGTATTAATCCGCAATGTGCATGTAACTGTGAGTATTCCAGGCCTACATAGGTGTGACGCTGTTATTATTAATGCCATGTGGCCCCCTGAAATGGCAGCTGCCTGACCTGTAAGGTGGGACAAGGGGATATGAGGTAACTGCGCTGGCATTCTACATCGTCGCGGTGGGCAGTCGAAGACCGCAGCGCTATTCTGCATTGGTTAACATTGGGCCCTATGGGTCCGAGGAGCCAATGACGATGTACGCCGGCGGTGACGGTACGCACCGCCGCGGACGTGACCGCCATTTTCTGCCTGTTCACTCACTTGATACCTGACCTTCAACAGGAGAGGACCTACACTGCAAGTGCTGCTGTGACCTGTGTCCGGAAGCGACGATGGCTCATGTGTCTGGGGAAAGGGCCCCTGCCTTCACTTCGGAGGAGTTGGAGAGACTAGTGGATGGGGTCCTCCCCCAGTACACGCAACTGTACGGTCCTCCAGACAAACAGGTGAGTACACTGTGAGCATGCTGCCTGGGCAATGCCTGTTTTGAGTGGTGTGGATGGAAGATAAATGGGGGGTGCTGAGGCCTGCATGTGCGGATGGGGAGTGTATGTGCGTCAGGGCAAGGGTGGGAACGGGGCAATGAGTATGACGGTCCGGACGGGTAAGTAATGTCCTTTCCTCCTGTACCATACCTCTAGGTCAGCCCTCACCAGAAGAAGGGTATTTGGTGTGCCATCACCAAGGACGTCTGGACCCTGGGGGTCCACCACAGATGGAGCACCCACTGCCAGATAAGATGGGAGGACCTGCGCCGCTGGAGCAAGAAGACGGCGGAGGCCCAGCTGGGGGTGGCCTCCCAACGTGGAAGGGGTGCCCGTAGCACCATGACCCCCCTGATGTTCCGGATCCTGGCGGTGGCATATCCGGAGTTAGATGGGCACTTGAGGGCATCACAGCAGCCACAAGGGGGTGAGTACACTCTCATTCATCTGACTTTCTGCGCATTACGAGGTGTCTGGGTGGGGGAGGCGGGCAGTGGGTTCCCTTAGGCCAGGGTGATCTTGGTAGGCAAGGTCCCTTGTGAGGCAGGCTATGTGGCACTCCAACCCCACTAGTGGTTAGAGCAACCTACACCTAGTCAGGCTCCCGTGACTTCCAGGTGTGCAGCAATTGGGCTTAGGCCTCGTACCCCATGGGCATGTGATTAATCAAGGAACTATAAGTGCATGGCGTAGTGCAGAGGGCTGCTCTCTGTGTGTTGTGTCCGCCAACGGTAGTGGTAAGCATGCACTCAACATGTCTTTCTTCTGTCTTCCGCTCCCTTTTTGTGGTCTCCCTGTTCTTGTGTGCAATAGCATCATCAGGCGGAGGAGCATTGGCACCGGAGCAGGAGGGAGCTGCATCCCACTTTGCACTGGAGGGTGAAGCAATGGAGTCTGAACCCACCAGTGGGATGGAGGGCGAGGGGAGCTCCACGGCGGGGACAGGAGCAGAGACCAGCGACAGCGACTCCTCCTCTGATGGGAGCTCCCTTGCAGTGGTGGGCCTCTCTGTGCCCCCCGCATCAACAGATACAGCCGCCACCCCCCTTCCCCCACACCCACACCCCCTCCATCTACCAATCCCAGTGTGTCTAAAAATCTTTTCATGGCTAACATTTACCTCTTCCCTACACCTCCCCCCGTCCTTCCCCTAGAGCCAGGCTTTCCAGGTCCCAGCCAGGCACCTCAGCCACCACATCCCCAGGCACAGTGGTGCCAGCAACAGCGGTATCATGGAGTGTACGAACCATCAGGGCTGCCAGTGTGCCATGGAGCGAGGGCAAGGACATTCCACCACCTGCCAAGGTTAAAAAGTTGCCCACATCCCAGAGGGAGAAGCCGAAAACACCTGCCACCAAGGGGTCAGCGAAAATGAAAGTGGATCGTGGCAAGACAACTGCACAATCATCAAAGGTGGGAAAGGGCCAATAACTGAAGGGCAGGTCAGGAGAGGGCATGGTGGCACCGACTGAGGGACCAGTGTCACACCTTCTGTCCACGTCCATGCCAACCTGTATGGCGGCGAACACCGCCACCTGCACCGCCACCTGCACCGCCCCCGGCACTTCTACAGCCGCCGCGACAGTCTCCAGCCTCTTCCCCAGTGGGCAGCCGTCCGAGGTTGCAGGAGACATCCAGCTTTCTCCCTCAGCAGGTGCTGACACATGCCCCGCTGCCACAGACCCCGCCGCGAGCACCGCCGCCACAGACCCTGCCGCCAGCACCGCCGCCAAAGACCCTGCAGTCAGCACCGCTGCCACAGACCCCGCAGCCAGCACCGCCACCACAGACCCAGCCGCCAGCAACGCCACCACAGACCCCACCACCAGCACCGCCACCACAAACCCCGCAGCCAGCACCGCCGCCACAGACCCCGCAGCCAGCACCGCCAGTGGAGTGACTTCCTCGGACAGTGGCACCACCGCAGACATGCCTACCATCCCCAGTGGTCAGTCGTCCAAGGCTGGTGGTGAGTTCCAGGACCCTGGGCAGCTTCCATGAAGCATTACTGACACCACAGTTGTCAATTGCAGGTGGAATGCGAAGCTGCAGCAGTGTGGGGTATGTCGCAGCCTCCATGGCGTATCATGCTACCTGTACCTCGGCAACCTTGTGGCACACAGACCCATGTGAGGGAATTGTACCAGCCACACTGCACGTGGAGCACTGTGGGCACCAAGCCCCCTCCAGAACCAGTGGAGAGATACGTCCACTACTTCAGTCCTTGGCAGGATTAAGCACTCTGGGCACAAGGCCCCCTCCAGAACCAGTGGAGAGATACATCCACTACCTCAGTCCTTGGCAGGATGAAGCACTCTGGGCACAAGGCCCCCTCCAGAACCAGTGGAGACTGCTATCCACTTGAGAGACTGAGTGTACCGCCGGTTTTCCGCTGCCCTGGGGAATCCTCCATGGCGGCGCAGCTTGCTGCGCCGCCATGGGGATTCCGACCGCCATCCTGTTCCTGGCGGTTTCGGCCGCCAGGAACAGGATGGCGGTATGGGGTGTCGTGGGGCCCCTGGGGCCCCTGCAGTGCCCATGCCAATGGCATGGGCACTGCAGGGGCCTCCTAACAGGGCCCCACAAAGATTTTCAGTGTCTGCCATGCAGACACTGAAAATCGCGACGGGTGCAACTGCACCCGTCGCACCCCTTCCACTCCGCCGGCTCCATTCGGAGCCGGCATCCTCATGGAAGGGTGTTTCCCGCTGGGCTGGCGGGCGGCCTTCTGGCGGTCGCCCGCCAGCCCAGTGGGAAACCCAGAATAACCGCGGCGGTCTTCTGACCGCGCAGCGGTATTCTGGCGGCTCCCGCCGGCCCTGCGGTTACCGCGCCCGGCGGGAGTCAGAATGACCCCCTGAGTGTCATACGTCAGGCTGCCACAAATCATCTTTGCTTTCTATGTTTGGGTAAGGTGCTGCTAGTTAGCCAAAAGGGTTTGTGCAACAACTGACAAGACAGTGTGGGATTCACTCAGTCACCCACAAATGGTGATGCTACCGCCCCAAATCCAGCAGTCTTGTTCCAATAATAAGAGTCCTATGACAAAGGAGATCTAGTATTTTCCTCAGCATCCTGATCATGCCATAATGATTTTCTGAAACTTTCCTGGCTTTGGTGTCAAAAGTGAGTGAATTGTCAAACCATAATCCCAGGTTTTTTATTGAAGATATGAGACAGGGTGCATCACCTTGGGAGTCTGGCTGGCTTACTTGACCAAGCATTAAGATCATTACCCACAACCATAACTTCATTTTTTTTCACTGCTAAGTTTAAAGCAGCAGGCTGCCATCTAGTTGCTCACTTTCTGTAGGCAGAGTCCCAATTGTGATCCTTTTGCTTGCTTCTCAGAGGTAAGGGACAGTACAAGTTGTGAATCATCCTCATAGTTGATAATTGAGAGGCCAAACGTTTGGACTATGTCAGGCACTGGGCTGACATAAAATTTAAATAGTGTGGAGCTCAAGGAGGAGGCCTGAGGGACCCCACATTTCTGAAGAAAGACCTCTGAATAGCAAGGGTTTTCATACATTAGAAAACTCCTAACTTCTGTGAGTGAGGAGAGTCAATCCAGTGCGATACCACCTATTTCTGCACTCTCCAATCTCAAAATTTGGGAGTTGGAAGGGCCACAGTGTCAAATGCCACACTTACATCCAGTAATATGACTGTAGCTGTCCCCTCTTGGACTAAGATCCTTTTTAAATCTTCTGCTAGTACCAGGAGAGCAGTCCCAGTGCCATGTGGTGAGTTTGAAGCCTGTTTGTGAGAAATGAAAGATTTCATTAGCTTCAAGGAATCGTGTTAGATGTTGATCCACATATTTTTCCACTATCTTACCAGCACTTGGTAGTAAAGAGATTGGTCTATAATTTTCCAGTTGCTTTGGGTCTAAGGTGCATTTTTTCAGTAAAGGTTTTACCACTGAATGCTTCTAGAGGGGAGGTAGAGTCCCACGTCTCAAAGATAGGTTGAGCAGATCTAATAAAACAAGAAATATCTCACTGATCCAATGGGGTTCAATTGGGGACCTGATTTAACATTATCACATAAGGACTGAAGATCTTCACCACTAATAGGTGGAAACGATGTGAGATGCCCCCTAATGGACTTGACATGTCCAGAGAATTTGAAGTCCCTACTGCCTGTGGATAAGGTGGTGTATATCTTGGTGACTTTTTCCAAAAACAATTTAGCCAATTCGTTACAATGAGCTGCTGATGGTGAAGGGAGAAGATTATCCAGAAATTACTTTATATTATTTTTTATAGTCTGCTTACATTCAGCATCATAAAATTTCCTTTCCCTAGCCTACATTCTTTTTTAACTGTGACTCTATTGACGCAGGTACTGAGGGCCATTTGCACACAAGGCCCACCATCAACATGGCGCCATTCTATCATCATACCCATATACAAAAAGGGGGATTGCCTTAACCCAGCCTGTTATAGGCCAATTTCTCTCCTCGATACATCAGCCAAATTAGCGGGGAGAGTAATTCTAAATAGACTTCAAACATGGGCGGAAGATAATAACATTCTATCCCCAGTGCAGTATGGCTTCCGCACAGGACTAGGTACAGTGGAACAGGCTCTGAACTTAACTATCCTAGTGGGGAAGTATACAAAGAACAGAGAGGGTAATTTGCACCTGGCCTTTATAGATTTGTCCTCAGCATTTGACTGTGTCTTGCATGAAAAGTTATGGGATATTCTAATAAGCATGGGGGTCGAACCAACAATAGTCCATTTCATAAGGGATCTGTATACTGGGTGCAGAGCAAGAGTAAGGTACGGGATGAGAGGGGAATGTACTAAGTCTTTTGGCATATACAGAGGGGTGCGTCAAGGCTGCGTTCTCGCACCACTTCTATTTTCATTATACATAAACAACCTAGAAAGTGAATTGATAAGCAAATGTAAAGACCTTCCACAAATAGGCAATCGCCCCGTTCCTGCACTTCTTTACGCAGACGATGCAGTACTCATGGCCAGGACACCGCTAGCCCTCCAGAAACTCCTAACCAATTGTATAAATTACATGACAGCCCTGGGCCTCACAGTCAACCGATCGAAAACGTTCAAAAATGAACTGTGGCAGGAAACTGAGCAAGTCCTATAAAATCACTATTCACGAGGACAAGGTGAAGATAGCTCCCACCTTCTCATATTTGGGCATAATGTTCGATAAACAAGCCACTTGGGCACACTGCGTGAAAACAAAAAAAGACCAGATCATTAAAACAACGGCAGCCTTGAAGATCTTTTCCAAAAAACTAGGGGGGATCTCTCCGTCAAACATGGTAAAAATCTACAAAGCCAAATGTATCCCGGCGGCCACTTATGGAGCATGTATCTGGGGGTATACGAACTGCCATGCGATTCAGTTGGTGGAAAATGACTTCCTCAGATACCTACTAATGGCACCAAATAGCACGTCATCATATATTAGCCATTCGGAACTAGGGGTCCCCTTTGTAATTGATCTAATTAAGATACAGCCTCTATTATTATGGCATAAAGTGTGGACCTCTGAGCATACCGGATTAAACCAGGCCATACTATCCTACTGCATGAATCTAACACACTCGCTTAGAGTTCCTTGGCTGAGATATATTATGACCTTTTTTAAAAATATGGGCTGCGAACCATATTACCAAAACCCACAATCACTGGAAAAAATAACCAGGAGAGATTTGAGGGCTCTGACTTTTTAAGCACTTGGATGAACAGAGATAGGAAGTGGAATCAAAAAAATCTACAGTAATGTCTAACCAACTAATTCTGTTGACGGATGCAGTCCAGCCTTACCTAGTAAGCGTGGTAAATCCCCGACATCGATTTGTTCTTACAAGATTCCGCTTAAATATCTTCCATCGGCTAGTAACCTTTCCGATTATGAGTGACTGGAGTACAGTTTTAAGAGCATGTCCATGTGATGCGAAAGCTTCCCAATCTACAATGCATGTGGTCCTCTTTTGTAAATTTTATGATATACCAAGAAAACGGTTCTTATTGCCTTTTTTAAGATCGACTAATTTGCGTCAGTGCCGCGACGCGTATTTCAGCTTACAGATTTTATCCTCTATTGAAATGTGTGGAATTTTAGCAAACTTTTTATGTACAGTACTCTCTGTAAGGAAGTCTATGGGCGTACTGAACTAATTTTATTTGAATATCTGGAATCTCCGGTAAACTCCTCACTCTCTAGAAAATACTGTAATGGAACTCAATTTTGCACTGATGTAAATTTATCAAGTTTTATATACCTGTCCTGAATGAATTAAGGATGTGTTTTATTACTTTTTCTATGTATTTATAATTTTTCTTATACATATTTATTGCTAAATGTGTTATTATTTGATACTTTTATGGCTTGTTGAAAGTCTAATAAAGTCTGTTTGCTGAACTGTGAGAGAAGAGGGTTAAACCAGTGGAATTTTTTGTTGCTTTTTTAAGGGAATGTTAAGGTAATGTTATGGTCAATGGAACAAGATATCAGGTTAAAAATTTCCTGAGATGCAGAATTAATGTAATTTCCAAACCCTGGACTGTCTTTCCGAAAGATACTTCCCATTTATTAGGTTGAAGTTTGGACCAACAGTGGTCTGTTTTTGTTATCTGTGTTGGTGTGCTACCATTGGCTTGTCTCTGCAGGGTAAATGTTATCAGGTAGTGATCAGACCAGGTAATAGAAAGGAGATCTAAAACTGATAAATTAAGAATATAACAGAATTAGATATAGAAGGTGAAATTTATCATGAAGGCGACACTGTCACAATCTGTATCCTTATGGACAATGGCTATCCCATGCCCGGGCTATACACTTGGCCATTCCTCTCAATATTTTATCCTGGAGGTAGGGCCTGAATCACTTCTGGGAGGGAACCTTCGTGAAGCCACATTTCTATGAAGAATATCACATCTGGTTACCTTTCACAGATAAACAAGTAAATATCTAATTTGTGACACAGGAGTGAAATGCATTTTAGACAGAACATCAAACTTTTATTACTTTCATTGAAAGTTGAGCTATTGAGGGGGATCACATTTCTTATTACAAAATGCGGGTCAAACATTTAGTTAAGGAGATGCAAAGGTTTAGTGAGTGAAGGCTTAACTTATCCGAGTTTGGTTGAAGGACTTTCAGTTTTCTGGATGAGTAAATTATCCTCATTTGTGGCAAAAAAAGTAGGGGTTCTGGACCCTGGTCCTGGCTGGGCGTGGAAGGGCACAGATGGCTTGCCTTTGGTGCACCAGCAGCACATCCACACTGTGGCCTTCCTTTTGTATGCAGTCAGGAGAACCAAAATGGCAGCTCTAGTTGTCAATATGAAAGTAAAATGCTGTGTAACACCCTAGTCTGAACGGTACTACCTACTTCTAAATCTAATTAAAACATTTTTTTAAACTGATCTCAGCCTCTTGGTGCCTGAACACAGCTCCCAGTAACTGATAAACACTTTAAAATATTGATCTCACCCCCCTCAGCACCCAAACCACAGTACACAGAAAATTGCCTATGTTAACCTTTGTGAATCGGGCCGTACGTGTTGTGTCCACATTTCATTTTCCTCATGCCACATGTATTAGGCCTCCCACCAATCCATAAAGATGCCAGCAATACTGGGAGCAAAGCAACTTCCCATCGCAATCCCAGTGAGTTGTTTGTACCACTGGTCATCAATCAAAAAGAAATTATGTTCTAGACAAAAACGCAACATGCTTAGTAACATCATGGAATGGTCATAGAGGAAGAGGGGTTTGCCTCTGAAAAAGTATCTGCATGCACTCATCCCCAAATAATGATTCATACAGGTATTCAAATATACTACATCTATGGTAACCAGACTATAATTATACGTGCTATCCCTACAATATGCTGGTAGATTTAAAATATAGGAGCACAGGAAAAAGCTGAACTAAACCGGTGTATTCTCCAACAAGCTATTGTTCGCCAAGATGATAGCTCTCCCTTGTGGATTAGAGCTATGCTTGTAGATGTTTGGCAGCATGAAAAACAAGGTGCAGTGGGTTTCGTCACCAAGAAAAATTGGTATTCCTCAAAACCCAAACGGCCTCTTTCATGCCAATTGGAAAGTAATGTGCCATACATTGCCACTGATTGTTTATATAAGTTCTCAGAAGATTGTTCATAACTCCTTGATAATATCTGTTGTCTATTGGCCTCCTGTTGGTATTTATTTATGTCTGTTAGAAATGGGGTTTCTAGTTGGCAGTCAATTTTCACCCTGTCCAAGTACGGGCCCCCACTCTAGTCAGGGTAAGAGAGATCCACAGCTCAGATAACCCCTGCTTACCCCCTTGGTAGCTTGGCACAAGCAGTCAGGCCTATCTCATAGACAATGTGTAAAGTATTTGTACAAACACACACAGTAACTCCAAAAAAAAGGACTCCACACCAGTTTATCAAAATAGCCAATATTGATCTAAATCAAACAAGACCAAAACAAACAAAAATCCAACAAACATAAGCAAAGATATGAATTTTTAAAATAAAAAGAGTCTTAATCCATAGAAATCAATGGATGTGTTGTTTTAGCACAAAGTACCTGCCATGTGTGAAAAATAAAGCCGCACGGACGAGCATGCATTGGAAAAGCAGTCAATTTTTACTCACAAGAGAGACTGTTGGTCGATTCTTTCTTCTCCGGGTAAGTGATGCATCAGTTTCTGGACCAGCAGCTTTGGGCCTGTGCGGTGATGTTGAAGATTTTGACGCCCAGGGACAATGCATGGAAATCCAGACACACGGCCGTGATGGATCCACGCTGAACTGGCGATGCATCAAGTTCACCAGCGCTGCATCAAGTTTTCAGCTTCGGTGCAGACGCTGCATCAATTTTTCTACCGCTCAGGTCTGGTTTGTGGATTATCTCTCTGGTTCTAAGAGCTTTTCCTGCTAAGGGCCCGGGGACTGGATGTGGTGCCACTTGGCAAGCCAGCGGGGTCTCAGCAAGAGAACCTAGGTGATGGCAGATGAAGTCTTTGATATCCCTGAGACCTCTAAACAGGAAGCACGGTCAGTCCAACCCCTTGGAGAATCTTCACAAGCAGGACACACAGCAAAGTCCAGACTTTGTTCTCTTTAAGGCTGAGACAGCAAATGCAGGCCAACCCAGCAAAGCACACACAGCAAAGGGGCAGTACACTTCCTCCAGCTCTTCAGCTTTTCTCCTTGGCAAAGGTACCTCTTGATCCAGAAGTTTTCTAAAAGTCTGGGGTTTTGGGTCCACTACTTATACTAATGTCTGCCTCTGAAGTAGGCACACCTCCAAGGAAAGTCTCTGTTGTTCACATGATTCTACCTTCCCAAGGCCTGACCCCAGACACTCTCCAGGGGGTTGGAGACTACATTGCATGAGGACAGGCACTGTCCTTTCAGGTGTTGGTGTCAACTCCTCCTTCCCCACTCTTGCCCAAGAAGACTCATCAGGATATGTAGGACACACCTCTGCTCCCATTGTGTCACTGTCTAGAGGAAATTCCCATACAGCCCAACTGTGAGACTCTCCCAGACGTGGACCACAGGCAGGCAGAGGTACAGAATGGTTAAGCAAGAAAATGCCCCCTTTCTAAAAGTGGCATTTTCAAAATGACAATCTGAAAACCAACTTTACCAAAATATATATTTTTAAATTGTGAGTTCATAGACCCCAAACTCCATTTCTCTATCTGCTCCCAATGAGAAACTGCACTTAAAAGATATTTAAAGCAGTCCCAATCTTAACTTATGTAGTGATATGCCTTGCAATATTGAAAACCGAATTTGGCAGCATAACAGGACATGTAAAACACACTAGTACGTGTCCTACCTTTTACATTCATTGCACCTTGCCCATTGGGCTACCTAAGGCCTACCTTAGGGGTGACTTAGATATAGTAAAAGGGAAGGTTTGGCCCAGGCAAGTGGATACACTTGCCAGGTTGAATTGGCAGTGCAAGCCTGCATACACAGACACAGCA
Source organism: Pleurodeles waltl (assembly GCF_031143425.1). Taxonomy (NCBI): domain Eukaryota; kingdom Metazoa; phylum Chordata; class Amphibia; order Caudata; family Salamandridae; genus Pleurodeles; species Pleurodeles waltl. The sequence goes on from NC_090439.1 coordinate 630,245,254, forward strand.
GTGGCAGGTCCAAGACATGTTTACAGGGCTATTCATGTGGGTGGCACAAACAGTGCTGAAGGCCCACTAGTAGCATTTTATTTACAGGCCCTGGACACCTATAGTGCACTTTACTAGGGACTTACAATCATAATCACAATGTATACAGTGAGAACTTACACTTTAGCACTGGTCAGCAGTGGTAAAGTGCCCAGAGTACCAAAAACTAGCAAAAACGGAAAAAAACTAAGTCCAGGACAGTCAAAAGGAGGCAGAGGCCAAAAGAGAGGGGAAACCACACCAAGAATGCCAGGTCTAAGAATGTCCCACAACACCACATTACCCCCTTTATCAGCAGGTTTAGTGACAATTGAAGTAGCCTGTCTCAATTTATTAAGAGCCAAAACCACCCCTTTAGTGAGATTTCTATCAATTATTTTTGCTATTGTGCCAAATTTTCATGATTTCCTTATTTACTACTTCATGAAAGGTATCAATACTATTGTGGGGGGCGATGGGATTGCATCTTGATTATGGCTTGAAGTTATTTATGTTAGTTCTGTCAAGCTCTCAACCCTGAGCATTAGGTAAATCTCTCTCGGAATCCTTATCCCTCCCACCAATTTCCAAGTCCCTCAATGTAACAAGTGCTTCAATATCCCCAATACACAAATTATCACAAATAGAATCATGTACCACATTTGTGGCTAAGTGACCCGCAGAGCCACGCTTGTTCTTTTGTTCAGTGTTGTCATTTGAGATGTCATCAGGGATGTCTCTGACAATGTCATGAGTGATGTAACGTGAGGTGATAAGCAGTGTATTGCATTGGCACAGGTTATAGCTAGGGCTGCTAGCTGTAACTGCTGAATTTCTCTGGTTTTGTGTGAGTAAATTCATTAACTAACTATAACATCCCTGTAACGTTTGGTGTTTGCAGTGAATTTCTAAGGCTTTTTAAAATTCTATTTGCTAACTATAATGTCCCTGTAACCTTTGTTTTTTTAAGTGAATTTCTAAAGTTTTTTAAATGAAGTTGGAGGTTGTCACCAGGGACTGGTCTATGGGGAGTTTGGTAGCCACATTTGTACTGTATTGGTATTTTATATTACAACTTCAGAAAAGGAATATATAGTTTAAAGCTATGGCAAAAAAGGAAAAGTAATATAAAGTAGGGGAAAGTAATTTTGAAGTATGTAGGAAAAGGAAAAAACACACTGAATAAGAAAATAATGATAGTCAAAAGCTACTGATGAAGGTAAAAATAAAAAAGAAAAGAAAACAAGTTTGATAAAACAAAATTAAACTATTAGTAAATTTAATGTAACTGTATTTACTCTATTATTCATTTTTGGACAGTTGTGCTCTATGGTTTTTGCTCCAATCTCGTGATTGGGAGGGATCCACAGTTCTGGGTCCGCATTCCCAGCAATTTTTTAATAAGGTTAGTTTTAGTATATATGAGCATCTGTGTTTCATATTGGAATCAGGGTACACATATTTGTAAGTATACACAAGTTACCCTATAGCTATTTTAGTTTTAAATATGTGATTTAATGTGGATTCAAGATCTGCAGATTCACAAAGGGAACCACAGAGCCGGACAATGTTACAAGAAAATTCTGCTATTTGATTGGTTAGTTTTGCATCACACCTACTTTTGAGTAGGGCCACTCCCTTTAACAGTAATTATTTCACTGGCTGTTGTGAGAGGAAGGTGATTTTGGAGATCTTCTTCAAACACTTGTTTATAATGGCTGAAGGCAGTGCTGCACCACCACCTGCAGAAGCTTTAGATGGTGAACATGAAAAAGAGGAAGAACACACCCCTTCAGGTTCAAGAAAGGCAAGTGAGATATGACAGATTTTTTACCATATCTATCAGAGAGATGAAAATGATGGCCCTTTTTGTACCATTCAACTTGTGTTGCAAAAAATAGTCTTGTGGCACATCGAAAAAGTACAGCGATGGCTATCACTGGAAGCCACATGCAATGAATTAGGTTGAATGGTAACATTATGCGCCATCTGCCAAAATCTTCAGTAGACCTTTGTACTGGTTTGTAGTTTGCCAAAACATTGTGGTTGCAAAAGTTAAAGATGTGAGTAATTTTTTCCCAAGGTGAAGAAGCACTGTTACTTTTTTTGTACAGTTTATTGTTTTAACCAATGTTTTCACAGCAAAATTGTGCTTTCAAAATTCAAATGTTTGCATTTACCTTTTCAATTGTTTTTGGAAAATAAGAAACAATGAAAAAATGTAAAACAGATTTTCAACAAAAAATCGAAAAAAAACCTGTTCTTGTTAGAACACCATTGAATCAATCAAAGAGCTGTGTTTGACTCTTTATAATTGTTTTATGTATTTGTGTGTATGGTATTTAGTGTGTAAAAAAACTCTGTAGTTGTCTTAGTGTATGTGTTAATGTATATCAGGGTGTGTTAGTGTCTATGTGAGTGACTGTGTGAGTGAGTAACTGGATTTGCCACTGTGTACCTGTGTGTGTTAGTGTATGTACCTGAGTGTGCTTGGATGTGTTAGTGTATGCATCAGTGTGTACCTGGGTGTGTCAGAGTATGCATTAGAGTGTTCCAGAGCATATCAGCGTATGCATCTGTGTGTACCTGGATGTGTCAATGTATGCATGAGAGTGTACCTGGGTGTGCCAATGTATGCATAAGTGTGTGCTGGGTGTGTCAGTGTATGCATGAGAGTGTACATGTCTGCATTAGTGTACATGTAAGTATGTGCCTGGGTATTAGTGTACACATGAAAGCGTGCCTGGGTATGTAGGTATATGTATCTGTGTGTGCCCGGTTGTGTTAGTGTATGTATTCCCCTTTGCCTGGGTATGTCAGTGTATGGATCAGTGTTTGTTTGGGTGTGTCAGTGTATGCACTAGTGTGTATCTGGTTGTGTCAATGTGTGGATTAGCATGTACCTGAATTTATCAGTGCATAGATCAGTGTGTCCTTCGGTGTCTCACAGTATATATTAGTGTGTGTCTGGGTATGTCAGTGCATGTGCCAATGTGTGCCTGGGTGTGTCAGTGTATGCATTATAGTGTGCCTGGGTGTGTCAGTGTACCTGTAAGTGTGTGCCTGGCTGTGTCAGTGTATGTACCTTTATGTTAGAATATACATCAGTGTGTGCCTGGGTGTGTTAGTATATGCATAGGTGTATCCCCGAGTGTGGCAGAGTATATATTAGTGTGTGCCTGGGTGTGTAAGTGCATACACCAGTGTGTGCCTTAGTGTGTTACTGTATCCATCAGTGTTTGCCTGGTTGTGTTAGTGTCTGGATATGCATGGGCCTGAGTGTGTCAGTATATATATATCGGTGTTTCCCTGGGTGTGTTAATGTATTATTAGTGTTTGTCTGGGTATGTTAGTGTATACATTACTATTTGCTTGTGTATGCCAGTGGATGTGTCAGTGTCTGTCTGCGTGTGCCAGTGTGTGGATTAGGATGTGCCTGGTGTCTCAGTGTATCCATTAATATGTACTTGGGTGTTTCAGTGCATGCATGAGTGTCTGCTTGGATTTGTTAGTATATGCATTGGTGTTTACCTGTGTATTTCAGAGTGTACATCAGTGTGTGCCTAGGTGTATCAGTATATGGATTAGTGTGTGTGCCTGGCCGTGTCAGTGTATGCATCAGTGTGTACATGGGTGTGTAACTGTGTGCATCAGTGTGTCCATGAATGTCATTGTATTCATTAGTCTATGCCTGAGTGTGTCACTGTGCACATCAGTTTGTGGCTCTGTGTCTCAGTGTAAGCATTAGTGTTTCATTGGATGTGTTAGAGTATGCATCAGTGTGCGCTTGGTTGTCTCAGTGTACAAATAATTATGTCTGGATGTATCAGTGTACATATAAGTGTGTGCCTGGATATGTGAGCGTAAGCATCAGTGAGTGCCTGGGTGTGTCAGTGTATGCATCAGTGTGTGCCTGAATGTGTCGATCTATGCATCAATGTGTCCAAAGATATGTCAGTGTATACATCAGTGTGTGCCTGGATATGTCAGTGTATGAATCAGTGTGTGCAAAGGTGTGTAACTGTGTGCATCAGTGTGTATCTGTGAGTGTCAGTGTATACATCAGTGTGTGACTGGGTGTGTCGGTGTGTGCATCAGTGAGTGCCTGGGTGTGTTAGTCTGCATGTCTGGGTGTCTGGGTGTGTTAGTGTTTTAATTGGTCTATGTTGCTATTGTAGTATTATTAAATATTTGCAGAAAGAATATGTATGGATGATGTATGAATGAAGCAATATGAAATTAGTTACCTATATTACTGCAAAAAAGATGTCCTTTAATCTGTGTTAAAAAAGAGAAATGATAAATAAAACTTAACGTTTTATATATTTATTTTATAAATAAAAGCTTCACAATCTGTAGTAAAAAAAGTTGTTAATAACAAAATACAAGAAATGTATTTCATTGTATTGCAGTTATATATATTATTTAAGTATCTTATGTTCCCTTTCCACTGTTCTCAGCTTCTATACTTTTGCACTATACATGAAGTGTGTATAGATACTCATCAATGAACAGTCGGGGGGAGGCATTCATATGGACTGTAAAAAAAAACTATAAGCAAATAGTACATTATTTGAAATTAACATTACTCTGTATCACACTCGCTACAAATATTTACCAAAATCTCTTATCTATACTAGTTAAATAATATATTTTTATATTATTGATTTTAATATAATAAATGTGAAGATAAATGTGTATAAATCATAGTGGTAGGTGGAAACATATATAGGAACATCACCCTTGGTAGACCACATGATGTGATAAAAAAAGTAATCCATTCAAGAGGAGAAGACTATATTAGAGGTGTTATTATTTTCATCGTTTTTCAGTTGTTCCTGTGTCTTTCCCGGAGTAACTAAATTTCAGGATTTGAAATCCTTTATAAAGACATCATCCCTGGTAGGCCGTATGATGTCTTAACTTGTTGTATTAGAAGTCCCAGAACTGTAGTATTACATTTTTAAATAGTAGTCCTTGATAGAACTCAGGTTCAAGAAACAAAAAGTAAGAATTTGGCAATGTAAGGGGTAATCTCTGCTTGAATGTAAGGTTGCTATCATTACACAATGTCCATCCAGTTTTATTTTTTAAGTAGATGGTGTAGTGTCCAGATGTAACTATTAGTCCTTCATGAAAAATAATGGCTGTACTGGTATATGTTTTTCCACAAACAGAAATCTGTTCAGTTTTAAAATTAATAATTTGAGTTTCTAATTTAGATACATCTGCATTGCAAAGCTGTAGCATTATGATGATATACTTGCCAGTTGTTCTTATGTTCACTATTGATAGCAGATCTGACTTGCATTTTGTGCAAGTATTATTCTGTGGCGCATCTTTAAACAATTTGTCAAAACAGACAGTTTTAGAGACTAGTAGAGTCATGTAGATAAATCATTTATAATCTATTTCTGTTGTTGAAGAAAATAAACAACTTTCACAATAATGCTACCATGAGTAACTTAGTCCAAATAGATAATCAATAGATACCATCTCTTCTTCTAAGATACCGAGTAGGAACATCAAGAATTCTTCTGCATATTTTTGAGTGTTTAGAGTGAAGTGTACATGTTATACCTGGCAGCCTTAGGGTGGTCATCCCTCAATGTTTTGCCTGCTTTAATCCACTTTTCTGACACTGTGCTGGTTTTAGGACTCTGCACACTTTAGCACTGCTAACCAATGCCAAAGTGCATATGCTCTCTCCCTTAAACATGGTAACATTGGTTCATACCCAATTGGCATATTTGATTTACTTGTAAGTCCTTAGTAAAGTGCACTACATGTGCCCAGGGCCTGTAGACGGAATGCTACTAGTAGACCTGCAGCACTGGTAGTGCCACCCATATCACTAGCCCCTTAACCATGTCTCAGGCCTGCCATTGCAAGGCCTGTGTGTGCAGTTTCACTGCTACTTCGACTTGGCATTTGAAAGTACTTGCCAAGCCCTGAACTCCCTTTTTTTTTACATATAAGTCACCCTAAGGTAGGCCCTAGGTAACCCATGGGGCAGTATTTAGTACTATTTTAGAAATGACACTTTTAGAAAGTGAGCATTTCTCTGGACTTAAAATCCATCTGTGCCTTACAGCCTGACTCCAGTCCACACCTGGGCTGGTTGACAACTTCCTTGTGCATTTCACCCAGACAACCACAAACACAGAATTCTCAGTCAGACCAGCACTCATCTGCATACTGAATGGGTCTTCCTGGACTGGAAAGGTGGAGGGCCTGACATTTGCATTTCGAAAGGCTAGTGGCCTGCCATCACATAAAGGACTGCCAAAACCCTTACTGGGACCCTGACGGACAGATATACTAAAAGGGGACCTTGTCTACTTCAAAACCACTCTTTGAAGTCTCCCCCACTTCAAAGGCATTTTTGGGTATATATTACCTGGGTCCCTAACCCCACCAACTCAGACACTTCTGGACCAGAACCTGTAATCTGTCAAGAGGAACTCCCTGGCTGCTGAAATGACTCACCTGGTCTGCTTTGCTGTGAAGGACTGATGCCTTGCTGTTGCCCTGCTGCCTTGCTGGCCTCTCACTTTACTGATAAGTGCTCTCCAGGGGCTTGGATTGAGCTTGCCTCATGTTTTCTGAAGTCTCAGGGCCAGAAAGACTTAAAAACTCCTTGTGCGCTGAAAATTGATGCACAGCCTGCCGGAAACGATGCACAGCCTGCCTTGTGACAAACAAATCACCACACTGCCGAACCAGAATGATGCAGCCCTCCTTCCCAAGTGATGATCATCACAGCGTCTGCGTTGCGACTGTAAATGTGAGCGCAGCCATACTAGATCGATACACAGCCGAGCCAGAAGGATGCAGCCCAACTTCCTTAGTGAAGAATCGTTGGAGCACCTGTCGTGCGACTGAAAATTTGATGCAACACCTACTGGTTAGACTCAACACCTGTGACTTCATCCTGCATGCCCAGGATTTCCATGCATCGTCCCTGGGTGTCAAAAGAACTGCGCATCACAGTGAGGACCCACGACTGCACACTGGAAATTGACGCAAAGCCCCTTGCAGAGTGGAAAGAAACAATGTGCCGAGTTGGAAGAACCAATGTACACCTTATTTTTCCATGCATCTCCTCCTCTGCGATCTCTGTGCATGTAATTTTGACACAATACAGGTACTTTCTGCTCACAAGAGACGACTGTTGATTTTTAAGATTTAAGACTCTTCTTAACATTGCACAAGTGATATTTCAACTTGTGCTTATTAAATCTTAATCATTTTGTCCTTAATAAATAAATATCATACATTTTTCTAAACCTGCGTGGTGTTTTTTTGTGGTGTTTTTACTGTGTTATTGCATGATTTATTGTACAAATACTTTACACATTGCCTTCTAAGCTAAGCCAGTCTGCTCAGTGCCAAGCTACCAGAGGGTGGGCACAGGATAATTTGGATTGCATGTGACTTACTCTGACTAGGATTGTGTTCCCTATTTGGACAAAGGTGAATTCCTCTGCCAATTAGAGACCCCATTTCTAACAGTACAGATCCTATGCACAGATCTGCGAAATCTCTAATAAAAGATGCAGAATATGTTTTTGTCCTAACACTGCAGAAGTGTTCGAACAAGATAACAATTCTGTTTAATTTCATGAACCAGAGTGGGTGGAGAGAATAGTGCATTAAGAACTACATTGGCATAGCAGTGGACTCCAGAGATGTTTGAGAACTGGTAATCTACAATTTCACCAACATATTTAGTATTGGTTTTCTCCTAAACTTATGTCTACTCTTTTTTCTTCTTTTTCTCAGAAACATCACTGTGATCCTTTGAAAATATTCATTTCAGTAAGATTGTAGGCTTTTTGGAAACTGAGTATCCAGACTTCTCAGACAGTTGTACTCCACTACACAACTGGAATCAGCATTTACTTTACTGTCATCAAACTCTATGAGGTACAAACCAGGCAAAGTTCTAACACAGGACAATTTTACATAAGACATACCTTCCTTAAATATAGTGCTACCACTAATAATAAAGGCTGTATCTACACTTAGACCTTGAAACTTATGAATTGTTACAAGGCATGCAAGAGATACTGGAACTGCTTTCTAGGAACCTACAAGTCTTTTACCTGCAAGAAATGTGCAACATACCTTGCTATCTGTGTTACACTTTCAAAATCATCAAATCAAATTGCTAGACATTGAACCTCATTTCTGTTTGGTTACAAAATGAAATCAAGTATTTTACCAATTGCTCCATTAACTAATCCTTCTTCAACATTTAAATTATGCCATAAAATCACCCTAAAGCTGTTATAAACACGTAAACACTTTTCTAGTCCTGCAGTTTTCGAAACTCACTTTTCCAAAGAATTCAGTTGTGATTGCAGTCTTTCACTCAACATTATTATCACTCCTTGGTGTCCTGTTTTATCAATTGATATTAATTCCAATGTTTGTTCTTTCTCTAGTTATAATAATTCTTCAATGAAAGAGGTACATTCTCGAATAGTTGGCATTAGGCACACAATGGATTTTTGTTGTTGAATAAATTCAAACATTAGCTGTGCTGCAGATTATTTGGAAGAATGTTTTTTACTAATAATCTCATTATTTTGGCAAAGATACAGAGCTACCTGAGGAGTTGGATGATAGAGATGGGAAGTTCTCCAACTTCAATTTGTAACAAATTTCTATTGTACAGGTATATTACATGGAATTGGCCATCGTTATTTACAAAGTGTAAACACACGGAGGTGCTTAATTAATATTAGGTTCCACATGTGTGTATATGAACGGACCGTAGTGCCTTGAACACTACATATATCACTCACATCTAAGGGATTTTAAACTGATGTAGTCTTTCTGTAACTAGCCAACACACAGTGATGCAAATGTAATGGTGTTTTGAATAATTATGTGTTCCCTCTTGCTTCACACTGGAGAATGATGTAGTGTATGGTTATTGCATGGATATGAAAGGCTATATTTACAATACCCTGCTCTATGCCCTACCTATAGTCTTCCTAAGGGTTAACTCTTGTGTGGTAAAATGAAAGTGGAATGTTTCTTTCCTGATTATTATATTTTTCTTTATTGTTATCATGTAGATATTATTTATATTCCTTTTTAGGGGTTATGAACATGCTACTAAGTGTCATTCATGTTATATACAATTATTCCTGTAGTAACACATTTTAAATTAAGCTACATTGTACTACACATACCTGTTAAGCATGTTTGCTGCTCTGTATGTTTGTCTCTCAGTATTAGTTTGAATTTCTTCTCACTTAAAATGTGTAAAAAACAAGCAGGAGAATAGTGCACCACTTTCAAGCAAGAAAACATTAATGGCAACCTTTTCACTTTTGCTTTCAAGATTACTCAATCACTAAGCCAATCGGAATCTCTCTTTCATATTTAAATAATGCTATACATCTTCTCACTGGATCTCATTGTTAACCCTTTCCAACACACCTCCAAAGATTGGCCAATTCCATATCAGTTTTCACCAGATCTGCGGTTCTACAGCAGTGCTCAGTGTGGCCCTCTGTGTGGCCCTCAGTTGGTGGATCAACAGGTCCGCAGATCCACCCGGGAGGACAAAATCTACTTTTAGTATAAATTCACAAATAACGTTAAATATATTCTTCCTTGAATAAAAAATGTATTGTCACTTAAACATAATTTTAAACACTTTTTTCCCAGTGCAACTGTAACTACAAAGTCACAGTCTAGTCTTTTTATAGCCTTCCCCTCTGCTCCTCTAACTGTGGTACCATGGTAACATACTTTGTAACATTTTCTTGTAGCAGTAGGTCACAAGTTCAGAACTGTTTCTGCTAACACCATGGTTACTTTTACATTTAAAAAAAGCTGGTGTGGTTGATTTTTTCAAATAAGATACATGTCAGAAACAGCAACACGTTTATTGGTTTCTCAAAAGCCAATCCCACATCTATTTCCTTTTCACACAATATCACAACCTACCTTTATGCCCCAACATATTTAGAACAACCAACAAAAAATGTTGTCGACAATTTTAACTAATGCCCTCCATTTTCAACTACATTTAAGAATTTCATTTCAACACTGCTTCATTCAGCTGTAGATTTGTCCTGATTGGTACTGGTGCTTCCATCCAGAATGCTCGGAGTGTGGATTGTGAGACACAGCTTTGTGTTTTGAACCAGAGACAGTGCAAGATAGAGTGGCATTGACAATGACCTGTGTTTATCTAATGTGGATATTACTTGAATTGGCCCGAGAGGGTTAAAGTGGCATCAATTGCTCCCTTTGGTTGAATCTATTAAGGATTGCCAACATGCAGACATTATGATTGTTTACTGTGGTGGCAATGACCTGGGCACAGTTACTTGTGTAGGATTGGAAGTACTAATGATGGATACCTTTGAAAAAATTAGTAGCACTCTTCCCACATACTGCCTCAGGTTTTTCAAATGTTTGCTAAAGTAGAAGTGGTCAAGTGGATTTAGTCCACAAATAGACAAATCTAGGAAACGTGTTAGATAAAACTGGTTCTGCATCCTCAGAGACCATAACATGAGCTGTATATACCACAATATTTTATGGTTTGAAATGGATGTTATATACAGAAATGATAAAATTCACCTAACAGACAAAGACAACAGGGTGTTCCTCAAGAACCTGAGAGATGGCATCCTGTTTCACGTGTAGTAGTCACCTACACATCATAAGCAAAAAGGCTCTTTTCAGAGCCAACCCTATTACTACATACATATTAATTTATGTTTAAATACTTGTTTTTAAATCTTATCTGGAGCTATGGATCTATCCGCAGATCACAAAACCCCAAAAATATTTTTTTGGGCTTTCTCTTCCCATTTACTCCTAATGTGTGACATCGATCGCAACCCATCTGACCAGATAACTCCTACCTTGACCACTTCATAGGTATTACTATGAACATATCTGCCCTGGGACCCTTTCCCAACACAACAAAATGGTACCCACAATTCTGCATCTCAGGTCACAGCCTCCGCATTCTGTATGAGTATCTCTGTGAGAGTGTGTATGAGAATCTGTGACTGGTTATGAGAGTGTCTGTAAGAGTATGTTTTAGGGTAAGTGAGTGGGTGTAGGAATGTTCCTTTAAGTGTGAGAGTAGACGTAACAGTGTCTGTCTGATTGTGAGAGTGTGTGTAAGAGGGTGTCTCTGAGTGGGATCGTGAGTGTCAGAGTGCCTGTGTGTGTGTGTGTGTGTGAAAGAGTGTATGTGTGTGTGTGTGTGTGTGTGTGTGAGAGAGAGAGTGTTTCTGAGTGTGACAGTGAGTGTGAGAATATCTGGGTGTTAGTGATTATTACAGTGTCTGTGAGAGTGGGTGTGAGAGGGTATCTCTGTATGTGAGAGTAGGTGTGGGAGGCTGTGTCTGAGTGTAAGAGGGGGTGTGACAGATTGTGTCTGAGTGTGAAAGTGTATGTGACAGTGTCTCTCTGGGTCTGAGAGTGGGTGTGAGACTTTCTGAATGGGTGTGAGAGTATCTGTCTGGGTGTGTGAGTGGGTGTACCAGTGTTTGTCCGGTTGTGAGAGTGTGTATGAGAGTGTCTGTCTGGGTGTGACAATGGATGTGAGAGTGTCTGTATGGATCTTAGCCTGGGTGTAACAGCATCCATCTGTATATGAGAGTGGGTGTGAGAGGGTGTATTAGAATGTCAGACTGGGTGTGAAACAGTGTGAGTAGGTATGAGACTGAGTGTGAAAGTGTGTGTCTGCCTTTGAGGCTGGATTTGAGAGTGTGTGTCTGACTGTTACAGTGAGTATGACAGTGAGAATCTCTATGGATGCCTGAGTGTGTGCGCTAGTATTTATAAGTATTTTTTACATTTTGCAAAATACACAGATCCACCTATAGGTTTACTCTGGAGGTTGTGCTGAGCCCCATGGATGGATCTGCGGATCTCAGAAAACATTAAACAAAATACTTTTTATGCATTTTCACCTATTTTTCTGCAATTTCACCTCATTTCTGTACACCACCCTGGGGTCAGGGAACCTCTGCCCTGACCCCTTTATGGCCACTGCATCTCCTATTTCAGCCTCAGGAACCACTGCAGCCACCATTTTGTTTTATTGGGGAATGGTTGCTGAAATGCGGTAGCAATGTGTAGAATGGAGTCAGGGTAGAGGTTTTCTGACCTCAGGGGGATCATATAAATGTGCCTTAGGTAGACATACTTTGTAAAAAATGTGTAAGTAGTTTTTTTTTTTACATTTTCCGAGATCCACTGATCCATCTGCTGGCTCTGCAGGATTTGTGGGTGGATCTACAGATCTTAGAAAATGTCAAAAAAATATGTTTTACTAATTGTTTACAAATGGGGTCAAGGAACCTTTACACTGACCCCATCATATACATTGCCCTCCATGTGTCAGCCCCAGGGCCGTTCTCTGGTAAAAGAAAATGATGGATGCAACTTCCCTGTCAGGTTGTGGCCAGCCAATCAGATTCCTGCAATTGCAAGTGGATCTACTGATCGACTCGTCGTGGATCCGCAGAGGATCCGTGTCCTTATATATCTGTATGTTTTATCCTGAAATATCTCTAAAACCGCTGAATGGATTTACACCACATCACAAAACACCTTCCTTCTAGATCAACAGCTAGCTTTCTGCCAACTTTACCAAAGTACCAAAGTATACGTTTTGAAAGGTTCGTAAAGATTCATCAAACGGCACCAAAGTTATTGGCAAAACAAAAAATGCTCTGTCTATGGAAACATTTGTCTTAACTATAATTGCCAAGTGTCCACTTTCATATAGGGATTTAAGCCAGCCCTGTTTATCAATTGTGAAATTTACTTAAGCATACCTTGTAATGGGTAAACTCACTTCTGCCATCAGTTCACTTCATTGTGAGTGATGTCGTTTCACCCATGAACATATGCACCTTCACTTAAAAGCTAGTCTGCATCTGTGCGAGGACCAGTAGAACCAAGTTGAGCTCAAGAACAGTGCAGCAGAGGGCCTCTTAATGTAGTTCTCTTTTCTACTGCTTAGCCATGCCTCTAATTCAATGGGGTTCTTTTCTTCCACCCTCACAGCTTTCTTGCTTCCCACTGGGCTGCTTGTTTAATTTGTATGCCCCATAAGTCTCATGTCCTCCCCCTTAGCTGTGCTTCCCTCTACCCACCATTAGAAGCTCTGATGTCCATCTGGTTTTGGCTTTTTTATGGTTTAAATCAGTTTTTTTGTGTTTTCTGTTAACCAAATCATACAACATACTTCCACATACAACCAACGGCTGGTGGGTTAGCTATAAGGATATGCCATAGAAAGAGAGAGGGGAGAATGGGAAGAGGGGAAGGGGAAGTGGGTAATGGGTCACTGGATTGAAGGATTCCCTATAGGTCATCAAGACTGTGGGTATGTGTCTCTGCATTTGAGCCATAAGAGGCTAGGGGGCTTTACTGCAGTGGATCTGAGGCCCCATGCAGCATGTTGGTAAGGGCCAAGTATATGCAGATAAATGGGGCAGGTGAGCTCTTGGAACTCCTCTGCTAAAAAGTGAACACAGGCCCCCCCCACATTTTCTCAAAGCGCATCAGTGTACCCGTTGTTGTCATTGTAAGCCGTTCCACCCCTAACAGGTACCACAGCTTATACAGCCAATCTAGGTGCATCAGTGGCTGATCAGAGCCTCAATGTGCCAATATAGTTTGTGTTGCCGCCCCAAGTGCTAATGTAATAGCCTTTCCCTTTGGAGACTGTAAGGGATATGTGAGTTGGGTTGGGCAGACCCAGAAGGATGCAACTGGGAAATCAGGGTAAATCTGCAGTTGCCCCGCTGTGTTGCTCCATATATTGTATTTCTACTCTAAGCGTAGCAATGCATATTCAGCCCTGCCCATGGCCAGGGCTTTAAGTTGCTTGCAAGCAGCCATCAGCTGTCTATATACTTTGACGAATCCCGTGCATTTGTGCTCATCTTCTAATTCCTAAACGGTGGTCTCCAGGTGCGTTATCTTAACTCTCCTATCTTTATTCATGTGAGCCGCTATCGCAATAAAACACCCGCAGATTACAGCCTTCACTGTGTCCCATAGTAGTGTTACTGTGGCCTCTGTAGAGTTGTTGAGGTGTAGGAACTCGGTTATTGCTGATCATATGTGGTGATGCACCATGGGATCTGGTAGACGACAGACAACTGAGATAGGTGCATGGTCGGAGAGTGCAGCCACCCCTATGTCAGCTATAGTAGTGACTGCACTCAGGTGGTGTCAGAGGAGGAAGTAGTGAATCCTAGCATATGATCGGTGCACCTTGGAGAAAAATGTATATTGTCATTCAAGTGGATGACGCTGTCTCCAGGTGTCTACCAGGCCAACATTTGCCAACCACTGGCGAAACATCTCTAAGTATGCTGCCTTATCTGGGGCCAAATGAAAGTCTCCTCTGATCAAAATATCGATATCTGAGGTATTTAGTATTTTCCCCACCGCATCTTTTAGGAAGACCTCCTGGTGATCATTGGGAGCATATATATTAGCGTCAGTGATTGTGTAGCCTCCTATTGTAATACATAGGAAAATCGCTCTGCCTGCAACTTCACTTGTGTTTGGATCACCCTCCCTGGAAGGTTTGTAGCTAGCAAAATTGCCACCCATGCCTTCTTTCCCATCTTGAAGTGAAGAATTGGCGATATAACCATCTTGAGTGCATGCGCTTTCAATCAGATTTGAGGTTTCCTGAATGAGGCAAATATGACATTGTGAGTCCCTGAGTTGGGAGAGTAGCACTAATTGCTTAACCAGAGCATTTAAACCATGGACCTTAAGGCTTAGAATTTCAAGCATTAGGTGGCGGGATGGACAAGCTAAAGCTGTAGCTAAAAGGTGGGGCCTTGACAATGCCAGAGCTAGGGACTGCTGTGCATCCCGGGCTCTATTAGCCTGATATGAAACATGAGGTACAGCTGCCACCAGGCTTGAATGTGGGGTTGATCAATCTCTCCTGGGCTGAGGGCTTGCAAATTTTTCTCTTATTCATGGGGGGGGACCCTCCAGCGTGGCGGCGAGGCAGATTGCTTGAATATAACACGTCTCCTCCCGCCAGGAAACTGGCTTCTTCCATAGTGCGGAAGTTGTGCGTTTCATTATTCCACACAAAGATTATGTGGAAGGGGTGCCCCCATTTGTACATGATCCTTTATTCCTGAAGGAGGATGGTATGGAGCCGGAGGGCCCTCCGTCTTTCCAGCGTGATGGTGGAAAGGTCTTGATAGAGTCCCATTTTGGTGCCCTCAAAGTCGACAAGGTTCCTGTCTCCCACCACCACCATAATGGCCTCTTTCTGATGGTAATAATTTAGATAGGTGAGAATATCTTGTGGTTGTGCCAGTATGCCAGCTGGTCGACTCACGCTGTGCGTGGCGGAGGAGGTGGTGTACATATTCTGCCAGTTTCCTGGCATCAGCTTGAAGTGGGAAACTCTTGATGCGTATATTGCATCTCAGTGACCTTTTTTCAAGTCCTCCAGTTGGCAGTTCAGGTCTGCCGATTTGTCCCTGAAACTAAGAAGCTTGCATCTCTTCTCTTCCAGCTCCTCATCCCTCGAATCTCATGACTGTTCCAAGGAGTCCACGCTCTGTTCCAATTCGCCAACATTTCTCCTGATATCCTTAACATTGGCTGCGAGTTTCTGCTTCAGGGCCACTATGTCATCTCTAAGGGCACTGAACAAGCTCTTCAGGAACTGCCGAGTGACTGATGCATCTGCTGTTGGGCATCTCCCAAGGAGCCATTAGACAAATCCAGCACCCTGCCATGCCCCTTCTCCGCCTGGTCTGATTTCTTGCCAGCCAGCTTTGTGAAAATGTCTTTAATGATCGAATCCTTTCGGGATAGAAGTGCCTTTGCCATGTTGGCCACAGGGTCAGCTGAAGTCCTGCAGGCCAGCAAGAGAGCCACAGCTGTCCTACCCCTTGGTCCAGGAATCCCACTCGGCCCAGGCCAGTACGTTACACTCCACGGAGCACACCGACTAATTCTGCCTAGTGGTGAGTCCCTCTCGGGGATGTCTCTCCAGATGTGCTCCGCAGGGTCAGTTCTGGAAAAGTACCAGCGCCCACTGGCCCAGGACACATGGCCACAAAGAAACCGAGGGAAAGTTAGTACCAACCTGCCGGGGTGGGGGCAAGTCCGGTGAATCCACTGCAGCCTGCGCTCTCCTCCAGGGGATGTCGCAAGTCAGCCTTTGATCTCTTCTCTAGTCAGAGAGTGAGGTACATTCCCTGGGGCCAGTGCACTTAAATCAATCACAGCTGGGCCTATCTGGTTGCCATCTTGGACACCCCTCCCCAACCCCCCCCCCCCTTCACAGTAACAGTCCCACCGTTGACTTTTCTACTGAAAATCCTTCTGCCACTGTGACAGTCCACCCACCGTATTTAGGTATTGGCTGTCGCATAGATGAAAGCCTGCATTTGAACTGCTGTCTCTGCCAATTAACAATGCCCGCATTGATGGCAGGAGAGGGAAAAGTGGCTGACAGCAGAACCACAGACACCATTCTCACTATGCACATTTTGATCTGCCTTACCACCAAGAAGAAAGTGGCAGTCCAACCTCCACGTTTGAGTTAGCAGATTTGAGAGAAATAAGGGTTGAAAATTCACCTTTTTCCATATTCCACCCTCGTCTTTGACTGGACACAACTGGACAACACCTGCCATCACTGCAGCCATCACCAGACTAGATGGCAGGGATGCTGCATTGCCAGAAGGTTAGGAGCACTGCAGGCATATACATGTTACAGTATTTTTTTTACATCACTGTGGCATGAATATGTGTGATACATGATGGTGTCACACATGGCTTGGGACACACTGGCACAGCAAGCATATTGCACACATACAAAACTGTCATTGTGGTGTCATCATTCATTGCAAAATGAATGCTAGCACCACAGTGACAGTATACTCACACTGGACAATATGTTCATGTGTGCGCATTGTAAGGGAACCTATATGGGTAGGTTTGATGTGTATGTGTGTCTGTACTCGCATGTGTGTGTCTGTATGTGGATTGGCTGTTTGAGGTGTAGGGACCTAGAGTGGGTGGTGTAGGATGTGTGTCACTTGCATGTGAGACCAAAGTTGTTGTGTATATTTTGTTGCTGTGTGACACATTCAGGCATGTGTTGTTGTTGTACGGTGCACATTGTTGTGCTGTATGTAGTTGTGTTTGTGTGTAAGTGTGCTTGTGTAATTGAGTGTGTAGTTGTGTTGATTGTTGTGGTTGTGTCGTGTGTGGGTGCAGTATTAAAGGAGTGTGTATGTTGTGGCATGGATGTATGTCAGTGTGTGTTTTTGGCATGTATGGGCTGTGTTGTGTTGGAATGGTAGTTGGTTATTGTGGGTATGTGGTGTGTTGTGCAGTGTATAGCGCAGGGGTACACATATGGCTAGGGGAGTGTGTATGTCACTTACCTCTATTCCATTGTCCCTGCCATTGTACAAAGTACATTGAGTCCTTCCGCCGTCTCCCTCCATCAACAATCCGTCACCATTCAATCCACTTGCACAACTGTAACATCTAAACACAGTGGCCAGAACACAGTTTGCTTGACAGTGTTTTCGGGTCTGCTGTTGACATGGTGGCATAGGAGATTACTCCATCACAAACATGTTAGATTTTCCGCCATATAACTATCCCATTATATCCTTTGGGGATTGTAATACGGCGGAAAGGATATCCGTCATATTTGTGATGGAGTATTCCATCCACCGAGATCTAAATCAGACCCAAAGTCTGTCTCAGGAGGACTTGCGTTTTGAACACAAATTACAATTTATAACTGGCTGAATAAATTATTGACACCATTTATTTTGAGTTCATTCACAATCTAGAGTCTACGCTTGCATGCAACATTCATTTTCTTTCTACCAGTTTGGGCTGCTACACCCCTGGGGCTAATTGTTTTCTCATTCTCCTTCCATATCTTCCTGTTCCATTTCATTCCAAAGCAGTATCAGATTCTCATTGGAAGAACTATGTGGTGCAGTGCATCAGAACAGCATTGTTTCTTCTGTTTCTGCTTTTTTTTGCAAAATGTTACTTCTGTTCTACATAATGGTTAAATTTGCTACCTGCTTTGCATTCTTTCCTCATTTTCCTACAGCATATCCAGTAATGGCAAAGCTATACTTTTCATTACATCTTGGTGATCGTCCTTGACGCTGTTGCAAAGCATTTCATTTTAGTACTACCAGAGGCATGTCAGCATCTCATCTGCTAGGACTGGCCCAAGAGGCTGAATCATTCCTACCTGATGAAGCCATGCCTGCTCCCTCCTTGCAATAGATGCAAGCGCTGGTGTGCATCAGATTCCAGCCTTCCTGGATTAAATGCCAAGGCCTCCCAACCCCCACATGTTTCTCTCCTCAAATCCTTCACTCTGCACCTCTTTGCCTGGATCCCAAAACAGCAGCTAATTATGATAATTAATTGAGTAAGAGCTGGAGTGTGGGTACCTTAGCGTGGGAACTATCATGCACAATCAGGAACTTCAGTTTATGTATAGTTTGAAGGCTGGCATCTTATCAAAGAATACAGAGGTGACCTGCCCTGATGGTTGGAGGAAGCATGAAAATGTGCCCACAGGCACCATACAATGTATCACTTGTTTCTATAGGCTGCGTAGGCCAGGGAGACGCCATGCTATCCTGCATTATGTGACAGGGAGAGGGCAGGAATACTCCATATTTAACACATTGTGCATTCCTTCCTTCACCTTGCCAACACAGCCACTCTTTTACTGTGGATGGTACAAGGGTGCCTGCTGTGCCGGGAGTTTCTTTTTTTGCAGTAACAGCCTATGTCTTTCAAAAGCTCAGATTTCGTATGATGTCAGTAAGGTGGATTTTTACGTAGTCTGCAGGCACAAATCATGTATCTGACATTGTGTTTTTATGTGTATTTGTTGTCTACATCTTAGGCTCTCAGCAATTGCTCTCTAAATGTGCATTGTTTTGCTGCCAGGCTCTAATGTCATTTATCAAGGATAGAAGGTTTCTTTTTGGAACACTGTGGCATCACAAGCAGAACAGCAGGCCCCCTGCATCTGCCTGATTTGAACCTCGGTGATTGGCATTTTAGTATTCTGTTGAGCATTTAATAAAGATTAAAGAAAGTGCTTTTTAATCTCATTACAAAATAAAAAAATCATTAAGGGAGACAAATGACTGACAGCCAGTGCCTGATCTATTGACTTTGCCAATGCTTGTTTTTGCAGAGGATTCCCCCTGTCTTTCTAAGGTATGTGTGGATAAGGAACATAAAAAAATGATGCCTCGCTACCCTTGCCCACCAGCACATGCAATATTGTAGATATGGACTGTTGAAGAGATTGCTACAAGCTCTGCCAGGTGGTTTACCAGTGGGAAAAAGTTATGGTGCTTGAAAAGGAGGGTTAATATTTGATGAGGCTTCTGAGTTTTCATTACCATTGCTATGTTTTGTTCAACATGTCTTGCAGCTATGCAGAGTATGCTTTTGGTCGCTGAACTATGAGTGCATACCTTAGATAGGTATGCTGTACTTGAGGTTTCCTTTAATAAGGCTCAATGGAAAACATTGCAGTAAGCTTGTCCTCCCAAGGAACAGATGACTCTAATACCTAAGACAAGCATAATACTTTCATAGAAGTTCCCTCCTCTGTGGTCACTCAAAACTTTCTGGAAGTAGCTTTGCTCCCACTGGCTTTGGTGACAGCCTGACTAGAGAGACACGTTCTGTGGTTTTCCAAGTGTCACTTAATACCAGCTTGTGACAAGACAGCCTGATTTGAAGTTAATTAAGGTTCTGGGTTTACCCCAAGTGGTCTTCCTCTCAGAGGAAGGAAACACCTCTAAACTCACAGCCCATTCTCACTGTTCTAGGAACAGTTTTCACATCTCTTTCACACCTAATTCCGTCCAAGAACAGCTAGGCAGTTGCTGAAGAGCTAATGTAATTTAGCCTTCAACAGTTTCCAGTAGAATGAAGGTATCTTTCCAAAAGTTATATTTCCCATATATTTAATAAATACCCAACTTCCCATTAGATGTGGTTTTTATTAAATATCAAAACAAGCCTTTTTGGATTCAGAAGCTAGTCCAGGTCAAACGTTATAGATTAAAGTGTATAATCTATACTTTCACTTTTCCCATGTACCAGAGGCAATGTCATTTTGGGCTTAGTCCCTGGGGGAACATTCCATTCATAATATCACACATGTTTCACTCTTAATTATTAGTTACCCTAACTGGTGGACAGCAAGGTGTGCTTATAGGTGAACTATATAATATTTACGCTCATGTTTACTCATCTACCAAAAGGGTGATTTTGATAGGGCTAGTCAGTAGGGTTCAAGCAGCTGCTGTCAGACTACTCAGTATAGGTCTGAAGGAATGTTTTCCTTGCTCCTGTAGTTAATAGCACAATAGATTCTGCAGTCCACAAATGGTATTTACTTTCCATGCCATTGGTTTATTTGTGCACCATCTGCTATCCTCTTCTAGTAAAGTTAAATGAGCCCATCAGGTTTTAATCCAATGTTGATATTCATCAGAGCACATTCACAGGATACTTAGCAGAAGTGTGCCAATGTTAGAGTTCAAGATCACCAGCAGGTGATACCCAAGAAAAAAGAAAGATAGGGCTAACCACCCAAAAAGGGGTCGCTTTGCAGCACTTACCACCCCTTCTTCAGGTGCTAAGTCAGTTTATCTGCTTTGCGGTGCATTCCTCAAAGTTTTGATCCAAGTTCTATATAAAGGTTTACTGTGTTTTTTTAATGAACGTATCTTCCAGTTAACCTGCAGATTACTTCCTGCTTATTCATAAGGCAGGTA
The DNA here is from genome assembly GCF_031143425.1 of Pleurodeles waltl. NCBI lineage: Eukaryota > Metazoa > Chordata > Amphibia > Caudata > Salamandridae > Pleurodeles > Pleurodeles waltl. The sequence goes on from NC_090439.1 coordinate 630,266,124, forward strand.
TACGAAATGGGAGAAGCCCTTTTAAATATTTTTAGACACCGACTTATCTTCCTCTCTCTCCCACAGGCTCAAAGCTTTCAGTCTTGCTTGACAATCTTTCTAATTTGCAAACTTTCACAATAGTTGACAAAGGTGGTCATTACAACCCTGGCGGTTGGTGTTAAAGCGGCGGTAAAACCGCCAACAGGCCGGCGGAAAAAAATTTGGAATCACGTCTGTGGCGTAAACCGCCAACATAGACAACCACTTTAACACTCCGACCGCCAAGGCGGTACAAACAAACACTGTGGCGGTAACCGCCAACAGACAGGCGGAGGACAATGTACCGCCCACAGAATCACAACAGTCCAATCCGCCACCTTTTACCGGGGCGGATTCACCGCGAACAAAAACACGGCGGAAACAGGACTTGGAAGGGAAAACGCTCACCTCTACACACCCCACGAGGAACCAGGACGCCATGGAACCAGAACTTCAGATTCTCCCTGCCTTTGTCCTCCTGCTCCTCTACCAGGAGCATGAACGCCGGCGGCGAAGACCACGGTGAGTACTCCACCTACGACACAGGGGAGGGGGAGAGAAAAGAGAGTGACAATCACACACAACACGCAACACCCCCACCCCCACCCTCACCCACTACAACACACACTAATACATCATGATACATTACCGTTACACCCCCCAAGCCCCCTGGAAGAAAGCAAGGACAAAAGGAAATGAGTCGAATGATTGTAATATATTCAAAGACATGAATCAAAAATATATACATATATAAAGATATTCACAATATAAACAAATATATACACCAAGAATACAAGTCCAAGGGATTCCACCATCATAGTCCGTGGACCACTGGGCCGAAAATGCATGGGCGAGGCCCACACAAGATACCCAAACAAGACGGAGAGAACACTGCTGGGGCATCAGATAGAAATAAAACAGGCACCTCAGGGGGAAGCGAAGGGGGGGCACCTCAACCGGATGAGTGCACGACGCCAGATCAACGAGGGGGCTCCGTGCCCATTGATGTATCATGGGGAGTGCAAAGCCACAGTCTCTCATGTCTCTACAGTGGGTGGGTTGCCCACTGCTTTATCCTGGGGAGTGCAAAGCCACAGTCTCTCAAGTCTCTACAGTGGGTGGTTTGCCCACTGCTGCATCCTGGGGAGTGTACAGCCACAGTCTCTCAAGTCTCTACAGTGGGTGGTTTGCCTACTGCTGCATCCTGGGGAGTGCAAAGCCACAGCCTCTTAAGTCTCTACAGTGGGTGGTTTGCCCACTGCTGCATCCTGGTTGAGTGCAAAGCCACAGTCTCTCAAGTCTCTACAGTGGGTGGGTTGCCCACTGCATTATCCTGAGGAGTGCAAAGCACAAGTCTCTCAAGTGGATAATAGTCTCCACTGGTTCTGGACGGGGCTTCGTGCCAAGAGTGCTTCATCCTGCCAAGGACTGAGGTAGTGGATGTCATTCTCCACTGGTTCTGAAGGGGGCTCTGTGCCCAGAGTGCTTCATCCTGCCAAGGACAGAGGTAGTGGATGTCAACCTCCACTGGTTCTGGAGGGGGCTTTGTGCCCAGAATGCTTCATCCTGCTCGTGGCGGCCTCAGTAGCGTCGGAATCTTTGGCGCTCAGTGGCCTGCGGTGCTGGTGGCCGCGGTGTCCTGTTCAGCAGTGCTGGTGGCGGCGGTGTCCTTGGCAGCGGTGCTTGTGGCGGTCTTGTCCGCCGTGTAGGTTTTCCCAGACTTGCCAGTTTTAGTGTGCCCCTTCCCCACCTTGGATGGTGGCACAGCTGGATCCACAATCCCACCTGTACCCCTGGGAGCGGCTTTGTTTGAAGAATTTTTACCTCTCTTCCGCCGGGCACTGGCCAACTTTTGGTGTTTTTGAGGTGGGGGACTGTCCGTGCTGTGGCTCCTTGGCACACTGGCTGCCCTGCTGCCTGGCACACTCCAGAAACCAGTCACTACGGGCACCACTGCTCCTGCTGATGTTGTGGCTGAGGCGCTGGGTTGGGACCTGGAGAGGCGGGCCCTAGGAGACTGAAGAGGTGGGGGAGGTGAGGGGAAGAGGTCAAGGTTGGACAGGAAAAGTTTTTGGGAAACACTGGGATGGGTAGATGGAGGGGATTTGGGAGTGGAGGAAGAGGTAGTGGTTGTAGGAGGTGTACGTTTGGTGACTTTGGGTGAAGATGCATGGGCTGGAGGCTGTCGTGAGGTGGATGGCTGTTGTGTGGGTGTGTGGCTGCATTTGTGTACCTTGGGAGGTGGGCTCACAGGCACACTGGGAGGGGACACAGGGGATGTGTGAATGGTAGTGGGGTGGTGACTGCACGTGAGCGGGGTGTGGTGGTGGGTGTGCTGGTGATGGAGGTAGTGGATGATGATGTAGTGCATGCAGGTGTGAGTGGAGACGAGACTGGGAGAGAGGAGGGAGACGAGGAGGAGGGGGACACAGTGGAGACAGTGGCTGTTGGTATGTCTGAATGTGCATGATGCTTGCGTGAGTGCCTGTGGGATGTGTGGTGCTTATGTTTGCCTGAGCTTCCCTAGTGTATTGAGGGGTGTGCATGCTGGTCTGAGGGTGTGCTTGGGATAGGCTGAGGTACAGGGGTTTGGGTCTTGGTGGAGGAAGTTGGAGGGGGGAGGCTAGAGACAGGGACAATGGCTGCCATCAGTGCAGAGGTCAGAGTCTGAAACGCTTGCTGATGGGCTGCCTGACCAGAATGAATGCCCTCCAGGTATGCATTGGTTTGTTGCAACTGCCTCTCAACACCCTGGATTGCATTCAAAATGGTAGACTGCCCAACAGTGAGGGACCTGAGGAGGTCAATGGCCTCCTCGCTGATGGCAGCAGGGGTGAGAGGGGCAGGGTGTGTGTTGCCTGTGGTGAAGGAGATGCCCACCCTCCTGGGTGAGCGGCCACGGGGCAAATGCTGAGGGGCTGCTGGGAGGGCGGTGCTGGTAGGGGGGTGGTGGCTGTACCTGCAGATGCGGGGGGCACAGAGGGGCCCGCCACCGCACGGGAGCTCCCATCAGAGGAGGAGTCCGTATTGCTGGTCTCAGCTCCTGTCCCCGCCGTGGAGCTCCCCTCGCCCTCCGTCCCACTGGTGGCTTCTGACTCCATTGTCTCACCCTCCAGGGCCATGTGGGATGCAGCTCCCTCCTGCTCCGGTGCCACTGCTCCTCCGCCTGATGATGCTAATGCACACAAGCACAGGGAGACCACAAAAAGTGGGGGGGAAACAGAAGAAAGACATGTGTAGTGCATGCAATACCGCTACAGTTGGCGGACACTACAGACACAGAAGGCCCCTGCACTACGCCGTGCACTTGGAGTTCCCTAATCAATCCCAGGGACATGGTTTACAAGGCTATACCCGATTGCTGCACACATGGATGTCACAGGAGGCTGACTAGGTGTAGTTGGCTCTGTACACAGGTGGGGTGGGGTGCCACAGGACCTGCCTTAAGAAGGGACCCTGTCTACTAAATTCGCCCTGGCCTAGGGGAACCCACAGCCCACCTCCCCCACCCAGACACCTCCCCTTGTGGCTGCTGTGATGCCCTCAAGCGCCTATCCAACTCAGGGTACGCCACCGCCAAGATCCAGAACATCAGGGGGGTCATGGTGCGACGGGCACCCCTCCCAAGTTGGAGGGCCATCCCCAGCTGGCCTCCAACGTCTTCTTGCTCCAGCGGCAAATGTCCTCCCATCTTTTCCGGCAGTGGGTGCTCCATCTGTGGTAGACCCCAAGGGTCCGGACTTCCTTGGCGATTGCACGCCAAATATCCTTCTTCTGGTGGGCGCTGACCTACATGAATAGTACAGGGGAAAAGGAGAAGATATAAGCGCCCGCACCGTCATAGTCATTGGCCCGCATCCCTACCCTTGCCATGTCGCACATGCACTCACGGTTGTTTCAAGCACGCCTCATTCTGCCCCCCCCCATTTTTCATCCACACCACTCCAAACAGCCATTGCCCATACAGCATGCTCAGAGTGTACTCACCTGTTTGTCTGGAGGACCGTAGTGTACCGTGTACTCGGGTAGGACCCCATCCACTAGTTTTTCCACCTCCTCTGTGCTGAAGGCAGGGGCCCTTTCCCCAGACACATAAGCCATTGTCTTTTCCAGACTGAGGTAACAGCAGCACTTGCAGTGTAGGTCCTCTCCTGTCGAAGATCAGGTATCAAGTGATTGAACAGAGAGAAAATGGCAGTCACGTCCGCGGCGGTGCGTACCGTCACCCCCGGCGTACATCGTCATTGGCTCCTGGGACCTATAGGGTTTAATGTTAACCAATGCAGGTTTGCGCCGCAGTCTTCGACCGCCTACCGCGACGGTGTACAACGCCAGGGCAATTACCTCATATCCCCTTGTCCCACCTTACAGGTCAGGCAGCTGCTATTTCAGGGGGCCACATGGCATTAATTTTAAATGTGTCAACACATATATAGGCCTTGATTATACACTAATAATACAGCCATATGTCGATTTTGAAAAAATTTCATATAAAGTTGTGTTTACGTACCTCAGTGTTGGTTGACTCGCTGTTCTCCTCCATAGAGCACGTCCGCTGGGGCAGGTGAGGAGATGGCGGCATCCTCCGGTGTACAGACCGCTGGTGGACCTGTCGACAATGGAGGAGCGACATGTGATCATCACCTACAGACTTGATCATGCCACAATCCAGGAACTGTGTGCCCAGTTGGAGCCAGACCTAATGTCAGCTATCAGTCATCCCACAGGAATCCCCCTCTAGTGCAGGTGCTGTCAGTACTCCTTTTCCTGGCAAGTGGGTCTTTTCAAACAACAGTGGCCATAGCATCAGGGATGTCCCAGCCTATGTTTTCCAAAGTGCTGGCCAGAGTTTTGTCTGCCCTGCTGAAACACATGCAGAGCTACATCGTTTTCCCTCAGGTGGAGGATCTGCCTACAGTGAAAGGTGACTTCTATGCCCTGGGACATATCCCCAACATCATAGGTGCCATTGATGGGACACATGTGTCCTTGGTCCCCCCACGCAGGAGTGAACAGGTGTACAGAAACCGGAAGAGTTACCATTCGATGAATGTGCAGATGGGGTGTTTGGCAGACCAGTACATCTCCAATGTGAATGCCAACTTTCTTGGCTCAGTGCATGACGCTTACATTCTGAGGAATGGCAGCATCCCTTATGTGGTGGGGCAGCACCACAGGCAACGTGTGTGGCTATTAGGTGAGGACATGGACCCAATACAGTGTGACTAGGTGTCTGGGTCTGTGGATGTCCCTAAGAGTTAGTATGTGTCTAACAGTTGTCCCTCGATATTTGCAGGTGACTCTGGTTACCCCAACCTTTCATGGCTACTGACCCCAGTGAGGAATCCCAGGACAAGGGCAGAGGAACGCTACAATGAGGCACATGGTTGAACTAGGAGGATTATAGAGAGGACCTTCGGCCTCCTGAAGGCCAGGTTCAGGTGCCTTCATATGACAGGTGGTTCCTTATTATACTCACCAAAGAAGGTGTGCCAGATCATCGTGGCCTGCTGTATGCTTCAAAACTTGGCTTTGCAACGACAGGTGCCTTTTCTGCAGGAGGATGGTCCAGATGGAGGTGTTGTGGCAGCTGTGGAGCCTGTGGACAGTGAAGACGAGGAAGCAGAAGAAGAGGACATAGACAACAGGAACACGGTGATCCAACAATACTTCCAGTGAGACACAGGTAAGAAGACAACATTGCCTGCTACATCTGTTTGATCCTTCTAACTCTCATCTGTCTGTCATTTTCGCACAGTGTATGGACCCTGAGTTGTCACTTTCCCTTTTGATTTCACAGATGTAGGTCCCACTGTGTGACATCTGCTTTGTTTACTCATGGACTAGAGCTGTGTGACATAGGTATGTAGCATTTTTACACAGTTATTGCAAATACACTTTTTCGAAAGCACAGACTGACTCCAGATAGTTTTGTGATTTAAGGGTGTTTATTTATGTGCTAAATAGTGGACGGGGTTGTAAAAAGGTCAGGGGTGATGGTGGAGGAATGTCCATGGCAGAGTCCAGTCTAATAGTCTCACAGGTTCATTGTCCAAAGGGGCATAGGAAGTGGAGCTGGGGTAGTTTAGGGATGGACAGGGTGACAAAGTGGGACAGAAGGATGACAATCAGGGTGGTCTCATTTCTTGGTGGGGGTCTTGGCATTGTTCTCTGTCTTTGTCCTGGATCTCAGCGACCGCTTGTGGGGTGGTTCTCCATCTGCAGGGGGTGGGGTGCTGGTGTGGTGGTCCTGTGGTGGTGCCTCCTGTCCACTAGCGCCGGTGAAGGTGGTGGGCAGTTCATCGTCCAGGCTAGTGTCAGGGGCCCCTTGTTGTGCCACAGTGTCCCTCCTGGTGTTGCCGAGTTCCTTCAGCACCCCTACAATGGTGGCCAGGGTGGAATTGATGGATTTGAGTTCCTCCCTGAACCCCAAATACTGTTCCTCCTGCAGCCACTGGGTATCCTGAAACTTGGCCAGTACCGTTGCCATCGTCTCCTGAGAATGGTGCTAGGCTCCCATGATGTTGGAGACGGCCTTGTGGAGAGTGGGTTCCCTTGGCCTGTCCTCCCCCTGTCACACAGCAGCCCTCCCAGTTCCCCTGTTTCCCTGGGCCTCTGTCCCCTGAACCGTATGCCCACTGCCCCCAGGTCCCTGGTGTTGTTGGGGTGGTGGGTTAGCCTGGGTTCCCTGTAGTGGTGGACACACTGCTGATTGACGTGTCCTGGGGACAGAGGTATGGGCCCGTTGGGTGGGTGCTGTGCTGGTGTTTCCAGAGGGGGGAGGCTCTGTGGTGGCCTGTGCCAGTGTGAGGGGAACCGACTGTCCCGAGGTCCCAGATGGGCCGGGCTGGTCATCTAGATCCAGTTGGACAGAGCTGCTGTCATCACTGTGGGCCTCTTCTGTGGGTGGAGTGGACATGTCTGGACCCTCCTGTCCGTTGATGTTGGGTAGGGGTCCTGCAGGGGTGTAAAGGCATAATTATTGCATCGGTGTGCCATGGTGTGCAATTGGTGGGTGACCCTGTACCCCAGTGCTTGCTTTCCTGTGTAGGACCTTGTGTGATAATGGTTTAGGGGGGTGTATTGGTATGTGCAGTGGCCATGCTTTGGTGATGGGTGTCCATGCTTTGATGTTACATGCAGGGCTTGGGTTTGGGATGTGGGGTTTGTGACATTGGGACATACGTGAGGAGTTGGAGTGATGGCGGAAGGGCGAGGGGGGTATGTGATAGCATGCAGGTGGGTGGGGGATGAAGTAATGAAAGATTTGTCTTACCAGAGTCCATTCCTCCAGCTACTCCTGCGAGGCCCTCAGGACGCAGTATAGCCAAGACCTGCTCCTTCCATGTTGTTAGTTCTGGGGGAGGAGGTGGGGGTCTGCCGCCAGTCCTCTGTAGTGCGATGTGGTGTCTTGAGACCATGGAACACACCTTCCCCCGTAGGTCGTTCCACCTCTTCCTGATGTCATCCCTAGTTCTTGGGTGCTGTCCCACTGCGTTGACCCTGTCCACGATTCTGCACCATAGCTCCATCTTCCTAGCTATGGTGGTGTGCTGCACCTGTGATCCGAATAGCTGTGGTTCTACCCGGATGATTTCCTCCACCATGACCCTGAGCTCCTCCTCAGAGAACCTGGGGTGTCTTTGTGGGGCCATGGGGTTGTGTGGGTGATGTGAGGGTGGTGTGTGTTGTGATGTGTGGGATGATATTTAGAGGTGTATTGTGTGAGGTGCGTGGATGTTGTGTGAGTGATGGTGTAGGGTGCCTGTGGATGCTATTGTTCTTTCAGGTGGTGTATCTCTCTGGCCTTCTATTGCAATTGTGGTCGTAAGGGTTTGTGGGTGATGTGGGTGGGTGTTTTATATTGTATTAGGTGTGTGGGAGTGGTGTGTGTATGTGTATCAGGTGTGTGTATTTGGAATTGTCCAATGTGGTTGTGTTTTGTAAAAGTGTGTGTATTTTGAGCGCAGCGGTGTATACCGCCAATGGAATACGGCAGTTGAAAGACCGCCATGTGGATTCGTGGGTCGTGATACTGTGGACGTATTCCTGTTGGCGTGACGGTGTCGGTTTTGTTATCACCAGTTTATCACTGACCTTTGGTGTGGCGGACTTGTGTGGGTGTCTGGATTTTGGTGGATTCCGAGCTGTGGGTCATAATGACCATGGCGGAATTCCGCGGCCGCGGCGGTGTGTTGGCAGTCTTCTACCGCCAATGTTGTAATCACCCCCAATGTCTTAAAGGATAGTGCCCTGAAAGCCAAGGGGAATGAGGCATGAAACTCCTAGGTGTCCCACCAGCCACTTTCATTCTGGTTTTATCAGGGAAGCCTGTTAAATCTATCAGACATTTTTGCGGTTATTACTTTGCTCAGCAGATGTGACTAGTTTAGGGCCTGGGACCTGCTATTTGCTCTCAGTCCTAAAGGAGGCAAACATATTCTCATCTGGAATCCTTCAGCTATCTTTTTTGCTCTGCTATTTTTTGTTCTTCATCTTTGACAACAGAGGATCTTTCTCTGGGCAGATATTCTCACACACAAGGTCAACAATGTTTGCCAAGAGGGATCTCACATCAGGTCTCTTGTGAACTGGGCTCATCATCTGTGTCACTTGGTTGACTCACATTTTCCACCTTGGGCTGACCATCTCAGAAAGGCATTTCTTTGTATCAAGGTTTTTAAGCATGAAAGTGGGAGTGTATAGGTGCTGTTACAGTTACAGTCTTCCCTAGTCAGATCAATGTATGTTGAAAAGTTATTTTTGTGCTCCAGGTGCTGACTTTTGCCAGTTCCCATTTTGCAAAAGGTGGCTGTGGAAAGGTGGTTCATGAATTCTTCTCCCCATCATCTCTTTGAGGTCCTCACAGCTTCTGCATGGTGAATATACAATATGTGCATTGTTGCAGTGATGCTAGCAGCCCAACTGTTCATTGAAAAGATTGAAGTAATTTTCACTTGACCACCTCACATCCTAGTTACTAGCATTAAGGAGGGGGTTGTTGTTAGGGCTGATTGAGGTAATCTCATCCCATTTCACACAATTAGTGCATATTTGTGCTTCTGGGCTTGTACTTGGAGGTTTATAGGACACTCTTGTTCAACTTTCCCAATGATGTTACTATAACTTTTTAGCAACAATCTCTACCTTGGGTTGAAGGAGCAGTACACCTTGTTTGTATGTGTACATAGCTTTCAGTGTCCCTCCAAAGGCTTCTGTACTCCATCTTTATACTGAGTTTTATTTGTTTTTTTCACATTGCCTCTTCTTTCAATAGATAGGTTTTCCAGTTTTGTACAGTATTTTGCCCTGGAGTGAGGAGCCTCTTCTTAAGAAAAGGCCAGTGTTTACTAGTTTGTGATATTCTGCTTCTACATATTCATGTTGAGTATGAAGATTAGCATGCATTAGATCCAATTTAGAATTACTGGGCTGCTAGGTTTTGAGTCAGGTTTAAGCAGTGTAATGTTATCTGTATTTCACCCCCAGCTCCATCTTGACCACTGACTCCACTTTGTGCTTAGCTGCAAACAGTGTTGTATTGGTGGTGCAGGTATTTTTCCATGCACAACTTATGCAACATGATTTTGGCTCCTCTCGCTCTTTCTCACCAAGGCAGGGACATAACATGGAGGAGTGTAGGAGAGATAAGGATATACCAGAGAATGGTTATGGTACATCAGGGATCAGTTCTGTCTTAGGAGCGCACCTAGGGATGTGGCCAATATCTAAACCTGCTTATTTAACACTGACCTGGTACAGCTAGCATTTGAACAACAACGTATTGTATGGGAGTGAGAGTTTCTAGAATTCTCCTCTCCAGCTTTTTTAAAGTATAAAAGAGGGAAGCTTGACGACCTGGGTGAGATAGAACTAATTTCCGCGAGGGAACGCCTTGATTGGATCCTGCTGTGGGTAGTTCTCTCTTTTCGCAGTTGTTTGGGTTCACGGCTTGAAGTTGGTAAAGAGATGATGTCTATGTCAAGCCCTATGGTGATGTATTTTTAATTCTTATTTTTAGCTTTGTGTTGTGCATGAATATATAATCACTATATATATATATATATATATAGATATATTATCCATGGTTGCAGTGTATTTCCTTTTTTTATTTCTATGATCATTATTATTCTATTGCTGTGATTATTTTCAGAAATGCACTAGTGTTACTGCATTTGACCTAAACGCTCACATTTTGCTTTCCCTGTATGAACCTTGAGAAGTGCCTTAATAAATTTGTTACCCAGACTAAGGGTGCTGCATCCATTGCATTCCTTTCATTTTGTCTCCTCTCTTTCTGAAGTACAGCAAACCAAGCAAACCATGCCCTTAACTAAGTTGGCAGCCATCTCAAAGACACAATGCATCACATCCATTAACATCTGAACAACATATGACGTGGTAGTAGAGGTACACTCGTTAGCTGTGTCATCTTGGCCACAACTTATTAGTCAATCTTCCATATTTTCATACACTTATATCAGTGACAGTGTTGGCTTCTGGTAATTGATAATGCTTGTTGCTACAGCATGGTACTTACTCTCTGATGGTTTAGGAAACAGGATAAAAAATGGGAGATGTAATAGTGCACCTGCAATGTTATGTTTTACTACACTGAGTCTAACACTGTTTAATCACAGTCTTTGTTCTCTCCCCATCGCAGGATGCTATCAGACTTTGAAATATATTCTGCTCACGCAGACATGAAGGGGAATCCTAAAACAGTGATTGGTGATGTTTGCACTGTATCTAGTTTGAGGGTTTCTAATTTTAAAGTTGTGGTCAACAACAGATACCTCTATCAAAGAGGTGTCACCCATAATGTCTAAGAACTGAAAAGAGTTAACTCAGTGTAATGAAGAAAAATTCTGTATTATTGGCCATTGCTCTAAAATGGCAAAATAATCACACATTGAATCAGGCCAACACAACATCTACTACCTTTCCCATTACTCATTTGCGCCGTGGACCTAGCTATGTGTATGTTTTGCCAGAGAATGACATGTAGAAGTGTTAATGAGGGACAAAAATAAGGTGCATGTGCTAATATCGGATCCATATACTACTTTCCATAACATGAACTGCAAAACTATACAGTGAAATGGTTGCCCGCTGTATTGAAAGATTCATACTGTGACCACCAAAGTCAATAAGCAAGGAAGAAACAAAGGGAAGTTTCTACACATGAGGATGACTTCATCGTATGAGAGGTTTGGCCTCAGAATTTTCAGCTACTATTCATCTAACATAAAAAAGGATTATGCACAACATTAGCAATGCAAACTAGGGAAAGGACACAAAATGAAAGACAGGAACAAGCTATTTGATGCAAAACACAGTCATAAACATGATGCATGGGTCTGACAATAATGTTAATTTTGATAATTATTCAACCTGTGCATAGCTAAGAATCATGAGACTAGGATAAGTAGTAATATTGTTGTAAATTTTAATTGGGTGCTATTCAATACCACAGTTTAGAACTGCACATTAAGTTCAAACAAATTACCAAAGAAATAAAAAAATGTATGGTTTTAGTGCTTTAATATTGTTCCTGCATCAAGGGGATACTGTTAGGAGCGGCATCTATTGCAAATCTTCACAGGAGCAGAATGGCGCCTTGAACCCAATGCCTCTCTAAAGTTCTCAGTCCCCAATTATATTCTTATCTGGAGACTTAAAAAACTTTTTAGAGGGGAAAGGGGTTGGGGATGAAAGAAGAGACTGCCGCATCCTCTACTCTGTGCTCGTCTATCACTTTGCCTGTTGTTTTTGAGGACTCAGTGGTTATGTTACTCGAGCTGTAATATAAAGCAAAACATTAATACTCTCTCTCACTGGGTCCCTCCTTCTCTATTCCTTTTAACTAGGATTGATCTTTTCTTGATAAAAGTTAACTTTTCGAGTGACCTACCCCAATGTATGAGGCATTACCTTCTATTCTATGTTTGCAATTAATGGTAAAAATTGCAATGACATTTTACTTGTGGCGTGTTTTGGTATGCGATGATACAACTTCTGTTTTCATATTCTTTTCTTCTTCTTCAGCATACTGGATTTGACTGAAAATTAGTACTGTAGGAGAAAACCTGTTCTTGAAATAACTGCTCTTCCCGCTCTTCACAGTTTTCTCATGACTAAAACAAATTTTCTTTAAAATATTGCTCTTCCTGTTCTTTACAGTTTTCTCATGACTAAAACTAATGTTCATGAAATACCTGTTCTTCCTGTTCTTTACAGTTTTCTCATGACTAAAACGAATGCTCTAGGAAAAACTGCTTTTCACTATTTTTAATATGACAGAAAACAAATGTTCTTGAGAATACTGCCTTTCCTGCTCTTTACTATTTTCTCATGACTAAAATTAATGTTCTAGGAAGTAACATTTCTATGGTTTGAAAACTGAACTCTTAAGAATTCATTTTCTCTCTCTCAGAATACTTGTGTGACTGAAATGATTGACTCAGGAAAACAAATTCACAACTTCTTCAGAAAGGCTTCTGTCTCTTAAAATCTTCTCAGTGAAGTGTGCTGCTTTGGAGGCTACATGTGCCCTTCACATCACTCAGCTGTCCACAAGAGATCCTCCAGCTGCACCACTAGAGCAGCAACTTTGACTCTCAGCGGGCACCATTTTGAGAGCCCTCTGCTTCCAGGAAAGTCTGCAGACTGTGAGGGTGTTGCCAACTTCGATGAACCCCCAAAACCTGAAGAGGGGGAGCCGGAGAGACTGATGATTTCCTGACAGATACACCAAAAAAATGTATAACATTTTATTTCAGAAGTCCAGTTCTGACACTGTTCAGCAACATGATTGAACTTTGTAATATTAAAGTTGTAAATTAGTAAAATGATAGCTCAGAAATAGAAATGGGCGAAGAAGAGATGGGTAATGCCAATGTAAAAATACACATCCCCTTGCTATTGTGTCTTGAAAAGCACAATAAAGAGACCTAGCATGCTTATTTTATTTTCAAAGTCAAACTGTTGTTATCCATACCTTAGAAATGGGTCATTTCTCATAAGCAATGGGACTCCATTGGAACATTGAGTTTCTGATCAATGTTGTATGGAGGTCATCTCCCATTTGTCTTCAATTCCACTTCCCTCCCTATGCCTCCCCCAGTTGCCGCTTGCACTAGGCAAGTTCCTTTTTTTTTATTGGGGCATGTTGTTAACTACCATGCTAAGGTGAAATGATTGTCATAACACTCAAGATAATGTACTACTTTTACATTGACAACAGTTTAGGGCATTCACCTTTAGATTAGTGTCTCATTTGCATGCAGTGGAGGGTGAACTGGTTGCTTGCAAACTTCAATTGCAGCTGGAGTGTCCATTAGAGAAATGGAGAACATTCAAAGAGCATCCTCATCCCTCAGCATCCTCTCCACCCTCTTTGATACTCCACCACTGTTACACCCTTGTACGGTTCTAGAACATTTCCATCACAGTGGGTTCGTAGCTCACAATTATCCACTTTTGCTCAATGTTTAAATATGTGTGGTTGTACACAATGTATATTTATAAATGTGTCAGTGCTTACCTATATTGGTACACCAGGAAAAGATGCAACTTTCATAACTCAAAATTAATCTGACAAAAACCTTATCATATGAAGTGAGTGCTAGAACTGCTAATTTAGGACATCATGCACAACACATTTTAGCACCATGTTATAATAACAGGTTTCTGGAGATGGTAATGTGTGACAAGAATCTTTGTGCACATTTGCCATGTGGCATTTTGTTGTGCTAGTTTTGTGCTAGTGATGTGTTCTGTTGTTTTTTTGTGCTGCTGTCTTTTTGAGATGCATTCTTCCAAAGTGATTTTGTTTTGTTGTACTGAATATTTTGTGCTACTGTGTGTTTTGGCTGTTTTGGTACTGATATTGTGATTTGTCATGTCATGTTTAAATTGCAGTGTTATGTTGCTTTGTGTATGTTAATGTTATGCTTAGTTGTTTCCTTTATATATGTCAACGAACTGCTGTATTGCAAGCAAAATCCAACACAAGCCTTGGCAGTGCCTGTGACAAGCAATCATTTACCACTGTACGAGGTGGTAAAATAGCGCTGCTCCAGCTCCAGACCACTTAAGACACCTGCTAGCCGAAAACTGTGGCCTCTCCCAGAGCCCACTTTATATGACATGGCCCTTGATCTCTACTACACTTTCAAGGTGACTTCTGTTTTAAATAGTTGAAGACTGAAAAGTGTAAGTTTTCCTTTGGGAATCAGGCCCTGAAACTGCAACAGCACCTATCCACTCACACTTTCATGCACAAAAACAATTGTGCAAATCAATGGTGTAATGCAAAATGATGGGGCCCCCTGCAAAATATGAGGGGCCTGAATGGGACCTTCTGTGGGGGATATATTTTATTCCAAGCTCTATTTTGTGACACTCAATAGGAGCAAGCCTGCAAAAGGGACACAGTATTGTTGACACTTTAAGTGAACTTGCACTGTCAATTACACGTGACAAGCGGTTGCTATGCTGCTCCTATTGATTTTGCAAATAAATAGTCATGTAGCTCAAAGGACCATGTTCAGATTAATGATTGGATAAACGAGTGGAAAACCCCTACTGTTTCATTGGACAACTGGCTCTCATTGACTGGGTATAACTCATGTTAACTTCTGTATTTTGAGCGGGTCCACCTGGCACCTGGCTCATCAGAAGCGGTTGAATAATAAGATACATTTGAAATCTCACTGCATCATGTCTTTTATTAGTTCTAGACTTCTACACCTGAAGTGTTTGGGGGACCCCAAACAAATGTCCACCCTCCTACCCTCCCCCCCCGAGCCACATGGATTGAAGAGGCTTGTATTATGCCCCTGGAACAAATTAATGCATTTCTGAGAAGGATGACCCAAGGGCCAATGTATGAAGAGTGGAAGATGTGAGTCAATCAAGTGACACAGGTGCTGAGCCCAGCTCACAAGAGGCCCAGTGTGAAATCTCTTTTGGAAAATAATATTGACTTGAATACAAGACTGTCTTCAAAGAGAAAAACAATCTGTTGTCAAAGAAAAAGAATGAAAAAAATGAGAGCAATAAAGATAGCTGAAGAATCCCAGTTGAAAATATGTCAGCCTCAGCTAGGACCAAGAGCATTTAGCAGATTCCAGGCCCTAAATAAGTCACATATGCTGAGCTAAGTGAAAATCACCAAAGTACATGATAGATTAAACAGGATCCCTCGAGAAAACCCAGCATGCCTGACAAATCTGAATTGGCTTCTGGGATGTCCATGGCTTTCATATATACCCTTGGATGTTAGGATCCTACTCTTTAAGGTTTTGTAACTCATTGAGAAATGATAGATGATGGACTTGCCATACATTTTCTTGATTAACTAGTGGGTTTATACCATTAGGTATTGCTAGGACACTATTATGTTACCAACTGCTCTTTATGTTCGCCCACAGCCCAGATTGCTCTGAGATGATAATTGTGTTTAATAGTGTTTTACAAAAGCATAATTTAATAAACCGCCTTTACAAGCAGATGAAACACCAGTGACTAATACTAAAGGTATTTTCATGACAGTGGTTGTTGATCAGTCATGCCCATGGGATCCTGGAAGCCACTAGAAGGAATGAGTTTATTTGCAAATTAGAAAGGCTGCTAAGCAAGAATGAAGCTGTTGAGCCTGCTGGAGAGGAAAGTCAGCCTCTTATAAAAATAAAAAGTACTCCTTCAATTTCATATACCTGCCTTATGAATAAGCTGGAAGCTATCTGAAGGCTAAGGGAAGATAATTTCATTGAAAAAACACAGTAAATGTTTACACACATCTTGGATCATAACTTCGAAGAATGCACACCGAAGGCAGAAAAACTGCCTTATCACCTGAACAGGTGAGGCAGGTATTACAAAGTGACTCCTTTTTGGCTCGTCAGACCCAGAATTCATTTTTTCAGTATATGTGCTCTGATGGCTAAAGTGCGCAGGCATGGAAAGATAAATGGCATTTGTGGACTGCAGGACCTATTGCTCCAGTCAATATACTGGCAGTGAAAACATTGCTTCAGGTCTATCCTAAGTACCTCACAGCAGCATCTTGAACCCTCCTGCCTAGACCTATCGAAATCACCTTTTTGAAAGGTAGGGAAACTTGATTTCAAATATTTACGAGATCACCTGTAAGCACATCTTGCTGCCTACCAGGTAGGGTGGATAATACTTAAGAATGCACGATGTGTTAAATAGAAATGGCATGTTCTCCCAGGGACTAGGCTTAAAATGACACTGTCACTAGTTAGGCTGTAACCACTTCATAGGATAAGTCAAAGTTTAAAAAATACACTTTAATCTATAACTTTCACCTGTACGAGCTACAGACTCCATTCAAACAATTATTTTTAGATTAAATAAATCCAAACTAATGGTAAACCTGTGTTTTTATTAAATGTATGGGACACGTAACTTTTAGAAAGTTACCTTTACCCTCCCTGAAGCTCCTGGAGGCTAATTTGCATTAACTCTTCAGCAACAGCACAGCTGTGTTTGGCCTGTATTAGGTGAGAAAGAATTGTGAAAACTGCTCCGAGAGCATAGACAATGGCTTGTGAGTGGGGAGGTGTTTTCTTTTCCTGATAGGAAGACCCGTTGGGGTAGACCCAGGAACTTAATTAATTTCAAATGAGACAGCCTATCAAAAGAAGAGGAGAGGACTGCTCATTGACCTGACCACACCTCTGGTAGGCACAAACACATTCTACCATGGGAGAAGAGTATCCCTATCTTGGACTTTGCAGGTCAGAGGGACTGTGGATTGTTTGAAGTAGAGCAAACAGGAACTACTGAAAAAGTGTTTTGGTTGCTTCTGGGATACGGAATCCTATTGGTTATGGAGTACCCAGGAGAAACCCCTACCCACAAGCTGGTGCCAGGCATTAATGTTGCAAATCCAGGAATGCTCCTCAGAACACTTGCTGGACTTGTGGAAGATCAAAAGAGCAATAGACTTGCTGTCTGTGACCTGAGAGGAGACATATCATACAGGACCTGCTTCTTCTTTTACATAGGACTAAGAAATAGACTACAAGGGTCAGCTGACTGAACTCCTTTGTGGCTACAAGGGCACAACATGCTACAGGACGTATTTGCTGGACTGGAGTTTTCTGTTGCTGTCTGCCTAACACCTTGAGAGTCTCTAGGTCCTAGCCGTCATTTAGGGGTCACCAGGGAGTCGAAACCTGTGACCCCTGGCTTTCCCCTTGCAACCCTTGGCACTGCCTATGCAACTCTGGCCTCAGAGGGGGCACAATCAGTACCAGGAACTCAAGGGCAACTCGACTTTCCTTGTTTTCGGGCAATTTTATATTTCACTAATAGGGAATAATAATATCTTATTAATCACTATTAGTAAAATAAGAAAGAATTACAATTTGCTAGAGTATGACCCTCCTTGGCAGCTGAGGTAAGTAAAGAATGATTTTAAATGTATGTTGTGTGCATGCTTGCAGGTGAGAGTGTGTTTCAGTGAGAGCGAGTGTGTGTGTATGTGTAAATGTGTATCCAAGTGTAAGCAAGCATGTGTGAGTAAAAGTAAAGATGAAATGGCATGTGATGTAACCTCAGCTACCCCTGGCATTTTGGTTAATTGACATTCATGCTGTAGTTGAAAAAAGCAACAAAATCCTTTTCTGAGTTAGGAATTACAACTTTTTCACAGTTTATGACCTCCAATTTTTCACCGGGACTAATCCAGTTGTTGTATTCTTCATCATGGTCAGCCTCAAATCGATCCTAGCTAATCTGCTACCACACGCATAGACTATTATTGACACTTTGTGATTTTTGGCACTATTTGTACTTAACTGTTGAAAAAAATCATATCTCTGGTTCCGCTTGCTGGATGTTTGTCATTTTAGTCTTACGTACTCATAAAAATTGCTTCTGGAATTTTAATTTGTTTTGTGTGGCATTTTCTGCTGTGTATGCACCGCTTAAAAGCTTTACATATTACATTTAACTGTAGCCTGATTGCAAGCGACACATTACCAGGGAATGAGCATAGTTTTGTTTTATTTATTTGTGTGCCAACTTTTGAGGTGGACACTTGTTTATATTCAATAATAACCCACTTTTGTACAGAGGATTATTCTTTTTTCAACCGATTTTAGTGAATTTCAAGAAAAGTAATAACATGTACAGACATCTTAACCCAACATGCCAGTTCTCAGCAATCCCCATTACTCAACAGACCACATGATTGGAATTTAGTGGAATGGGGTGCAGGGAGGATAGTAAGGTGTAATATTTTTTTCCCACTGTAGATCAAGTGGTGTAATAATAGCCCCCTCGGTTTTGGAGGGGTGCTCCAGGGGGCCCCCTCAGCAGCACACAGTTATGCACTTCGCACTGGCTGGCACTGTGCATGGGTGGCGGAACCCTGGCCTTAAAGCTCCTGAATGAGTGGGTGGGGAGGCAGGGTATTCCCTCCATGTTCTTTGTAGGGGGGCCCCATCAAGTTTTGTTATGCCGCTGTCTAGATTTGGAGAGAGGATGAGCAATCCAGTGAAAGGATAGGGTTCTCTCAAGATAGTCAAAAAGTGATATATTCAACAACTGTCATTAAAAGGGGCTGGTCAGGAGTTATAGATGTTTATTTAACCCCTTCGCTGCCAGGCCTTTTCCCCTCCTGTGCTGAGCCTTTTTTTGGCTATTTGGGGTTGTCTACGCTTAGGCCCTGATAACTTTGTTGTCGACATAAGCTACCCATGCCAAATTTGCTTCTTTTGTATTCAACATTCTAGAGATTCTAGAGGTGCTCAGAGTTTGTGGGTTTTTCTTGGAGGAGACCAAGAAATTAACCAAAATACAGCTAACATTAAATTTTTTCTTTTTTAATGGGAAAAAAGGGCTTCAGAAAATAATGTGTGTTTTTTTCCCTAAAAATGGCATCAACAAATGGTTTGTGGTGCTAAAATCACCATCTTCCCAGCTTTTAGGAACAGGCAGACTTGTATCAGAAAAATACATTTTTCAACACCATTGTGGCACTTTACTGGGACATACCCCATTTTTACAATTTTTTGTGCTTTCAGCCTCCTTCCAGTTAGTGGCAGAAATGGGTCCGAACCAATGCTGGATCCCAGACAGCTAAACATTTCTGAAAATTAGACAAAATTCTGAATCCAGCCAGGTGTCATTTGTGTATATCGTTCAAGGTTTTCTTACAGAAAGTAACAGCTAAAATAAATAAATATTGAATTTGAGGTGAAACAGATGGCCATTTCTGTCCACGTTTTCTTCTATAACTTTTTCCAGGTATGGCAGATTTTTTAAAGCAATATACCAAGAACCCTAGGTATTCAGAGCTGCACCTAGCAATGGGTTTTCATTGTATACAGAGTATACAGCAATTAATTTGGTGAAATATAAAGAGTGAAAAATAGGTATCAAGGAAACCTTTGTATTTTCAAAACGGGCACAAGAAAAAGTGTTGAGAAGCAGTGGTTATTTGCACATCTCTGAATTCCGGGGTCCCCATACTAGCATGTGAATTACAGGGCATTTCTCAAAAAGATCTCATTTTTACACACTGCCTTACATTTGGCAGGAATACATGTAGAGAAAGACAAGGGGCAATAACACTTGTTCTTCTATTCTGTATTACCCCAGGTCTCCAGATAAAATTGGTACCTACCGCGACAGGAAACACAACATAGACACATCACATTTTTACACTGAAATCTGACGTGTTTTTTTAAAGTGCCTAGCTGCAGATTTTGGCCTCTAGCTCAGCTGGCACCTATGGAAACCTACCAAACCCGTGCATGTTTAAAAACCAGAAACCTAGGGAAATCCAAGATGGGGTGACTTGTGGGGCTCCCACCAGGTTCTGTTACACAGAATCCTTTGCACACCTCAAACCTTGGCAAAAAAACACATTTCCCTCACATTTCAGTGCTGCAAAGTTCTGGAATCTGAGCATAGCCACTAGCTTCCTTCCACCCAGCATTTCAGTAAGCCCCCAATAAAAATGGTACCTCACTTGTGTGGGTAGGCCTACTGCCCATGACAGGATATGCCCCAAAACACTACATGGACACATCAAAATTATCAATTACAAAACTACCTGTTTTTGTGGTGGGGCACCTGCGTTTTTGTTCCTGGGCTCAGCAGCCACCTAGGGAAACCTACAAAACCCAGACATTTCTGAATACTAGATAACTGATGGAATCAAGGGAGGTGTGACTTGTGTGGATCCCCCAGTGTTTTCTTACCCAGAATCCTCTGCAAACCTCAAATGTAGCTAAAAAATCACATTTCCCCACATTTCTGTGTTGCATCAATCCATTGGCATACATTTCCTTTCACCCAATGTTCCCATCGATCTCCCAATAAAAATGATACCTCACTTGTGTAGGTGAGCCAAGTGCCAGTGGCAGGGAGGAGCCAAAAACATGTTGAAATTGAAAGGGCAGTTTAAAAAAAATGTTTTTAGGCTGAAAAGTGGGGCAGAATTTGTTATCAATATGGATGCTACAATGCTGGGTGTTAGGAATTTTGTGGATTCCTGCAGATTCTGGAAGGTTCCATTACAAAACTGTGGGGAAAATGTGTGATTTTAAGAAAAGTTGGAGGTTTGTAGGGCATTGTGGGTTAGAAAATGGTGTGGGGTGCATGTGAAGCACACCACCCTGGACTCACCCAAATGTTTAGTTTTCATATGTATCTAGGTTTCATAGATTTTTCTAGATGTCAGCATCCCAAAGTCCAAAAAGTGCAGCCCTCACCATTCCAGGTGGGATGACTTTGAGAGTTAGCCAAGCTCTCATGGTCCAAATGTAAAACCAAAACCCAAAATAATAATAATCAAATGTCCCCTTGCTTGCCGTTGGAATAAGATCTGTTAGTGTGCGGGGGAGAGCTGAAAGACTGTTACCCTCTTCAGATGGGGTTGGGGCATAACGATGCTCATACTGGTTGGTAGCCACCACCTCACTATTTTTTTTTAATTCCCTGGCATCTAGTAGGCTTTCTGCCACCCCCCTGTATGTGGATCGGGGTAAAACCCCCATCCGCCCACTGGTGGTCAGAACAACTTTGTCCCCATTTATTTGTGGTGGGAGTATGGCCATAACCCCACCCTCTTTTTAAAAAAAATGTCCCTGGTGTTTTGTGGGCTTTCTTGGGGACAGATTGGGCCTGACAAAAATAGGCTGGTCTGCCCTCATGGCTGACCCCCAAACAAAACACATACACACCAATCCCTGGTGCCTAAATGGTTTCTGTCCTCCTTGGGGGCAGATGGGCTTAATAGAAATAGGCCGATCTGCCCCCAAGTGGGACAGAAATGGCATAAAATAAATTTGCCCCCCAGGGGAGCGACCAATGCCCAAGGGGTTGCTCCCCTTCATTGTTTAGTAAAAACAAAAATCCCTTGTGTCTATTGGGCATTCCTGACATCAAAGATCAAAGGAAAAGAAAATCTTTTCCTTTCCTTTGATGCCTCTCTGATCTCCGCTACCCCCCCAGTCTGAAGAGAAATGAAAGCATGAGGGCGAGTCCCCTTCCATCCCTGCCCAGGGGAGGCAGAGCTCCCCTGTGGGCCAGATGCAGGATGAGCTGGTTACATCCTCGGCACACGGCAACCATGGCCCTGGCACCCAAGGGGTTAAACAAGCAGAATGAGAGACAGGGCAAGAGACAGAGAATGAGAAAGAAAAAGAGAGAAAGAGAAAGAGAGGAAATTCACAAACCTTTACACTTACAAATGAAAAAACATGATTGAAGGAAGTGCTGTCCTTATTTGTCTAGTGAATTTGAAACAAGGTACCTCTGAATATGTCCTTGCATGTTTTAGTACATGCCAATTATTTGTTCTTCTGACAACAAATATTCTGAGGTTACTATCAAGCAACACCAGCACAGACTCCAAACTGACCTACTTCACCACAGTACAAAGAGGTAGCAGTTCCTACATCTCAAAATACCTTCAAGCAACAAAAGCCTACCAATAGCACCCCAGATAAACCTATGAGGGGCACTTAACAATGTTTATTATAAAAACATAATACCTCTTACAATATCATTCAACACTGAAAAGAGTTATCAACAATTGATTCTCCAAAGGGGATTGCAATTGAAATCATACCAAGAGCACTAATCATCAATGGTAAGCAATGATAATATTGCCAAAAGAGGTCTAGCCTGCTCATCTGAATGTTGGAACCAGAGTTGATTATAGATGACAGTCTTCCATTTTGCAGAGCCTGTAAGTTAAATGTGTGTATTTGGGACTTTAAAAAAGTCAATCTTGATACAGTACATAGAATCAAAATTTCTGCTAACCAAAAAGCATGTTCTCTTTTTTCAAATATGTTTTGTTTTGCATTGTCAAATTACTTTTTTTGAAGTAGTACATTAACTGCACAAATAAGTATAGATCAGGCATCACACTGGCCTTTGACAAGTTGAAGGAGAATGCGATGTGCATGCTGTATTTCTATAAGACCAATAAAAAGATGGGAAGTACTTTTCTGTAGATTGTTTCACTTCAACCTTGCTGAGTGCCAAGAACAGGTTTTTCTGCTGCTGCCTCTGTTCAGGAGTCCCAAATTCCCTCACCACATCTTGGAATTGAGTTGTAAGCACTGCTGCTGAAGCTCTATTTACTAGAGAATTTGGGTCTGAGTTGGAGTTTGACCGATGGGTTACTCCTTCACAAACATGACATACTTCCCATCCACTGTATTATAAATGTCACTGGACATAATCAACCTGTAATACAATTGAGGGGATATGTGTCAGATTTGTGATGGAGTAACCCATCCTCTAAGCTCTAAATCAGAATCTATCCTTTTGAAAGGGGAACCAGTGGCTTATGCATATTTTGAATAGTAGCTTTCACACCAGCAACTTGCATTTGAGTTTTCTCATGATGTGAGCAAACAGTTGCATGTATGGTTTTCAACATACCATGCATGGAAACTCATGACTGATCGCTCTTGGCACATTCAGTGATTCACTAGCCTCAGTAGCTACAACACCAACCAACACTGACTGGAGTAGTGTGAGTTCTTTAGCAAACTGGTCACAGAACATTTCAGGATCTTAACACAAACTCATTCCCTATTCATCCTCTGAGGTGCCCTTACCTAAGTCACTAGCCACTGCTTCTTTAAAAACTAGGCCTATTTTCCTCACCACCACACTTCCAATCAGATGTTTTGAATACTGAGAAAAAATTGTTCTATATTCCCAGAGAGAGCCTTACATCCTCATTTCTTTTCATACAAGCACCATCAGTCTGTTTCACCCATTGCATCCTACCTTTTTAGCCAAGCTGACAAACATGCAACATATTGTAGGAACATTTGTCTCCCTTGCCTAGCCTCCTGTGTTTCATTTCCTATATTAGAACCATATAGTTAATTGTGCCCTGTCTATTTTTTGTTCCTTGCTTCCTATATTCTTGTTCCCACTCACAGGCTTATGAATGTTTTGATCACATACGTAAGTGATCCTTAAAGTGCATTAGTGAACTTCATTTTCCCAGTCATTGAATGTGGTTGCAAGCTGCCTGTTAGCTGGCCTCCAAACAACCTGGGCTTTTGTAACTATCAAGTTAGTAACTCTTTATCTTCTGGACTTGGACAAACATCAGACAAATTTGTAGACAGCAGGAAAAAATACTGTAAAAGCTTCTTCAGTCAACTCACTCTCAATTCCGGTAACTAAGTGGAACAATGAGGACCAAACTCCCTATACTATAGTTTTCTCCAAGTATCCCTCACCAATCAAAAAGTGACCTGGATTATCAGCTGATTTAGCCAGTTCTCCAGATGTATATTATTTCAGAAATAATGATATTATGTTTGTTTCTTTATTTATGATCTTTAATTTGTGACTTATAACGTCCTTGTTCCTTTTCTTTATTAAAAAACAATGTTACTTGGTTAATGAAAAATATTGACAAAAATGTCAAAGATTTTGGAATATGTTCATAGCTCCATGTTTCATATACTGAACAATAGAGAAAGGCATATTAATGTTATATGGATCTGAACACAAGTGACAAACTGTCGGATTGATGCAAAACACTCCAAAACTACGAGGTCCAAACCAAGCTTTAATGGTATTTCTCTCAGGAGAGTTCATCCAACAATAACTGTCATTTTTTACAGGAGTCTAACATTCTCTTGAAACAAACCAGTACACAGAAGGAATGGGGGTAATGGGAAAGGAAGGAAAACGAAGGAGAAATGAAGGGAAAGGCTATAAACATATATTATGTTTATAAAAAGGTAATAAACATGTATTGTGTTTGAAACAATGGATATAACACATTAATTCCCTTACAAAAGGAACATTATTCCTGAAAAATTCTCCAAGATGAGGCCCAAGTCTTTGGGCAACTTGAAACTCCCTGTGATGTTGTCTTCTCCAGGATTGCTCATCATAGGTTTTTGCTCCACTTCCCCTTCAAATCTCCCTGTGAGTTGAGGGATATCCTTATTTTCAACATTGTCACTCTGTACTCCAGGGAAGGAAGCCTTGGTGTTCAGCTTATGGTCTGAGGACAACTGAATATCATCAAAGTAACAGCTTCCTTGCCTATCAGAATATCCTCAATGTACACATGTACCCACTATGCAGACCCTGCAACATTTGCCATCCCATGAAATGGCACATCCCTTGTTTAACATAACTAATTTGAGTGGTCTGGAAAACTTGCATCTACCCTTTTCCACCCTTATTGGCAATCTGATGCACAGAGCATCTCCTACACTCATTTCTGGTAAACTCGTCTTGTGCTTAACATCATGTCTTTGTTGAGCATTTAAATGATTTTGTCTCTGCTGTCTTCCACTCTTGATCAAAATCTAACCCTCCATGAAGGGGTTGGCTCTGGGGTCATTTCCTGAGCGTTTACAATGGGCATTGTTAAGAAGAAGGAACATTTTCCCTCAGCAGGCTGAAAGGACTGACTCCAGTGGTAGAATGAAACTAAGCCGATATGCACATAGTCTCTCCCTGACCATTTCTTCTGCAGGGACATTGTACTTTAATGCCATGTAAACAGTGTCCTTAAGGTAATGTTTAAACCTTACTACAAGGCTGGTGGTCTGGGAATCATCTATAGGTGTTCTTATGTGCATGATATCAAGGAATTTAAGAAAATACTTCATTTCAAGGAACGTAAACTGTATGCCATTATCTGTCACTTTCAGATTCAGGGTAACCCTCCCTACAGAATATATCTCTCATGAATCTCAACACTTCCTCTGTTTATACCCTCTCTACAATGATCATTTCAGGCCATTTAGTGAAGTAATTCACCATTATTATGGCATACCGCATGTGGTTAGGTATCCTTTTGAAGGGACTGGCAATATGAAAGGCTAGTTTTTGCATATAAAATGGGGCAATTATACAGGTCACATTGGAGACATAGTGCTCTAAGATTTTTGTGGCAATTGGAACATTCCTCACAATTTTTTACAAAGGTGTCCACCTCATGGTCCACATTGGACCACCAGAAATACATTCTTAAAACATTTTTAAGTGCTGACATTCACATGTGTCCTTGATGACTAGCCCTCTTGATGGGCTCCCTGACTTTCTCAGGCAGTACACACTTGTCATTTCTGAACAACATTTTGTTCACTACACCTAATTCATTGGCAACTTGAGCTGACAAATGTAATTCACCTTGCAGATCCTTGAGAGGAGACCAATCCATCTGAATATACTCATTTGCATTGCTAAGGACTATGGCGGTCATTCCAACTTTGGCGGGAACCGCCAATCGGCAGCCATGCGGCCAAAAGACCGCTGCCGGCATTCCAACATTCCCGCTGGGCCGGCGGGAATGAGGCCGTAACACAGAAGCCGGCTCCGAATGGAGCCGGCGGTGTTGCGGCCGTGCGACGGGTGCAGTTGCACCCGTCGCGCTTTTCACTGTCTGCTAGGCAGACAGTGAAAAGCTGGCCGGGGCACTGTTAGGGGACCCCTGCACTGCCCATGCCAGTGGCATGGGCAGTGCAGGGGCCCCCAGGGGCCCCAGGACACCCCTTACCGCCAGCCTCTTCCTGGCGGTGAAAACTGCCAGAAACAGGCTGGCGGTAAGGGGGTCAGAATCCCCAGGGCAGCGCTGCTTGCAGCGCTGCCCTGGCGGATTCGCCCAGCCGGGGCAAAAACGGCGGGAAACCGCCGGCCCCGGTTTTCCGACCGCGGCTTTACCGCCGCAGTCAGAATGGGCTTGGAAGCACCGCCAGCCTGTTGGCGGTGCTTCCGTCATTCTGCGCCCACGGTCCAAGACCGCCAGGGTCAGAATGACCCCCTATGCCTTTGACATCTTCATCAACCCACCCTTCTTCTATCAACGGTAAACACTGAATTTCACAAATTTCACTCACATTGGAAACCTTATCGACAACATTCTCTTCACTCTCTCCCTCATCTGTAGAAACATTGGGTGAAATTTTTAGGAAAACAGCACACTTATTACTTTACCCAGGCACATACACAATTTTGAAACAGTATTCCTGCAATTTGAAGCATAATCTAGCTAAGCATGCTGTAGACTTGAGGCCTCCCTCAGGGTAAAGAATATTAACTCGAGGCTCATAGTCTGTTTGAAGCTTAACTCTGCTGCCCTACACAAAAATGTCTGAAGTGGTTCACCGCCCAGACACAAGCTTACAACTCCCAATCAACTACTGCATAACATCTTTCTGTAGTGCTCAAAGTGCGGGAGGCATAACCTACAACCCATTCGTTATGGTCATGCTGCTGGAAAAGGATGGCCTCCAGCCCAAAGGTCCTGGTATCCACCATGATAGTGCTTACTTTTCCAATGGTGAATGGTCTTAAAACAGGTGCAATGGTTATGCTCAACGTAATCACGTTAAATGCCTTTTCTTATTCCCCAAAGAAAATCATGTCCTTTGTTGTATAGAACTCTGAGAGGTTCCATGACAGTCGTAAGTTTCTTTGTGAACCACGGATAATATCCACAGAGTCCACAAAACAAAAGCAATTGTTCATTGTTGGTATAAGATTGTGTTGAACTGATAGGTTTAACAAAGAATTCCTTCCTCATTCTGCCACCAACTTGTGTTTAAGATATTCAACCTGTCCCTTGAACAATTAGCATTTACTAGGGGGCAGAATTAGACCATTTCTTTCAAGTCTAGGGCAAATGTTCTACAGTATTTCCAGATGTTGTTGACTATCTTTGGAAAATACCAAACTGTCATCTTGGAAGCACCTGAGCTTGCCCTCCATGTCTTTCAATATGTTATACATTGCTCGCTGGAAAACTGAGGCTGCATGTGGTAATCCAAATGTTGTTCAACTTGGTGATGCGCTTGACGAAAATCGAGTGTGGAGAAAATAGCTGCTCCATCCAATACGGAGATCAGTTCATTGACCTTAGGTAGGGGGTATGGATCAAGCCCTGAAAGCCCTGAGCGCCATACATAAGCATAGCTTTCTATTGCTTAAGTAGCTTGTGAAGATCTTTTCTTGTAGTCAGAGTAACACCTCTCACCTTTTGCCTGACAGGTGTAGCTCCTGGTGTCAACTTTTATGTGATGAGAAAACCCTGCATACTTCCCTAAACCTTCAGAAAACTTTTTGGGGAATTCACAGATGATCTGTGAAATAAAACTCTCCCCTTCAAAGGAGAGAGCATAATTGAGAGCATTAGGGTCCAATGCAATTGCAACAGTCCTGGGTCTTTCCAACCGAGAAAACACACTCTTTTCATTTCCACATAGATCTTTATGGCTACACGTTGTTTCTTTGAGCTCTACCTTAGTGTAAAAGCAGCCAGGAGAAATTTGTTTTTCCATCAAATATCACTGTCCTGATGTCAGGGTTCTCTACTGTCTGCATCACTCATGCAAACTTAAGTTCATACACATCTGAAGAAATAATTGTATAGGGTGATCCTGAATCAACTATGACTTCCACACTCTTGCCCAACACTCCTAGAGTGAACATTGGAGGTTTGTCAGCCAGTCCATTTGAGTTCTCCTGTGTTTTGACATTTGGTCATCAGTATCAATTTTGGTAAGTGGGCAGTTGTAGGACATATGTGCAACTCTCAGTTTCACTGGTTGCAGTTCTTCCTTGCAAACTCTGCTGAAATGTACTGTGCGCCCACATATGATCCATTCCTTACTCAATGCAGGACAATATTTGCAAGAAGCTAGGTGCAAACAACTACCCCACCTAAGCAATACAGCTTTGTCTCTCTCTTTTGTTGCTTAGTGGTTTCTTGTTCTTATGCTTACCCCACATATTGCAGACTTAATTGGCCTTGGTAGAAGACTTATCGTTATTTACCTCTATTACCTATGCAACAGACTGCTCAATTGCCTTAGCAGACTTGATCACATCGTCAAGCATAGAATCACAATTAACCCATAGTCTTTCTTGAATAAGTTTACTGTTTGTATTGGCCATTAACTGGTTGCAGATCATTTTGTCTGTTCACAATCCAAAGTTGCACATTGTAGACAAGCCTTGAAGCACAGTTAAGAACTAATCCGATCATTTTCTTCTTTTGCGCTCTGGTATAAAAATTGTAGCGTTCAAGGGTGTTGGCAATGATGGGTCTGAATCTTCTTTCAAATTCTCTAGAGCTTCCTCAAAGCCATCATATTCCTCTTCACCTCCAGGTACCTCTGCTTTAGGTGGAGTGCGAAAAATGTCTTGTGCTTCAAAGCCTTAGCTGTGCAATAGGATGCCTTTTTGCCTCTCCACAGACATTCTGTCCGCACCTATAGCTATTAGAAATGTCTGAAATTCCTCCTTCCAATGTTTCCAAGGAATAGGAGGGTCCCCCATATTTTCAAAACATTTTTTTTAGTGGTTGGAATTGCATATTTCTAATATATTAATATTATAATATGTGAAATTTCGAAAAGCGAGGCAAGTCCCAAAATGTTGGTATAACTATTATCAATCCAACTGTGGTGATCACACAGAGGTAAAGGAATCCTAGGAGTTATATGGATAGCATCAACATTTGCTGTAATGAAATCCTTCACAGTAGACTTTCTTTGGCTAAAATATCAAAAGATATTTTTCTCTGGTTGTCACTAGAATCAGCCTGACCAACAGATGAAGGCTAGCGGTGCAGTTCATCTTACGTGCCTGTATGCCCCACACAGCAAGGAGGGAAGGAAACATCCTAAAGGTGGAGCCGTGATGATAAGCCTGACTCGTGGGCATGGAGCATCGGACTGAGTCACCTCTGGCCAGAGAGCAAGTGGTCTTCCGTCTTCCTCATCAGGAAAGGTGTGCGCTAAATCTCTCCCTCTGTGGATGGCTGCACTGCTTAGAGAATCCACAGGAATAGGATCCCAGGGGGGAATTTGCTATCCCGTCCTCTATGCCAAAAGTATGTGTTACAAAACACTCCAAAACTATGAGGTAGGAACCAATCTCTAATGGTATTTCTCTCAGTAGAGCTCATCCAATAATATCTGTCATTCTTGACAGGACTCTAATGTTATCTTGGAAAAACCCGATATACAGAAGGAATGGGGAGAAGGAAGGAAAACAAAAGAAGAAATAAGGGCAATGTTATAAACATATATTATTTTTGCACAACGGTAATAAACATGTATTGTTTTTGAAACAATGAATATAACAAAGGGACAAGGGATTGGATAAATGAATGTAATTGAATGACTCAGTTGTCTAAAAAAGTTAACAAACAAAAAAATAAAGTTTTACCTGATGGAATAGTATTTTAAACATTGCTAAATGAATCATGTCGTTATATTCACAGGAACACACACAACGAAGGCAGTGGAACAATACTTGAGATTGGGAAACGTCTGTGATCTACTGAGATAGCTGGCCATATTTAGGAGTCCTGAAGCCTAAGAAAAGCAATGAAAAAGATGAGCAAGTATATCAATCTAATGTGCCTGTTGCTGAATGATGGCAGCTGACCTTCCACTTTCTTCGGGGGTGAACATCAGATTTCAGAAATGAATGTCAGTTCTGCTTGTTAGGCTGCAAGCCGCTTGCAATTTCCCCGCAGTTCAGCGCATAGGCTGTGCTAGCAAGTAGTTATCAATGTTGGCAAAATCAATCAGAGGTCAACAGTGTTCCTGTGGCAGCTGTGATTTAGGGGAGGGCAAAAGGCGCGAATTACTTGACCTTCCTCCCTAACTGATTGTTTTTCCATCTGTTACTGCCAGCAGTCCAAGCTACCAATGTTTTCACATAACGACTTTGCTAACCTTTTATTTTGATCATTTTGAGAATGAAATATTTTTTTTCATATATTTTCCACAATTTCTTGATTTGCTACCAGTGTGCTAAAATGAAGGCAAACGCTTTAAGAAATGGCTTTTCTATGCTTTTCGATGATGCACATTATCTCTGAATGAAAGATCCAACTATGTCATCGTGAATAAAGATGTAGGAAAAGGGGGACCCTGATATGCAAATAATAGTAATGCCTAGGAAAAAGCGGTCCTGTCTTGAATTTACAAATACTTGCGTTTTGATGAGGTACCTTCTTTCCTGGACACAACTTATGAGAACCACAAAACAAAGTCACAAAGGAAAGGGCAGCTCTACCCTTAAATTCATATAAAAATGTGGGGTTTTATCGCTTCTACTAAATACTTTGCCAAGAAAGAGCGGGGAAAGCTCCTTACACCTCAAAGGACACTCTATCTCCTCTCTATAACATCCAAAATTATGATCCACTAAAAATAATGTCTTTAATGTCCAGCAGGAGCCTGAAAGTCACATTTTCTTTATGGGCTGTCACCGACCCTCCATCTTAGGTAACAGATATGTTGAAAATACTAAATGGAGTCCAGTGTGGCTCTAGCCAAAAGTGACACACGCTCCATACACATTTTCTATTTACACAGATAGGCGGAGTCTTGCGGAATACATGTCCCACACGTAAGGCAAATAACCAAGTTGTATTGACTTGGTAGAGGAATTTCAAAACGTTGTAGAAGCGATTAGCCATGGTCGCTGGCAATGATAGTTAAAAAAGGCCTGCTGTCACACCATCATCTGTATTTCCACCAAAAATATTATTCCTCTGCAGCCTGGTAAGGTAGTCACACTCTATAAAGAGCGCAGATGTGCCCTTCACACAATAAAACTGCACTCTGGGTCTCAGTTACACACGTGCTTCTAGGACACATGTATGATTGTTGTTTGCGCTGAAGTCTGTGTCAAAAATCGAATGCCTATTATGGAACAGTGGAATATCCTCTAAAAGCCATGTAGGGGCGTTTCTACATTACTTAAGAAAGAATGTCATAAATATCAAACAATTCACTTTTTTTTTTAATTTATACATTTTCATAGGTCATGTAATTTTAAAAAACAAACATGCACACACCTCGGAGTTATGTCAATGTATATAACTAAACAAACACCACATAAAAAGAACATGGTAAAACTACAACTTACATGCATGACCTGGAGCCACGGCAGATGGCTGTAGACTGAGTTTTCCTTCGCCGAATCCCTTAAATGACTTGCCCTGACACAGCGGCTGGTCAATGAGACTTGAGTGCTTGCTGCATGGTAAGCTATCCATGGACTATCTACGGGCGGTGGGTCACCTAGCATATCGTAGGGGTGCGCAAAATTCGTGATTTGCTTTAATTTTTACAACATTTTGTCAGATTATGCACAATTACCTGTTTTACGTGGAATTCAAATTGCAATGTATGCTATATTTTAGCGCACAATGAATCTCCGTCCATATTTAACATGAGAATGCAATTCATACTAAAAAATAACACCAAAACTCAAGTACTGCAAACAAAAGAGAGGTTCGTGTTTTGATTGTTTGCATTGTTCCAGCACTCCTGTGAGTGTAATGACATTATTTTAAGAATTTTGCATAACAAGCATAATGTGGAATTCCTGAACTGATGTGAATTACACCAGTGTAAATTAAGATTCACCTGGGTCACCTCCCTGTTATTGTGAATATTGATTATACCAATTGGTCAAACTGAAAACGTCCTGCAGGAGCATCGATTGAGCCCGTGAAAGGGGGCCCTGAACTTGAGTGGGTACGGAACTCTGTCAGAAAATAGTGGACCCATGAAAGACAATCAGAAGAGGCAACCACGGTGGGTGGAGAACTGCTGGGCCAAGTACAACACTTGGGAACATCTGGCAGAATACTAGTAGTGAGAAAGACTTGCATCTGCCCTAGGCGCATAGGGGTGGTCCTGGTCGTGGCTAACACAGGAGTGAGAGAAAATTGTACACAACAAAGGGGGGGGGGATAGAAATAGTGATAACATGATGGCACAGACTTTCAGAAAAATAGTGAAGTGCAACACAGCCTTTGAAGGAAGTAAAGTCACACAAGAAGGGCCACTCTGTGTCCTCCAAGGAGGTACACATTGTGGGCAGGTGCAGCTCTAAACTGGCATCTTTAGCAGACCCACAGACACAGTGCCCCCAGGAGACACAACACATTTGGTGTGGCATATTCATACTAGACACACTGTAAAAAAGAGCTCCAGTGGGAGAGTGGCCTAGAATGTAAGCAAAAGACTGAGAGTGGGAAAGGCAAACTGCTGCATGCAATGGGGAGTAACTGATTCCAAAAGGAGCCACAACAGCTATTAGGCATGCAGAAACTGCCCTTCTCTACCTTCCTACAGGCATGCAGTGGATACACCCACCCAACATCAAAAGAGATCATGTGCCCTGGTTGACTTAAATGGTTGGCTCAACTTATCACCCCAAGCAGGGGCAGCACTGAAAAACATCAGAGAACAGAACTTTATTAAATGCATACAGATGTGCACCTGCAACTACTATAAGATGTCCTCAGAACTACTCAACACTATGTATTGGAAAAAAACTAATTCAATGGAAAGCACTGCTCCTTTCAATGTACTGGCAATTTAAGCTCAGCATGTAGTCTCCTTAACCTAACACTACTGGATTTTAACATTTACAGACAAGTTAGAGATTCCAAATAGACTAGTGAGCAGCCGAGGCCCGTCTGTAAGGGCTGAGGGGCCACAACCCTCCTCTTTTGCCCTCAAGAAAAGTGTCTGTCAGTCTGAGTAAAGGTAAGCCTGACAGACACTCTTTATTTTCAGGTCACGCAGCCAGGAGCTAGACATGCACTAAATGTACAGGCTCCTGGCTGCCTCAGCTGAACTTTGATGGGCTGTGGATGTCACAGCTCCTGTGAGTATGACCACCTTAGCTCAGCAAAGGTCCTCAAAGTACTTCCCCTCGGTGACAAGGGGTAGCATCACTCATTGCCCCTGACCTGGGCACTTCAGTTTTAAACTCTGAAGCACCCAGTGCAAGTGTCGATCAGTGACACCTCATCATAGAGTAGGGTGGGGTCAGCAGCCTCACTGACCCCACCCACTCTGTGACAAGGTTGGGGCTGCTGCCTTCCCTCAATGGCATCCTAATTTTAGAAGTCCTAGTGCGCTTGGGTCCGCAGAGGAAGAGTTGCAGGTGTGAAAAAATCATTAATGTTTTGTGCATGTATGTTTGAATATTTGGTTGAGTGTTGTGAATGAATGTGTGTGCGTGCACGCATGTGTGTGAATCAATGGGTGTGAATGAGTTTGTATGTGTGCTCCGTACACCCCCTTCCTCCTAAAATTACCAGCCACCACTGCTAGTGAGTTTTGACTATAGTATTTTCAAATGTTTATAAATTGCCATCTAGTTCTAATTATTTCCAAAGCATATCTCAAAGTTCTTTTGAGTTCAAAACAAGAAGCTGAAGTCTGTTTTGCAACAGCTAATTGTGTTAGTTACTTCGTCAGTGATCATAAAAGTTTGATTAGTCGAGCAAAACAGAGTCATAGAAGTTCAATTTGTATTTTAATCACTTTTTTGAGAATTTTAAATACAGGATCAGATACAAAGGCTTGATAACCATTAATGGGTATGGTAATCTAATGTGGTTTGCTCTACAACCAAATGCAGAGAGGATCTTGGTGCCCTCTCTGAGACCAGAAGCCCTACCAGAAGCAATCAAAGGCTGCCTTCTGAATTTGCATGACGGAGGAACAGTCATAAAGCAGACAAGAATACAGGATCCAATTCCATATTTGAATGCACCAAGGTATTGGTTCTTACACTTTACTCAGCAGCATATAAGCAAATATGATGTTTCGACTTAGTAAAGAAGCCTTTCAGTAATGAGAGCATAACTAATGTGACAATGTTCCCTGCCTTCCTGAAGGCCACCACAGCAGGAAAAATGCAGCATTTCCTAGTTCCAGAGAATGACTGGGTTAGGGTAGAGGTCACAAACTAGACCACAGTTTAACAAACAAACATTTCCAAAAATTGACACAATTAATGCAACGACATGACTAACATAAAGTTGGCCCATGGGCCAAAGTCAAGAGATTACAGTATAGAGCTGCATCAAGATTAATTTACAAATACAGCACCAGAGAACAAAGACCAGACTGAACCTGAAATAAGAATGTGCAAGAGCACAACATATGAGAAAGTATGGCCATAATAAGAGAGTGAAAACACATAGATGATAAATAGCCCATTGCACAGCGAATGATATACCACCAAAATAATTGCAGGATAACTGATGGACATGATGATTTCACATACCCTTTTACTTTCCTATTCAAATACACTGACACCAAAGCTGATGATGTGATGTGTTTTGTGCACCCCCACCATGTCAGCCAAAGCTAAAAAGTTGGAGTCACTTATTAAAAAGACAATGCACGTAGGATTACTACTAGGCTCCCTCTAGCCACAACTATTTCCCCAGACTGGAAGTTTGGATGAAGACCCAGTTCCTGCCAGTGCATCATCTTTAGAGTACAGGGAACTGCCAAATGTCATAAACAC
This sequence comes from Pleurodeles waltl, assembly GCF_031143425.1. NCBI lineage: Eukaryota > Metazoa > Chordata > Amphibia > Caudata > Salamandridae > Pleurodeles > Pleurodeles waltl. The sequence goes on from NC_090439.1 coordinate 630,300,996, forward strand.
TTTAGAGGCAACTGCATATTTAATAAAGGTTGTGAGATATGGCATTGTTTTATCACCTCTCCTTCTTCAGTAGATACACCTAGCATACATTTGCAAGTCATTTACCTTTAGAGTTTCCATTGGCTGGAATTTAAAATAGATCAATTTACTCAGTAGCACTGGACAAAAAAACAAGGTGACAATAAACGTTTCTAACAGTACCCCTAGTGACAACTTCATACTTGAGTTTAATGCTTCTGCTATGGCTACATTGCCCTTGAGGGCTACTTCCATATGCCATGAAACTATGTTCTTTTGAAAGAGGACCTACAAGCACTACACCGAATTATGAGTTCTGCCTCAAAATTGATTGCTGAAAGTACTCTCAATTTGGATAATATTCTAAGGGCTTGTCATCTATTGTAATTTCTCTTATCTTTTTTTCCAACTTTTTATTTCATTTGAGAATTACATGTATGTACAAAGTGGAGCCCCCCACATGATGGGGAAAATTACAGTAATAAAAGAAAAAAGGTTAACAAAGAGATCGGAAAAGAAAGAAAGAGAGAAACAACAATGAGGTCATATCCAAAGCACAGAGCAGACAGAAGGGGACCAGACCAAAACCATCACAGCACAAACATTACTTGGATTCTTCATTGTCAGTAAAATGTCACCCCTTACCTAATTACAATAGTAAGCCAATGTTACATCAAGCTCAATCATGCCAATCGGTCACAAAAAATAGACCACAGCAGCGGGGCCAACCAAGTCGATCTAGGCAGTTGTACTGAAGAAATGTGACTGTAGCGGGCTCCAAATATCCCAGGGCCGGCTAGCACCAGCAGAATAAAATAGTATAGCTCCAATTGTGCATTGCAGAACACCATGGGGGTCATTACAACATTGGCGGTAAAAGGCGCAGAAGACCACCAATACACCACCGCGGCCACGGAATTCCGCCACAGCTATTATGACACACATCTCGGAATCCGCCAAAATTCAGACACCGACACAACTCCGCCACACCAAAGGTCAGTGATAAACTGGCGATAACAAAACCTCCACCTCCACGCCAACAGAAACACGCCCATGCTATTACGACCCACGAATCCACGCGGCGGTCTTTCAACCGTGGTATTCCATTGGCAGTACACACCGCCGCCCTCAAAATACACACACTTCTACAAAACACCGCCACATTGGACAATTCCTAATACACACACCTGATACACGTACACACACCACTCACACACACCCAATACTATATAAAACACACACCCACATCACCCACAAACCCCTACGACCCAAAAATCACGAACGAAGGCCAGAGAGAGAGCACAAAATAGACAACCCCATCACACAGAGGCACACAACACCATCACCCACACAACATCCACGCACAAAACACCACACACCACTACACTCACCACACTCATCACCACATACACCACCCCACACATCACACACACCACCCCATGTCACGCCAAAGACACCCCCGCTTCTCCGAGGAGGAGCTCAGGGTCATGGTGGAGGAAATAATCCAGGTAGAGCCACAGCTATTTGGCTCACAGGTACAGCACACATCAATAGCCAGGAAGATGGAGTTATGGCGCAGAATAGTGGACAGGGTGAACGCCGTGGGACAGCACCCAAGAAATAGGGAGGACATCAGGAAGAGGTGGAACGACCTACGGGGGAAGGTGCGTTCAACGGTCTCCAGGCACAACATCACGGTGCAGCGGACTGGCGGCGGACCCCCACCTCCTCCCCCACAACTAACAACATTGGAGGAGCAAGTTTTGACCATCATGCATCCAGAGGGCCTCGGAGGAGTCGGTGGAGGATGGGACACTAGTAAGTCAAATCTTAGCTATCATATCCCCCACCCTACCTGCATGCTCTCACACATCCCCACCCTCACACCCTCCCCTATCACTCCAAATCCTCACTAATGTACCCATAATACAAACCACACATCCCAACACCAAGCCCTGCATGACACAACTAAGCATGGGCACCCCTCACTAAAGCATGCACACTGCACATACCCAGAACACCACCCAACCATCATCACACAAACCCACACACAGGAATGCTTGCACTGGGGTACACAAACACCCATCCATTGCACACCATTACACACACACATGCAATAATCATGCTCTTATGCCCCTGCAGGAACCTGAAGGACCGTCACCACACCAGAGGGTCCAGACAACACCACTCCACCCCCAGAAGAGGCCCACAGTGACAAGAGCAGCTCTGCCCTACTGGATCCTGATGACCAGCCCGCACCATCGTGGGCCTCGGGACAGTTGGTTCCCCTTGCACAGGCACAGCCTAACACCGACCTTCCACCCTCTGGTAACACCTGCACAGCACCCACCCAGCGGGCCCAAACCTTCCTACCCAAGATAGGTCAATCAGCGGTGTGTCCACCACTACAGGGAACCCAGGGTAACCCACCACCCCAACAACAACAGGGACCTGGGGGCAGTGGTAGTGGGCACACGGTCCAGGGGACGGAGGCACAGGAACACAGGGGAACTGGGAGGGCTGCTGTGCAACAGGGGGCGGACAGGCCAAGGGAACCCACTCTCCACGAGGCCCTATCCTCCATCATGGGAGCATACCACCACTCCCAGGAGACGATGGCGACGGTCCTGGACAAGTTGCAGGAGACCCTGCGCCTGCAGGAGGAACAGTATTTGGGGTTCAGGGAGGAGCTCAGGACCATCAGCTCCGCCTTGGGCACCATCGTAGGGGTGCTGAAGGACATACAGCACACCATGAGGGACACCGTGGCACTCCAAGGGGCCCCTGACACTAGCCAGGACGATGAACTGCCCACCACCTCCGCCGGCGCTAGTGGACAGGACGCCCCGCACACAGGACCACCACACCAGCACCCCACCCCCTGCAGATGGAGAACCACTACGCAAGCGGTCCCTGAGATCCAGGAACAGGACAGAGCAAGATGGCAAGACCTCCGCCAGGAAATGAGACCACCCTGTTTGTCCTCCCACTGTATCACCTTGTTACCCTGTCCATACTTAAACTGCCCCAGCTCCACTTCCTATGCCCAGATGGGCAGTGCACCTGTGAGACTAATAGACTGGACTCTGCCATGGACATTCCTCCTCCATCACCCATCCTCATTTTACAAACCCCTCACATTTCTGAGCACTTCAATAAACACCCTTGAAAAACAAAGCAATCTGGAGTCAGTCTGTGATTTAGTAAATATATATTATCAATGACAGTGTCATAATGGGTTTCCCATTGTAATGCTAACATACCTATGTCACACATCACAAGTCCTTGAAGGATGCAAGCAGATGACACGTTGGTAACCACACCTGTGAAACCGTAATGGAAGGGTACAACTCAGTTACCAAATAGTGATTGAAATCGACAAACAGGATAGGGGTAGACGTGTGAAAGTTAATGTAATGTTAAACATGAAAATGTTCTCACCTGTGTCTCACTGGAAATATTGTTGTATGACTGACTCCCTGTTGTCGTTGTCTTCTTCCTCAGCTTCCTCCTCATCACTGTCCACAGGCTCCACAGCCTCCACAGCTGCTACAACACCGTCATCTGGATCATCCTCCTGCAGAAAAGGCACCTGGCGTCGCAAAGCCAAATAATGGAGCATGGAGCAGGCGATGATGATCTCGCACACCTTCTTCGGTGAGTAGAATAGGGATCCACCTGTCATATGGAGGCACCTGAACCTGGCCTTCAGGAGGCCGAAGGTGCATTTGATCACCCTCCTAGTCCGCCCATGGGCCTCATTGTACCGTTCCTCTGCCCTGGTCCTGGGATTCCTCAATGGGGTCAATAGCCAGGAAAGGTTGGGGTAACCAGAGTCCCCCAATAGCCATACACAGTGCCTCTGGAGTTGACCCATCATATTAGGGATGATGCTATTCCTCAGGATGTAGGCGTCATGCACTGAGCCAGGGAACATAGCATTTACCTGGGAGATGTACTGGTCTGCCAAACATACCATCTGGAAATTCATGGAATGATAACTCTTCCTGTTCCTGTACACCTGTTCACTCCTGTGGGGGGGGACCAGAGCTACATGGGTCCCATCAATGGCACCAATGACGTTGGGGATATGTCCAAGGGCATAGAAGTCACCTTTCACTGTAGGCAAATCCTCCACCTGAGGGAAAATGATGTATCTCCTTACGTGTTTCAGCAGGGCAGCCAACACTCTGGACAACACGTTGGAAAACATAGGCTGATGCCATGGCCACTGTTGTCTGAAAAGACCCACTTGCAAGGAAATGGAGCACTGACAGCACCTGCACGTCAGGGGGGATGGCGGATTGGTGACATCAGGTTTGGCTCCAACTGGGTACATAGTTCCTGGATAGTGGCACAGTGAAACCGGTAGGTGACGATGACATGTCTCTCTTCCATTGTCAACAAGTCCACCAGCGGTCGGTACACCGGAGGATTCCGCCATCTTCTCACATGTCCCAGCTGACGGTGCCTACGAAGGACAACAGCGAAGAATCAGTCATTATTCCTCCAGGTATGTACCCACATTTACACACAAGACTACACCACTCACAAAACCCTTCCTGTATGTGTGTTGAGTGTAGGTCTAGCTATGTGTGACGCAGAGGTAAATTAAGCCATGTGGGCCCCTGAAATGGCGGCTGCCTGACCTCTAAACTGGGACAATGGGATTGTGGGGTAACTGCGCTGGCGTTGCACACTATCGCGGTAGGCGGTCGTAGACTGCAGCGCAATGCTGCATTGGTTAACATTGGACCCTATGGGGCCCAGGAGCCAATGAACAGGTGCGCCGGCGGTGATGATGCGCACCGCCACGGACGTCACCGCCGCGGACGTCACTGCCATTTTCTATCTGTTCAACCAATTGATACCTGACCTTCGACAGGAGAGGACCTACACTGCAAGTGCTGCTGTGACCTCGGTCTGGAAGCGACGATGGCTGCTGCGTCTGGGGAAAGGGCCCCTGCCTTCACTGCACAGGAGTTGGAGAAACTGGTAGACGGTACTCTACGGTCCTACAGACCAACAGGTTAGTACACAGGGAGCACGTTGTATGGGCTAGTCCTGGGTGGAGAGGGCTGGTTGGAAGAGAGAAGGGGGCAGAGTTCATAGAACATTAATGCATGGGAATGAATGGGCCATATGGCCAGAGTAGGGAGGGAGCCAATCACAATGACGGTGCAGTTGGTAATGACTGTTCCTCTTTCCTTGTGCATGTCATGTAGGTCAGCGCCCACCAGAAGAGGGACATTTGGCGTGCCATCGCCAAGGAGGTCCGGACCCTGGTGGCCCACCAGAGACGGGGCACCCACTGCCGTAAGAGATGGGAGGACATTCACCGCTGCAGCAAGAAGACAGCGGAGGCTCAGCTGGGGATGGCCTCCCAACGTGGGAGGGGTGCCCGTCGCACCATGACCCCCTGATGTTCCGGATCCTGGCGGTGGCCTACCCGGAGTTGGATGGGCGCTTGAGGGCATCACAGCAGACACAAGGGGGTGAGTACACTCTCATTCGGCGGACTTTGCGTGCAGTGGAGGTGTCTGGGTGGGGGAGGTGGGCTGTGGGTGTCCCTAGGCCAGGGCGAGTTCAGTAGGCAAGGCCCCTCCGTAATGTAGGCCATGTGGCAATCTACCCCACCTCAGCAGAGTGCCAAGTCGAGATACAGTTGTCCCTGTGGCATCCATGTGCGCAGATGTCCACCATTGGCATGTGGGCCATATCCCAGAAATTGCATGTGCAGAGGGCATGAGCACGGCGTAATGCAGGGGGCTGCTGTGTCTGGCTTGTCCGCCAACGGTAGCGGTATGCCATGCACTAAAACTCTCTTTCTTCTGTCTCCCCCCCTTTTTCTGCTCTCCCTGTCCTTTTGTACATCAGCATCATCAGGCGGAGGTACAGTGGCACCGGAGCACGAGGGAGCTGCATCCCACATGGTCATGGAGGGCCACACCACGGACTCTGAATGCACCAGTGGGACGGAGGGCGAGGGGAGCTTCACGTCGGCCACTGGATCACCAAGCGGTGACATGGACTCGTTCGCCGATGGGGGCTCCCTTGTGGTGGCGGCACCATCAGTGCCCCCCACCTCTACAGGTACAGCCGCCAACTCCCCTACCAGCACCACCCTCCCAGCAGCCCCTTAGCGTTCGCCCCGTGCCCGCTCACCCAGGAGGGTGGGCATCACCTTCACCCCAGGCACCTCAGGCCCTGCCCCAGTCACCCCTGCTGCCCTCAATGAGGAGGCCATTGACCTCCTCAGGTCACTCACTGTTGGGCAGTCTACCATTGTGAATGCCATCCAGGGTGTAGAACGAGAGTTGCAACACGGTAATGCATTCCTGGAGGGCATTCATTCTGGTCAGGCTGTCCTTCAGCCAACCCTGCAATCTCTGGCCTCAGCACTGATGGCAGCCATTGTCCCTGTGTCTAGCCTCCCCCCTCCAACTTCCTCCACCCAGACCCAATCTCCTGTACCCCAGCCCATCCCAAGCACACCTATAAAACAGCATGCACACAAGTCAGCACACACAAGTAGCTCAAGCAAACATAGGCACCAAACAAACCACAGGCACTCACGCAAGCCTTATCCATGTACAGACACAGCAACATCCACTGCCTCCACTGTGTCCCCCTCCTCCTCTTCTCCCTCCTCCCTCCCAGTCTCGTCTACACACACACCTGCATGCACCACATCTACAGGCGCCATGAATCGCACAAGGACACCCAGCACCACAAGCCGCTCACCTGCACTTACCACCTCCACTGCCATTTACACGTCCCCTGTGTCCTCTCCCAGTATGTCTGTGACGCCCCCTCCCAAAGTACGCAAACGCCGGCAATCACTCACCCAACATCGATCCACCTCACGACAGCCTCCAGTACCTGCACCTGCACCCAAAACAGCTAAAGTGACACCTCCGACAACCACCTCCTCTTCTTCCACTCCCAGGCCCCCTCCAACTACCCATCCCAGTGTTCGTCAGAAACTGTCCCTCTGTAAAGTTGACCTTTTTGCCCCCACCCCTCCTCCAATTCATCAGTCCCTTCGTAGCACCTCAGCCAAAAAGCCTACAATACCAGTGGTGCCTGTTCAAGGTTTGTGGAGTGCACTGGCCACCAGGGCAGTCAGTGTGACCCGGAGCCAAGGCACTGGCAGCCCACCCCCTGTAAAGGCTCTAAAATTGGAGAGTGGACGACGGGACCGTGCAAAGACTCCTGGTGGGAAAACAACTCACATGGGTTCCTAGGGGATTGGAGAGTCAGCTGTGACTCCACCAAAAGTGGGGAAGGGCCAGAGGAAGTCTGCGCAGCCTGTTGTGAGTGTCACGGCAGAGAAGTGCGCCATCATTTCCGGCGGTCGAGACACAACCGCCAGCACCGTCGTCACTGGTCCAGAGACCACCACCGGCGTCAGTGCCCAGGAGGGCCCAAGTATCGTCACTGGTCCAGAGACCACCGCAGAAGTCAGTGCCCAGGAGGGCCCAAGTATCTTCACTGGTCCAGAGACCACCGCCGGAGTCAGTGCCCAGGAGGGCCCAAGTATCATCACTGGTCAGGAGACCACCGCCAGAGTCACAGCCCAGGAGGGCCCAAGTATCGTCTTCACAGCCCAGGAGGGCCCAAGTATCGGCACTGGTCAGGAGACCACCGCCGGAGTCTCAGCCCAGAAGGGCCCAAATATCGTCACTGGTCAGGAGACCACCGCCGGAGTCTCAGCCCAGGAGGGCACAAGTATCGTCACTGGTCAGGAGACCACCGCCGGAGTCACAGCCCAGGAGGGCCCAAGTATCGTCACTGGTCAGGAGACCACCGCCGGAGACACAGCCAGGAGGGCCCAAGTATCGTCACTGGTCAGGAGACCACCGCCGGAGTCACAGCCCAGGAGGGCCCAAGTATCGTCACTGGTCAGGAGACCCCCTCCGGAGTCACAGCCCAGGAGGGCCCAAGTATCGTCACTGGTCAGGAGACCACCGCCGGAGTCACAGCCCAGGAGGGCACAAGTATCATCACTGGTCAGGAGACCACCGCCGGAGTCACAGCCCAGGAGGGCCCAATTATCGTCACTGGTCAGGATACCACCGCCAACACCGAAGTCAGTGCCCTGGAGGACCCCGGCTGCCACAGCGCCGCTGGGCAATGATGGAACATCATGCCACACACCAATGCCCAGTGTAGAGAACGTCATGCCACACACCAATGCCCAGTGTAGAGAACGTCATGCCACACACCAATGCCCAGTGTAGAAAACGTCATGCCACACACCAATGCCCAGTGTAGGGAACGTCATGCTACACACCAATGTCCGTACCAGAACCGCCATGTCAAAGCACCGCTGAACAGTCCTGAACCGCCATGTCAAAGCACCACTGAACAGTCCTGAACCGCCATGTCAAAGCACCGCTGCACAGGTCAAAGACCGCCATGGCAAAGCACCTCTGAACAGTCCTGAACCGCCATGGCAAAGCACCGCTGAACAGTCCTGAACCGCCATGTCAAAGCACCACTGAACAGGTCAAAGACCGCCATGGCAAAGCACCGCTGAACAGTCCTGAACTGCCATGGCAAAACACTGCTGAACAGTCCTGAACCGCCATGGCAAAGCACCGCTGAACAGTCCTGAACCGCCATGTCAAAGCACCGCTGGACAGGTCAAAGATCGCCATGGCAAAGCACAGCTAAACAGTCCTGAACAGCCATGGCAAAACTCCGCTGAACAGGGCAAAGACCGCCATGGCAAAGCACTGCTGAACAGTCCTGAACCGCCATGGCAAAACACCGCTGAACAGGGCAAGCACCGGGTAGGAATGAATGGACCGCCACATCAGGCATCCTTATCCCATGTGCAGCTGGGACAGTGACAGGACAGGAACTTTCACGGGGAGACTCATCCAGTCTGTGCACCAGTCCCCCCCAGTACCAGTGGAGACCTGCATCTACTTGAGAGACTGTGGCTTTGCACTCCCCAGGATGGCACAGTGGGAACGCCACCCACTGTAGAGACTTGAGAGACTGTGGCTTTGCACTCCCCAGGATGGCACAGTGGGCAAGCCACCCACTGTAGAGACTTGAGAGACTGTGGCTTTGCACTCCCCAGGATGGCACAGTGGGCAAGCCACCCACTGTAGAGACTTGAGAGACTGCAGCTTTGCACTCCCCAGGATGGCACAGTGGGCAAACCACCCACTGTAGAGACTTGAGAGACTGTGGCTTTGCACTCCCCAGGATGGCACAGTGGGCAACCCACCCACTTGTGCGACTTGAGAGACTGTGGCTTTGCACTCTCCAGGATACATCAATGGGCATGGAGCCCCGTCGTGGATCTGGCTTTGCAGTCATCCGGCTGAGGTGCCCCCCCTTCCAATCCCCCTGAGGTGCCTGTAGTATTTCTATCTGATGCCCCGGCAGTGTTCTCTCGGATTGTGGTCAGGTATCCTTTGTGGGCCTCGCCCATGCATTTTTGGACTGTTGGTGCACGGACATTGTTATGTACATATCTGCACTACTTCTCGTATTGTATATAATTATGACTGATTTTCATATATATTTGTATATATTTGTATGACATGTATATTGCCACATTACAATGTTTGACCGAATTTCGCTTTGTCTTTTCATTCTTCCGGGGGGATTGTGGTTTGTTACTGTGATTTTTGAGAATGCATTGGTGTGTATGTTGTAATATGCGAGGGTGGGGGTGTTTCGTGGGTGTCCCCCTAACTTTTGCCTCCCCCCTCCCCGTGTCGTAGGTGCAGTACTCACCGTTGTCTTCGACGCCTACGTAGCTGTTGGTCGTAGAGGAGCAGAAACACAAAGGCAGGGAGTATTTGGAGTTCCGGGTCCATGGAGTCCTCGTTCCTCGTGGGATGTGTTCAGGGGAGCGTTTTCCCATTGCAAAAGCTGTTTCCGCTGTGTTTTTATCCACGGTGAATCCGCCCCGGAAAAGGTGGCGGATTGGCGGGTTGTGATACTATGGGCGGTACATTGTCTTCCACCTGTCTGTTGGCGGTGACCGCCGCGCTGCTTGTCTGTACCGCCGTGGCGGGCGGTGTGTTAATGTGGCTGTCTTTGTTGGCGGTTTCCGCCAGGGTCATAATTCCCTTTTTTTGTCCGCCGGCCTGTTTGCGGTATTTCCGCAGCTTTAACACCGTCCGCCAGGGTTGTAATGACCCCCTAAGTTCCTAAAGTCAAAAGGGCAGGGTCAGATGTCTGTTCAGATGATGGCCAATGTTTGTGCCAAACCACCCACAATCCCCCCGGAAGAATGAAAAGACAATACGAAATTTGGTCAAACATTGTAATCTGCCAATATATATGTCATACAAAAATATACAGATATATAATTGAAAATCAGTCATAATTATATACAATGCGAGAAGTAGTGCAGATATGTACATAACAATGTCCGTGCACCAACAGTCCAAAAATGCATGGGCGAGGCCCACAAAGGATACATGTCCACAATCCGAGAGAACACTGCCGGGGGATCAGATAGAAATACTACAGGCACCTCAGGGGGAAGGGAAGGGGGGGCACCTCAGCCTAATGACTGCAAAGCCAGATCCACGACGGGGCTCCATGCCCATTGATGTATCCTGGGAAGTGCAAAGCCACAGTCTCTCAAGTCTCTACAGTGGGTGGGTTGCCCACTGTGCCACCCTGGGGAGTGCAAAGCCACAGTCTCTCAAGTCTCACAAGTGGGTGGTTTGCCCACTGTGGCATCCTGGGGAGTGCAAAGCCACAGTCTCTCAAGTCTCTACTGTGGGCGGCTTGCCCACTGTGCCATCTTGGGGAGTGCAAAGCCACAGTCTCACAAGTGGGTGGTTTGCCCACTGTGCCATCCTGGGGAGTGCAAAGCCACAGTCTCTCAAGTCTCTACAGTGGGTGGCTTGCCCACTGTGCAATCCTGGGGAGTGCAAAGCCACAGTCTCTCAAGTCTCTCAAGTGGGTGGTTTGCCCACTGTGCCATCCTGGGGAGTGCAAAGCTACAGTCTCTACAGTGGGTGGGTTGCCCACTGTACCATCCTGGGGAGTGCAAAGCCACAGTCTCTCAAGTAGATGCAGGTCTCTACTGGTACTGGGGGGACTGGTGCCCAGACTGGATGAGTCTCCCTGTGAAAGGTCGTGTCCTGTCACTGTCCCAGCTGCACATGGGATAAGGATGCCTGATGTGGCGGTCCATTCATTCCTACCCGATCTTTGCCCTGTTCAGCGGTGCTTTGACATGGCGGGTCAGGACTGTTCAGCGGTGCTTTGACATGGCCGGTCAGGACTGTTCAGCGGTGCTTTGCCATGGGGGTCTTTGCCCTGTTCAGCGGTGCTTTGACATGGCGGTCTTTGCCCTGTTCAACGGTGCTTTGCCATGGCGGTTCAGGACTGTTCAGCAGTGCTTTGCCATGGCGGTCTTTGCCCTGTTCAGCGGTGCTTTGACATGGCGGTCTTTGCCCTGTTCAGCGGTGCTTTGACATTGCGGTTCAGGACTGTTCAGCAGTGCTTTGCCAGAGCAAGATGGCAAGACCTCCGCCAGGAAATGAGACCACCCTGTTTGTCCTCCCACTGTATCACCTTGTTACCCTGTCCATACTTAAACTGCCCCAGCTCCACTTCCTATGCCCAGATGGGCAGTGCACCTGTGAGACTAATAGACTGGACTCTGCCATGGACATTCCTCCTCCATCACCCATCCTCATTTTACAAACCCCTCACATTTCTGAGCACTTCAATAAACACCCTTGAAAAACAAAGCAATCTGGAGTCAGTCTGTGATTTAGTAAATATATATTATCAATGACAGTGTCATAATGGGTTTCCCATTGTAATGCTAACATACCTATGTCACACATCACAAGTCCTTGAAGGATGCAAGCAGATGACACGTTGGTAACCACACCTGTGAAACCGTAATGGAAGGGTACAACTCAGTTACCAAATAGTGATTGAAATCGACAAACAGGATAGGGGTAGACGTGTGAAAGTTAATGTAATGTTAAACATGAAAATGTTCTCACCTGTGTCTCACTGGAAATATTGTTGTATGACTGACTCCCTGTTGTCGTTGTCTTCTTCCTCAGATTCCTCCTCATCACTGTCCACAGGCTCCACAGCCTCCACAGCTGCTACAACACCGTCATCTGGATCATCCTCCTGCAGAAAAGGCACCTGGCGTCGCAAAGCCAAATAATGGAGCATGGAGCAGGCGATGATGATCTCGCACACCTTCTTCGGTGAGTAGAATAGGGATCCACCTGTCATATGGAGGCACCTGAACCTGGCCTTCAGGAGGCCGAAGGTGCATTCGATCACCCTCCTAGTCCGCCCATGGGCCTCATTGTACCGTTCCTCTGCCCTGGTCCTGGGATTCCTCAATGGGGTCAATAGCCAGGAAAGGTTGGAGTAACCAGAGTCCCCCAATAGCCATACACAGTGCCTCTGGAGTTGACCCATCATATTAGGGATGATGCTATTCCTCAGGATGTAGGCGTCATGCACTGAGCCAGGGAACATAGCATTTACCTGGGAGATGTACTGGTCTGCCAAACATACCATCTGGAAATTCATGGAATGATAACTCTTCCTGTTCCTGTACACCTGTTCACTCCTGTGGGGGGGGACCAGAGCTACATGGGTCCCATCAATGGCACCAATGACGTTGGGGATATGTCCAAGGGCATAGAAGTCACCTTTCACTGTAGGCAAATCCTCCACCTGAGGGAAAATGATGTATCTCCTTACGTGTTTCAGCAGGGCAGCCAACACTCTGGACAACACGTTGGAAAACATAGGCTGATGCCATGGCCACTGTTGTCTGAAAAGACCCACTTGCAAGGAAATGGAGCACTGACAGCACCTGCACGTCAGGGGGGATGGCGGATTGGTGACATCAGGTTTGGCTCCAACTGGGTACATAGTTCCTGGATAGTGGCACAGTGAAACCGGTAGGTGACGATGACATGTCTCTCTTCCATTGTCAACAAGTCCACCAGTGGTCGGTACACCGGAGGATTCCGCCATCTTCTCACATGTCCCAGCTGACGGTGCCTACGAAGGACAACAGCGAAGAATCAGTCATTATTCCTCCAGGTATGTACCCACATTTACACACAAGACTACACCACTCACAAAACCCTTCCTGTATGTGTGTTGAGTGTAGGTCTAGCTATGTGTGACGCAGAGGTAAATTAAGCCATGTGGGCCCCTGAAATGGCGGCTGCCTGACCTCTAAACTGGGACAATGGGATTGTGGGGTAACTGCGCTGGCGTTGCACACTATCGCGGTAGGCGGTCGTAGACTGCAGCGCAATGCTGCATTGGTTAACATTGGACCCTATGGGGCCCAGGAGCCAATGAACAGGTGCGCCGGCGGTGATGATGCGCACCGCCACGGACGTCACCGCCGCGGACGTCACTGCCATTTTCTATCTGTTCAACCACTAGATACCTGACCTTCGACAGGAGAGGACCTACACTGCAAGTGCTGCTGTGACCTCGGTCTGGAAGCGACGATGGCTGCTGCGTCTGGGGAAAGGGCCCCTGCATTCACTGCACAGGAGTTGGAGAAACTGGTAGACGGTACTCTACGGTCCTACAGACCAACAGGTTAGTACACAGGGAGCACGTTGTATGGGCTAGTCCTGGGTGGAGAGGGCTGGTTGGAAGAGAGAAGGGGGCAGAGTTCATAGAACATTAATGCATGGGAATGAATGGGCCATATGGCCAGAGTAGGGAGGGAGCCAATCACAATGACGGTGCAGTTGGTAATGACTGTTCCTCTTTCCTTGTGCATGTCATGTAGGTCAGCGCCCACCAGAAGAGGGACATTTGGCGTGCCATCGCCAAGGAGGTCCGGACCCTGGTGGCCCACCAGAGACGGGGCACCCACTGCCGTAAGAGATGGGAGGACATTCACCGCTGCAGCAAGAAGACAGCGGAGGCTCAGCTGGGGATGGCCTCCCAACGTGGGAGGGGTGCCCGTCGCACCATGACCCCCTGATGTTCTGGATCCTGGCGGTGGCCTACCCGGAGTTGGATGGGCGCTTGAGGGCATCACAGCAGACACAAGGGGGTGAGTACACTCTCATTCGGCGGACTTTGCGTGCAGTGGAGGTGTCTGGGTGGGGGAGGTGGGCTGTGGGTGTCCCTAGGCCAGGGCGAGTTCAGTAGGCAAGGCCCCTCCGTAATGTAGGCCATGTGGCAATCTACCCCACCTCAGCAGAGTGCCAAGTCGAGATACAGTTGTCCCTGTGGCATCCATGTGCGCAGATGTCCACCATTGGCATGTGGGCCATATCCCAGAAATTGCATGTGCAGAGGGCATGAGCACGGCGTAATGCAGGGGGCTGCTGTGTCTGGCTTGTCCGCCAACTGTAGCGGTATGCCATGCACTAAAACTCTCTTTCTTCTGTCTCCCCCCCTTTTTCTGCTCTCCCTGTCCTTTTGTACATCAGCATCATCAGGCGGAGGTACAGTGGCACCGGAGCACGAGGGAGCTGCATCCCACATGGTCATGGAGGGCCACACCACGGACTCTGAATGCACCAGTGGGACGGAGGGCGAGGGGAGCTTCACGTCGGCCACTGGATCACCAAGCTGTGACATGGACTCGTTCGCCGATGGGGGCTCCCTTGTGGTGGCGGCACCATCAGTGCCCCCCACCTCTACAGGTACAGCCGCCAACTCCCCTACCAGCACCACCCTCCCAGCAGCCCCTTAGCGTTCGCCCCGTGCCCGCTCACCCAGGAGGGTGGGCATCACCTTCGCCCCAGGCACCTCAGGCCCTGCCCCAGTCACCACTGCTGCCCTCAATGAGGAGGCCATTGACCTCCTCAGGTCACTCACTGTTGGGCAGTCTACCATTGTGAATGCCATCCAGGGTGTAGAACGAGAGTTGCAACACGGTAATGCATTCCTGGAGGGCATTCATTCTGGTCAGGCTGTCCTTCAGCCAACCCTGCAATCTCTGGCCTCAGCACTGATGGCAGCCATTGTCCCTGTGTCTAGCCTCCCCCCTCCAACTTCCTCCACCCAGACCCAATCTCCTGTACCCCAGCCCATCCCAAGCACACCTATAAAACAGCATGCACACAAGTCAGCACACACAAGTAGCTCAAGCAAACATAGGCACCACACAAACCACAGGCACTCACGCAAGCCTTATCCATGTACAGACACAGCAACATCCACTGCCTCCACTGTGTCCCCCTCCTCCTCTTCTCCCTCCTTCCTCCCAGTCTCGTCTACACACACACCTGCATGCACCACATCTACAGGCGCCATGAATCGCACAAGGACACCCAGTACCACAAGCCGCTCACCTGCACTCACCACCTCCACTGCCATTTACACGTCCCCTGTGTCCTCTCCCAGTATGTCTGTGACGCCCCCTCCCAAAGTACGCAAACGCCGGCAATCACTCACCCAACATCGATCCACCTCACGACAGCCTTCAGTACCTGCACCTGCACCCAAAACAGCTAAAGTGACACCTCCGACAACCACCTCCTCTTCTTCCACTCCCAGGCCCCCTCCAACTACCCATCCCAGTGTTCGTCAGAAACTGTCCCTCTGTAAAGTTGACCTTTTTGCCCCCACCCCTCCTCCAATTCATCAGTCCCTTCGTAGCACCTCAGCCAAAAAGCCTACAATACCAGTGGTGCCTGTTCAAGGTTTGTGGAGTGCACTGGCCACCAGGGCAGTCAGTGTGACCCGGAGCCAAGGCACTGGCAGCCCACCCCCTGTAAAGGCTCTAAAATTGGAGAGTGGACGACGGGACCGTGCAAAGACTCCTGGTGGGAAAACAACTCACATGGGTTCCTAGGGGATTGGAGAGTCAGCTGTGACTCCACCAAAAGTGGGGAAGGGCCAGAGGAAGTCTGCGCAGCCTGTTGTGAGTGTCACGGCGGAGAAGTGCGCCATCATTTCCGGCGGTCGAGACACAACCGCCAGCACCGTCGTCACTGGTCCAGAGACCACCACCGGCGTCAGTGCCCAGGAGGGCCCAAGTATCGTCACTGGTCCAGAGACCACCGCAGAAGTCAGTGCCCAGGAGGGCCCAAGTATCTTCACTGGTCCAGAGACCACCGCCGGAGTCAGTGCCCAGGAGGGCCCAAGTATCATCACTGGTCAGGAGACCACCGCCAGAGTCACAGCCCAGGAGGGCCCAAGTATCGTCTTCACAGCCCAGGAGGGCCCAAGTATCGGCACTGGTCAGGAGACCACCGCCGGAGTCTCAGCCCAGAAGGGCCCAAATATCGTCACTGGTCAGGAGACCACCGCCGGAGTCTCAGCCCAGGAGGGCACAAGTATCGTCACTGGTCAGGAGACCACCGCCGGAGTCACAGCCCAGGAGGGCCCAAGTATCGTCACTGGTCAGGAGACCACCGCCGGAGACACAGCCAGGAGGGCCCAAGTATCGTCACTGGTCAGGAGACCACCGCCGGAGTCACAGCCCAGGAGGGCCCAAGTATCGTCACTGGTCAGGAGACCCCCTCCGGAGTCACAGCCCAGGAGGGCCCAAGTATCGTCACTGGTCAGGAGACCACCGCCGGAGTCACAGCCCAGGAGGGCACAAGTATCATCACTGGTCAGGAGACCACCGCCGGAGTCACAGCCCAGGAGGGCCCAATTATCGTCACTGGTCAGGATACCACCGCCAACACCGAAGTCAGTGCCCTGGAGGACCCCGGCTGCCACAGCGCCGCTGGGCAATGATGGAACATCATGCCACACACCAATGCCCAGTGTAGAGAACGTCATGCCACACACCAATGCCCAGTGTAGAGAACGTCATGCCACACACCAATGCCCAGTGTAGAGAACGTCATGCCACACACCAATGCCCAGTGTAGGGAACGTCATGCTACACACCAATGTCCGTACCAGAACCGCCATGTCAAAGCACCGCTGAACAGTCCTGAACCGCCATGTCAAAGCACCGCTGCACAGGTCAAAGACCGCCATGGCAAAGCACCTCTGAACAGTCCTGAACCGCCATGGCAAAGCACCGCTGAACAGTCCTGAACCGCCATGTCAAAGCACCACTGAACAGGTCAAAGACCGCCATGGCAAAGCACCGCTGAACAGTCCTGAACTGCCATGGCAAAACACTGCTGAACAGTCCTGAACCGCCATGGCAAAGCACCGCTGAACAGTCCTGAACCGCCATGTCAAAGCACCGCTGGACAGGTCAAAGATCGCCATGGCAAAGCACAGCTAAACAGTCCTGAACAGCCATGGCAAAACTCCGCTGAACAGGGCAAAGACCGCCATGGCAAAGCACTGCTGAACAGTCCTGAACCGCCATGGCAAAACACCGCTGAACAGGGCAAGCACCGGGTAGGAATGAATGGACCGCCACATCAGGCATCCTTATCCCATGTGCAGCTGGGACAGTGACAGGACAGGAACTTTCACGGGGAGACTCATCCAGTCTGTGCACCAGTCCCCCCCAGTACCAGTGGAGACCTGCATCTACTTGAGAGACTGTGGCTTTGCACTCCCCAGGATGGCACAGTGGGAACGCCACCCACTGTAGAGACTTGAGAGACTGTGGCTTTGCACTCCCCAGGATGGCACAGTGGGCAAGCCACCCACTGTAGAGACTTGAGAGACTGTGGCTTTGCACTCCCCAGGATGGCACAGTGGGCAAGCCACCCACTGTAGAGACTTGAGAGACTGCAGCTTTGCACTCCCCAGGATGGCACAGTGGGCAAACCACCCACTGTAGAGACTTGAGAGACTGTGGCTTTGCACTCCCCAGGATGGCACAGTGGGCAACCCACCCACTTGTGCGACTTGAGAGACTGTGGCTTTGCACTCTCCAGGATACATCAATGGGCATGGAGCCCCGTCGTGGATCTGGCTTTGCAGTCATCCGGCTGAGGTGCCCCCCCTTCCAATCCCCCTGAGGTGCCTGTAGTATTTCTATCTGATGCCCCGGCAGTGTTCTCTCGGATTGTGGTCAGGTATCCTTTGTGGGCCTCGCCCATGCATTTTTGGACTGTTGGTGCACGGACATTGTTATGTACATATCTGCACTACTTCTCGTATTGTATATAATTATGACTGATTTTCATATATATCTGTATATATTTGTATGACATGTATATTGCCACATTACAATGTTTGACCGAATTTCGCTTTGTCTTTTCATTCTTCCGGGGGGATTGTGGTTTGTTACTGTGATTTTTGAGAATGCATTGGTGTGTATGTTGTAATATGCGAGGGTGGGGGTGTTTCGTGGGTGTCCCCCTAACTTTTGCCTCCCCCCTCCCCGTGTCGTAGGTGCAGTACTCACCGTTGTCTTCGACGCCTACGTAGCTGTTGGTCGTAGAGGAGCAGAAACACAAAGGCAGGGAGTATTTGGAGTTCCGGGTCCATGGAGTCCTCGTTCCTCGTGGGATGTGTTCAGGGGAGCGTTTTCCCATTGCAAAAGCTGTTTCCGCTGTGTTTTTATCCACGGTGAATCCGCCCCGGAAAAGGTGGTGGATTGGCGGGTTGTGATACTATGGGCGGTACATTGTCTTCCACCTGTCTGTTGGCGGTGACCGCCGCGCTGCTTGTCTGTACCGCCGTGGCGGGCGGTGTGTTAATGTGGCTGTCTTTGTTGGCGGTTTCCGCCAGGGTCATAATTCCCTTTTTTTGTCCGCCGGCCTGTTTGCGGTATTTCCGCAGCTTTAACACCGTCCGCCAGGGTTGTAATGACCCCCTAAGTTCCTAAAGTCAAAAGGGCAGGGTCAGATGTCTGTTCAGATGATGGCCAATGTTTGTGCCAAACCACCCACAATCCCCCCGGAAGAATGAAAAGACAATACGAAATTTGGTCAAACATTGTAATCTGCCAATATATATGTCATACAAAAATATACAGATATATAATTGAAAATCAGTCATAATTATATACAATGCGAGAAGTAGTGCAGATATGTACATAACAATGTCCGTGCACCAACAGTCCAAAAATGCATGGGCGAGGCCCACAAAGGATACATGTCCACAATCCGAGAGAACACTGCCGGGGGATCAGATAGAAATACTACAGGCACCTCAGGGGGAAGGGAAGGGTGGGCACCTCAGCCTAATGACTGCAAAGCCAGATCCACGACGGGGCTCCATGCCCATTGATGTATCCTGGGAAGTGCAAAGCCACAGTCTCTCAAGTCTCTACAGTGGGTGGGTTGCCCACTGTGCCACCCTGGGGAGTGCAAAGCCACAGTCTCTCAAGTCTCACAAGTGGGTGGTTTGCCCACTGTGGCATCCTGGGGAGTGCAAAGCCACAGTCTCTCAAGTCTCTACTGTGGGCGGCTTGCCCACTGTGCCATCTTGGGGAGTGCAAAGCCACAGTCTCACAAGTCTCACAAGTGGGTGGTTTGCCCACTGTGCCATCCTGGGGAGTGCAAAGCCACAGTCTCTCAAGTCTCTACAGTGGGTGGCTTGCCCACTGTGCAATCCTGGGGAGTGCAAAGCCACAGTCTCTCAAGTCTCTCAAGTGGGTGGTTTGCCCACTGTGCCATCCTGGGGAGTGCAAAGCCACAGTCTCTACAGTGGGTGGGTTGCCCACTGTACCATCCTGGGGAGTGCAAAGCCACAGTCTCTCAAGTAGATGCAGGTCTCTACTGGTACTGGGGGGACTGGTGCCCAGACTGGATGAGTCTCCCTGTGAAAGGTCGTGTCCTGTCACTGTCCCAGCTGCACATGGGATAAGGATGCCTGATGTGGCGGTCCATTCATTCCTACCCGATCTTTGCCCTGTTCAGCGGTGCTTTGACATGGCGGGTCAGGACTGTTCAGCGGTGCTTTGACATGGCCGGTCAGGACTGTTCAGCGGTGCTTTGCCATGGGGGTCTTTGCCCTGTTCAGCGGTGCTTTGACATGGCGGTCTTTGCCCTGTTCAGCGGTGCTTTGACATTGCGGTTCAGGACTGTTCAGCGGTGCTTTGCCATGGCGGTCTTTGCCCTGTTCAGCGGTGCTTTGACATGGCAGTCTTTGCCCTGTTTAGCAGTGCTTTGACATGGCGGTTCAGGACTGTTCAGCGGTGCTTTGCCATGGCGGTCTTTGCCCTGTTCAGCAGTGCTTTGACATGGCGGTCTTTGCCCTGTTCAACAGTGCTTTGCCATGGCGGTTCAGGACTGTTCAGCAGTGCTTTGCCATGGCGCTCTTTGCCCTGTTCAGCGGTGCTTTGACATGGCGGTCTTTGCCCTGTTCAGCGGTGCTTTGACATTGCGGTTCAGGACTGTTCAGCAGTGCTTTGCCATGGCGGTCTTTGCCCTGTTCAGCGGTGCTTTGACATGGCGGTCTTTGCCCTGTTCAGTGGTGCTTTGACATGGCTGTTCTGATACGGATATTGGTGTGTGGGATGACGTTCTCTACACTGTACATTGGTGTGTGGCATGACGTTCTCTACACTGGGCATTGGTGTGTGGCATGACGTTCTCTACACTGGGCATTGGTGTGTGGCATGAATTTCTCTACACTGGGGATTGGTGTGTGGCATGATGTTCTCTACACTGGGCATTGGTGTGTGGCATGATGTTCCATCATTGCCCAGCGGGGCTGTGGCAGCAGGGGCCCTCCAGGGCACTGACTCCGGCAGTGGTCTCCTGACCAGTGACGATACTTGGGCCCTCTAGGGCACTGACTCCGGCGGTGGTCTCCTGACCAGTGACGATACTTGGGCCCTCCTGGGCTGTGACTCTGGCGGTGGTCTCTGGACCAGTGACAATATTTGGGCCCTCCTGGGCAATGACTCTGGCTGTGGTCTTCTGACCAGTGATGATACTTGGGCCCTCCTGGGCTGTGACTCTGGTGGTGGTCTCTGGACCGGTGACAATACTTGGGCCCTCCTGGGCAATGACTCTGGCGGTGGTCTCCTGACCAGTGACGATACTTGGGCCCTCATGGGCTGTGACTCTGGCGGTGGTCCCTGGACCAGTGACGATACTTGGGCCCTCCTGGGCAATGACTCTGGCGGTGGTCTCCTGACCAGTGACGATACTTGGGCCCTCCTGGGCTGTGACTCTGGCGGTGGTCTCTGGACCAGTGACGACGGTGCTGGGGGTTGTGTCTCGACCGCCGGAAATGATGGCGCACTTCTCCGCCGTGACACTCACAACAGGCTGGGCAGACTTCC
The DNA here is from genome assembly GCF_031143425.1 of Pleurodeles waltl. NCBI lineage: Eukaryota > Metazoa > Chordata > Amphibia > Caudata > Salamandridae > Pleurodeles > Pleurodeles waltl. Next base: position 630,322,135 of record NC_090439.1, read on the forward strand.
TCTGGCCCTTCCCCACCTTTGGTGGAGTCACAGCTGACTCTCCAATCCCCTTGGAACCCATGTCAGTTGTTTTCCCACCAGGAGTCTTAACACGGTCCCGTCGTCCACTCTCCAATTTTAGAGCCTTTACAGGGGGTGGGCTGCAAGTGCCTTGGCTCCGGGTCACACTGTCTGCCCTGGTGGCCGGTGCACTCCACAAACCTTGAACACGCACCACTGGTATTGGAGGATTTTTGGCTGAGGTGCTAAGACGGGACTGATGAATTGGGGGGGAGGTGGGGGCAAAAAGGTAAATTTTACAGAGGGACAGTTTCTGACGAACACTGGGATGGGTAGCTGGAGGGGGTCTGGGAGTGGAGGAAGAGGAGGTGGTTGTCGGAGGTGTCACTTTAGCTGTTTTGGGTGCAGGTGCAGGTACTGGAGGCAGGCGTGAGGTGGATGGATGTTGGGTGAGTGATTGCCGGCGTTTGTGTACTTTGGGAGGGTGCGTCACAGGCACACTGGGAGAGGACACAGGGGACGTGTAAATGGCAGTGGAGGTGGTGAGTGCAGGTGAGCGGGAAGTGATGCTGGGTGTCCTGGTGCGATTCATGGTGCCTGTAGATGTGGTGCATGCAGGTGTGTGTGTAGACGAGTCTGGGAGGGAGGAGGGAGAACAGGAGGATGGGAAGACAGTGGAGTGAGTGGATGTTGCTGTGTCTGTATGTGGGTGAGGCTTGCATGAGTGCCTGTGGTGTGTGTGGTGCCTATGTTTGCTTGAGCTACTTGTGTGTGCTGACTTGTGTGCATGCTGGTCTGTAGGTGTGCTTGGGATGGGCTGGGGTACAGGGGATTGGGTCTGGGTGGAGGAAGTTGGAGGGGGGAGGCTAGACACAGGGACAATGGCTGCCATCAGTGCTGAGGCCAGAGATTGCAGGGTTCGCTGAAGGACAGCCTGACCAGAATGAATGCCCTCTAGGAATGCATTACCGTGTTGCAACTCTCGTTCTACACCCTGGATGGCATTCACAATGGTAGACTGCCCAACAGTGAGTGACCTGAGGAGGTCAATGGCCTCCTCACTGAGGGCTGCAGGGGTGACTGGGGCAGGGCCTGAGGTGCCTGGGGCGAAGGTGATGCCCACCCTCCTGGGTGAGCGGGCACGGGGCGAACGCTGAGGGGCTACTGGGAGGGCCGGGCTGGTAGGGGAGGTGGCGGCTGTACCTGTAGAGGTGGGGGGCACAGATGGTGCCGCCACCGCAAAGGAGCCCCCATGGACGAACAAGTCTGTGTCGCTGCTTGGTGATCCGGTGGCCGACGTGAAGCTCCCCTCGCCCTCCGTCCCACTGGTGCATTCAGAGTCCGTGGTGTGGCCCTCCATGGCCATGTGGGATGCAGCTTCCTCGTGCTCCGTTGCCACTGTACCTCCGCCTGTTGATGCTGATGTACAAAAGGACAGAGAGAGCAGGAAAAGGGGGGGGGGAGACAGAAGAAAGAGAGTTTTAGTGCATGGCATACTGCTACCGTTGACGGACAAGACAGACACAGCAGCCCCCTGCATTACGCTGTGTTCATGCCCTCTGCACACGCAATTTCTGGGATATGGCCTACATGGCAATGGTGGACATCTGCGCACATGGATGTCACAGGGGCAACTATACCTCGACTTGGCACTCTGCTGAGGTGGGGTAGAGTGCCACATGGCCTACATTACGGAGGGGCCTTGCCTACCTAACTCGCCCTGGCCTAGGGACACCCACAGCCCACCTCCCCCACCCAGACACCTCCACTGCACGCAAAGTCCGCAGAATGAGGTTGTACTCACCCCCTTGTGTCTGCTGTGATGCCCTCAAGCGCCCATCCAACTCTGGGTAGGCCACCGCCAGGATCCGGAACATCAGGGGGGTCATGGTGCAACGGGCACCCCTCCCACGTTGGGAGGCCATCCCCAGCTGAGCCTCCGCCGTCTTCTTGCTGCAGCGGCGAATGTCCTCCCATCTCTTCCGGCAGTGGGTGCCCCGTCTCTGGTGGGCCCCCAGGGTCCGGACCTCCTTGGCGATGGCACGCCAGATGTCCCTCTTCTGTGGGCGCTGACCTACATGACATGCACAAGGGAAGAGGAACAGTCATTACCAACTGCACCGTCGTTGTGAGTGGCCCCTCCCTACTCTGGCCATGTGGCCCATTCATTCACATGCATTAATGTTCTATGAACTCTGCCCCCTTCCCTCTTCCAACCAGCCCTCTCTAACCCAGGCCTAGCCCATACAACATGCTCCCTGTGTACTAACCTGTTTGTCTGGAGGACCGTAGAGTAGCGTGTACTGGGGGAGGACCCCATCCACAAGTTTCTCCAACTCCTGTGCAGTGAAGGCAGGGGCCCTTTCCCCAGACGCAGCAGCCATCGTCGCTTCCAGACCGAGGTCACAGCAGCACTTTCAGTGTAGGTCCTCTCCTGTCGAAGGTCAGGTATCTAGTGATTGAACAGATAGAAAATGGCGTTCACGTCCGCGGCGGTGACGTCCGCAGCGGTGCGCATCATCACCGCCGGCACACCTGTTCATTGGCTCCTGGGACCCATAGGGTCCAATGTTAACCAATGCAGCATTGTGCTGCGGTCTACGACCGCCTACCGCGACGGTGTACAACACCAGCGCAGTTACCCCACAATCCCATTGTCCCAGTTTAGAGGTCAGGCAGCCGCCATTTCAGGGGCCCACATGGCTTCATTTACTACTGCGTCACACATAGCTAGGCCTACACTCAACACACATACAGGAAGGGTGTTGTGAGTGGTGTAGTCTTGTGTGTAACTGTGGGTACATACCTGGAGGAATAATGACTGGTTCTTCGCTGTTGTCCTTCGTAGGCACCGTCAGCTGGGACATATGAGAAGATGGCGGAATCCTCCGGTGTACCGACCGCTGGTGGACCTGTTGACAATGGAAGAGAGACATGTCATTGTCACCTACCGGTTTGACCGTGCCACTATCCAGGAACTATGTACCCAGTTGGAGTCAGACCTAATGTCACCAATCCACCATCCCACCTGACGTGCAGGTGCTGTCAGTGCTCCATTTCCTTGCAAGTGGGTCTTTTCAGACAACATTGGCCATGGCATCAGCCTATGTTTTCCAACGTGTTGTCCAGAGTGTAGGCTGCCCTGCTGAAACACGTAAGGAGATACATCATTTTCCCTCAGGTGGAGGATTTGCCCACAGTGAAAGGTGACTTCTATGCCCTTGGACATATCCCCAACGTCATTGGTGCCATTGATGGGACCCATGTAGCTCTGGTCCCCCCCCACAGGAGTGAACAGGTGTACAGGAACAGGAAGAGTTATCATTCCATGAATGTCCAGATGGTATGTTTGGCAGACCAGTACATCTCCCAGGTAAATGCTATGTTCCCTGGCTCAGTGCATGATGCCTACATCCTGCGGAATAGCAGCATCCCTGATATGATGGGTCAACTCCAGAGGCACCGTGTATGGCTATTGGGGGACTCTGGTTACCCCAACCTTTCCTGGCTATTGACCCCAGTGAGGAATCCCAGGACCAGGGCAGAGGAACGGTACAATGAGGCCTATGGGCGGACTAGGAGGGTGATCGAACGCACCTTTGGCCTCCTGAAGGCCAGGTTCAGGTGCCTCCATATGACAGGGGGATCCCTATTCTACTCACCGAAGAAGGTGTGCGAGATCATCATCGCCTGCTCCATGCTCCATAATTTGGCTTTGCGACGCCAGGTGCCTTTTCTGCAGGAGGATGATCCAGATGACGGTGTTGTTTGTAGCTGTGGAGTCTGTGGAGCCTGTGGACAGTGATGAGGAGGAAGCTGAGGAAGAAGACAACGACAACAGGGAGTCAGTCATACAGCAATATTTCAAGTGACACACAGGCGAGAACATTTTCAGGTTTAACATTACATTAACTTTCACACATCTACCTCTATCCTGTTTCTCGATTTAAATCACTATTTGGTAACTGAGTTGTACCCTACCATTACGGTTTCACAGGTGTGGTTACCTACGTGTCAACTGCTTGCATCCTTCAAGGGCTTGTGATGTGTGACATAGGTATGTTAGCCTTATAATGGTAAACCCATTATGACACTGTCATTGATAATACATATTTACTAAATCACAGACTGACTCCAGATTGTTTTGTGTTTCAAGGGTGTTTATTTAAGTGCTCAAAAATGGAGGGGGGTTGTAAAATGGTGATGGGGGATGGTGGAGGAATGTCCATGGCAGAGTTCAGTCTATTAGTCTCACAGGTGCACTGCCCATCTGGGCATAGGAAGTGGAGCTGGAGCAGTTCAAATATGGACAGGGTAACAAAGTGGGACAGTGGGAGGACAATCAGGGTGGTCTCATTTCCTGGCGGGGGTCTTACCATCTTGCTCTGTCCTGTTCCTGGATCTCAGGGACCGCTTGCGTGGTGGTTGTCCGTCTGCAGGGGGTGGGGTGCTGGTGTGGTGGTCCTGTGGCGGGCGTCCTGTCCACTAGTGCCGGCGGAGGTGGTGGGCAGTTCATCGTCCTTGCTAGTGTCAGGGGCCCCTTGGAGTGCCACGGTGTCCCTCAAGGTCTGCTGTATGTCCTTCAGCACCCCTACGATGGTGCCCAGGGTGGAGCTGATGGTCCTGAGCTCCTCCCTGAACCCCAAATACAGTTCGTCCTGCAGGGTCTCCTGCAACTTGTCCAGGACCGTTGCCATCGTCTCCTGGGAGTGGTGGTATGCTCCCATGATGAGGTGAGGGCCTCGTGGAGAGTGGGTTCCCTTGGCCTGTCCTCCCCCTGTCGCACAGCAGCCCTCCCAGTTCCCCTGTGTTCCTGTGCCTCCGTCCCCTGGACCGTGTGCCCACTACCACTGCCCCCAGGTCCCTGTTGTTGTTGGGGTGGTGGGTTAGCTTGGGTGCCCTGTAGTGGTGGACACACCGCTGATTGACCTGTCCTGGGTATGGAGGTTTGGGCCCGCTGGGTGGGTGCTGTGCTGGTGTTACCAGAGGGTGGAAGGTCGGTGTTGGGCTGTGCCTGTGCAAGGGGAACCGACTGTCCCGAGGCCCACGATGGTCCGGGCTGGTCATCAGGATCCAGTAGGGCAGAGCCCTTCTCGTCACTGTGGGCCTCTTCTGGGGGTGGAGTGGTGTTGTCTGGACCCTCTCGTGAGGTGACGGTCCTTCGGGTTCCTGCTGGGGTATAAGAGCATGATTATTGCATGTGTGTGTGTAATGGTGTGCAATGGGTGGGTGTTTGTGTACCCCAGTGCAAGCATTCCTGTGTGTGGGTTTGTGTGATGACGGTTGGGGGGTGTTCTGGGTATGTGCAGTGGGCATGCTTTAGTGAGGGATGTCCATGCTTAGTTGTGTCATGCAGGGCTTGGTGTTGGGATGGGTGGTTAGTGTCATGGGTACATTAGTGAGGAGTTGTAGTGATGGGGAGGGGGTGAGGGAGGGGGTGTGTGATAGCATGCAGGTAGGGTGGGGGATATGATAGTTAAGATTTGACTTGCTAGTGTCCCATCCTCCACCAACTCCTCCGAGGCCCTCAGGATACAAGATGGTCAAGACTTGCTCCTCCCATGTTGTTAGTTGTGGGGGAGGAGGTGGGGGTCCGCCGCCAGTCCGCTGTACCGCGATGTTGTGCCTGGAGACCGTTGAACGCACCTTCCCCCGTAGGTCTTTCCACCTCTTCCTGATGTCCTCCCTATTTCTTGGGTGCTGTCCCACGGCGTTCACCCTGTCCACTATTCTTCACCATAACTCCTTCTTCCTGGCTATTGATGTGTGCTGTACCTGTGAGCCAAATTGCTGTGGCTCTACCTGGACGATTTCCTCCACCATGACCCTGAGCTCCTCCTCGGGGAAGCGGGGGTGTCTTTGGTGTGACATGGGGTGGTGTGGATGAGGTGTGGGGTGGAGTATGTGGTGATGAGTGTGGTGAGTGTAGTGGTGTGTGATGTTTTGTGCGTGGATGTTGCGTGGGTGATGGTGTTGTGTGCCTCTGTGTGATGGGGTTGTCTATTCTGTGCTCTCTCTCTGGCCTTCGTCAATAATTTTGGGTTGTAGGGGTTTGTGGGTGATGTGGGTGTGTGTTTTATATTGAATTGGGTGTGTGGGAGTGGTGTTTGTATGTGTATCATGTGTGTGTATTTGGAATTGTCCAATGTGGCAGTGTTTTGGAGATGTGTGTGTATTTTGAGCGCGGCGGTGTGTACCGCCAATGGAATACCGCGGTTGAATGACCGCCGCGTGGATTCGTGGGTCGTAATAGCATGGGCGTGTTTCTGTTGGCGTGGAGGTGGAGGTTTTGTTTCCGCCAGTTTATCACTGACCTTTGGTGTGGCGGTGTTGTGTGGGTGTCTGAATTTCGGCGTATTCCAAGATGTGTGTCATAATAGCTGTGGTGGAATCCCGCCACCGCGGCGGTGTATTGGCGGTCTTCTGCACGGCAGTAAGCGCCTTTTACCGCCAATGTTGTAATGACCCCTTAAATCTCTTCATCCAGACGGTCCAGGCACTCACTTAGGAACTCATTTACATGAAACTGGGGTAATGGAGTTGATGTGACAATTTTCTTGCGCTAGCCCTGGAGCCTTAACAATGCCATGGTAGCACTGCATTTATGATACAGTGCTCTACAGTGCACATTTCCACAGAAGCATCAGAAATTCTGCTCCATCTGTGACATTAAACTGTGGATGCAAGTTGGGGGTCTCCGAGTATGCATTGCTGGAATGGTGTAAAAAAATTACGCTAATCCAGCAATGCAAGGAAGGCTCCCATGTTAAATATCCCTGCGTCAGTTTAACGCCTGCTCTGAGCAGGCGTTACATTTTTGATACAGTGAAGTTGCAGAAAGATGCAGTGAAATGTAGTAAATTTCACTGCACCAGTTCTGCGTGGCTTTTAACATGGAAACACCTACTCTGCATACAGTGTAGCTGGCCCAGGAATAATGTGCCACTGGGCTTTACAAACTGGTGCTATGGTCTCATTGCAACAGTTTCATACTGTGGCGCAGTGTAAAGCACTGCTTGCGCTGCCGCAGCATACAAAAAAGTGATGCTACGGCAGCGCAAGAGGCTTGTAAATAAGCCCCTCAGTGTCTTACAGACCCCATTGTGTTTAGCCATAAACATGGCACATAGGTAGGCCTTCAAGGTTTCCCTCTCCCATAGATATAATATGAGGCTATGACCCTATAACTGCACCATTTAGTAATGATAGTGGGATTCACTTTGGCGCACAAGTGAGTCTCCTGCAGCAGTACTAAACCGACTTTATGTTGGTTGAGGTAGACTAACATTTGCCAGGTCTTATGGAGGCTGTCAAGGGCATGCACATTCCATGTCACGGGTGTGAGTGCTGACCCGTTGCTTTTCTGTCTCTGACCTCTAGCCTGTGTTGTGTTGATAGTCTGTGTGGTGTTCTGACCTATGTGGGTGGAATGAGTCTGAGAGCCATGTCTGATGGAGGGAGGGATCAGTTTGACAGGCCATTGGGCAAACTGTATGCATGTCATTCTTGCCCCCGTCTCAACAGTGAATGTAGACCTCAGCACAATCTCCCTATGTCCTCCCACTTACACTAGCAACACACAACTGGCGGCCTACATGCAAGTGTCAATAGGCACCCATAACCAACCCAAATAGAGTAGTATCCACATGGGGATTACCTCGGAGGGTATCAGTAGAACAGAGAGCTGGGCATACAACATTACCTCATAAAGGGGGCAGCATCCGCAAGGTGCTATTGATGAAAAAAGTGTATCACCAATGGGCAATTGTGGTAATTTTCATGGGATCACCCTGTAGTGGTCCATCTTGGTGAATGTTGTTTGTCCGTTCGGTCCAGTATGCTGTTCTGGCAATATCATGCAAGCTCACCACAGAGTATGGTGGTGCAGGCCATCCCAATGTTATTAATCTCAATGTCCGTTAAGGGTCATGGTGGAGCCTGTCACAGTCCACCCGGCAACCGTCCCTGTTATCAAAGATATATTTGATCCAAGGGTGGTGGAACAGTATAGAACTGTAATGGGTACCAGCCATTGTCAGAGAAATCCCAATGGCTCTCCACAGTGTAGCTTCATTTGACATTCCACAAAACTCAAGTTCTCCCAGGGGAGTTGCCATTGCTGGATGGGCCTCGTTTGGCCACTGTGAGTAGTGTCTTTAGGAATGCATTGTCAATCCGCAGTGTCAAGAACAGATGGGGTTTATTCCAATCGGTAATTTTAAGGTGTACCAGGTATATCATGGCACATTGCACTCAAGCTTGGAGGAGCTTATGCTTCAAAGGCAGGTACTGATGTCTTTCCTCCTGGATCGCTTTAGTGAAGTCCATGTAGATGGAGATGGTATGACTATCATGAGATAGCGATTTCTGCTCACGAGCATGGTGGGTGACCTCACCCGTGTCCCAGAAAATGAAACGTCTTGCAGTGATTTGGCACTGGGTGCCCTTGAAGAGGTTTGGGACCCTAATGAACTATGAGCTCTACCCTCTGAGAACACAGGGGAGAAGGCATTTGGACCAATACTGTTTAGTAGGCCTGTAGATAGACTGCCATGGGGACAGTGTTGTTGGGCTCTGGTATTCCCACCAAGCACAGGTTATTGTGTTTTGACCAGATCTCCTCGTCTTCATTCTTAGTCTGTATTACGCTGAAAACATTTTCCATCTCTCCATAAGGCTTGTAGGTTTTTGCCATGTCATCATCAAGGGTAAAGATACAGGAGTCTGCAGCATGCAAGTGCGTATCCTGTTTAACAAGTGTTGTTATCATTTTGCCTACTTTGGCCATTAGGGCATCCAAGTTACCATCTATAGTAGTAAGGCTGGGTTGTATATGGTTGAGCAATGTTTTTACATCTGTGTCCTCTATGTCGGTGGTAGCATTTCTCTTATTTTGAGACCTGCTGTCATGACAAAATCAGAAGCTGTACATGCCCAAAAGTAGCAAAGGACTTGCTTCTCACCTGCTACAACCAAGGAACCAAATCCCTGTCCTTTACTAGAAATTCTGGCCAAGGCATGAACGTAAACAATAAGAAGCAGCAGAAACATCTATGACACTAGAAAATGACTTCTAGTCAGAAGAAAGGTCCTTCAGAACAGGTTTTTCTCTATAAAGGCTGTCCCAAGAAAACTCTCTGACTTCCTCAAGTTGACCCTTGTAGGCCAGACTCAAACAATTCCCTATTTCCTGCCTTTAAATAAATAGGTGAGACATGTGCCTCGGACATCTAAAAACAATTGATTAGACAACAAAGGGAGACAAGGGAAAAGTTAATCACTGATTCAAATGGTATGTAAAATCAACTTCTGTCAGTGTTGGTTGGTAACAAAGTTCCAGCAGAAAAAGGGGTTAAATCCTCCAGCTGCTGAATTTCAGGGATCTTCGATTACCAAAGGGAGATCCACTAAACCCTGTAGATGCTATATGAAGGACATATACTGCCATGTCAGAACCATTTCCACACTGTCTCCACAGGAGGTCTATGCTTAAACACCATCAGTGGAATTTGTGGCTCTTTTTTGGTTCTGGTGAGTCTCTTTTAACTAAATCTCAAATTTTGAGTCTACTTCACATGCATTCTTTAGTGATAACGATTTATAGATGGTTGTGATCTAGCTATGATTGAAAGTCCAGGTGATACTTTCATATTAGTAAATTTGATGTGAGGCAAATCACTGTCAATGCCAATAGGGATATTAAGATTTGTATCCAAAAAGGGGCATGCTCTGCATAAATTGTGATTATGTGCTTTCACAGGACCTACTGAAAGAGGATTGCTCAAAGATGATGGAGTCTTGTTTGAATGGTAGTATAGTCAATGTTCCCTGACAACTGGATTCTATTTGGTATGACAGGAGTGGAGATGAACAAAATTTATAATCCTGGTTGGTGGGAGTGTTAACTGGTAGTGTTGGAAAATACCTCTTTTTGCATGATCAGCCCCATTTATTGGGACTGATGCTGCTATTTGTTTACTCTGTGCAATGTGCACTGTGACTCTGCTAAACAGGATCCAGTGCATGTGCTGTGACTAGGGTTGGGTGAAATATCCCGTTCTGCCTAAGATATTGGTGTAATTTTAGCAACTTCATCTTACTCGTGTAACGCAGAGTTCTGGCCAAATTCCGCCAATCATTGTATGGTGGAATATTTTCTTGCATGCAGCTCCAGAATGGTAAGTTGGCAAGAGCAAGTGAGATTTGGCATCCCCTAGCGTGAAATTGGGTTGCTAGGAGGACAACCGGTGAAATTTTATAACACAGCCATTTGTGGTCAGAACTTTGTTGCTTGAGTAGAAAATCTACTTGAGCGGCAGCAGAATCACCTCAAGTAGCTGGATCCTCGGGTGCACATTGTGGTGCAATTCATGCTGATATTTTTGCTTTGAACGCCCTCTTGATGCTAAATCACGAGGAGTTTTTATGTAACTTCATGGAATTCTGTCCGGTCAAATTCTGTGAGTTGCATCCACCCCTAGCTATGACCCCCAAACATGTTGAAATAATTGACTATATGCATAATTGGAATGTTTTGCTTGCCTATAATTCCCTAGTATACGCTTCAAAGTGTAGCTAGGGCCTGTAAGTTAAATGTTGTGCCACCTGGCAGTGCAAACCTAACTGCAGTCCCTACCACTGTAGCCTGTCTGTGCAGTTGTAAAACTGCAAATTCAACATGTCAAAATAACACATATTGACCAGGCTAAAACCTCCTTTTAAATATTAATGTTACCCCTAAGAACACCTTGATGCCCATAAGGCAAGGGCAATGAAATGTGAAAGAAGGACTTGTAAAGTTTGTCCTCACAGTGACAAGGCCCCACAAGCAACTTTCACTATAGCAGGGTTAGCATTGGGGCACAATATTACAAATAAGCAATTTAATCTCCAGCTAGGAAACAGCTACATTGTTAATTTTGGACCTTTGTAACATATATCCTGCAAACCCATTTCATTGGTAAAGCAGGATTTACAATAAATATTTTACAAAAGGTACTTGGAAAAAGTTACCTTTCCCCAGCCTAAAGCATCTTCAAGCCCATTTGCCTCATTTTCCAACTGTCACCCAGGAGAATAACAGCCCTTAATGAGGTGTCAACATGCTTCCAGAGCCTTGGGTCTGAGTAGGTATTCTACTCCTCTGACAGGATCGTGCCCAGGAATTTAAAGCCCATATTTATACTTTTTTTGCACCGCATTTGCGTCACTTTGTGACACAAAATCAGGGCATATTTACAAAATACAATTATATTTTGTAAGTTTGTGCCACTTTTGCGTCAAACAATGATGCAAATGCATCGCAAAATAAGTATAGAAATGGGCCTAAGTATCTTAAGACCTACCCTGTCACAGTTAGATGTAGGCAACACCGGGGTCAGCCTCCTCCTTTGTCCATTTAGTCAAGCAAGCACCAATCCCAGTGGGAGAGGAGCTGCCCCCATAACCGGTTTTGAATGACCACAGACAAGGGGCTCATTTCCCTGACCACAGCTCAAAAATGGGCACAGGAGGACGGCACAGGGGTAGAAAGGTTCTGCATGGCACATTTAGGTAGTGAAGGCCCTGTGGGAATGTTGTAATAGGGCACACAGGAACTGTTATAAAGTGGGTAGGGTTCCCGTATGAACATTTCCCTATTTGCTAGAGAGGAGACAGGAGTCACCCCCACGCACAGGCAAATGGCAGGCATATCTGTGGCACCCCTGGGCCTTCCATTAAGAACATTATTGGACTTGTAGAAGACGGAAGAAGGACTGCATCGGCTGTTGAGAGCTGTGAGAAGATTTGAAAGGCTGGACCTGCTTCCACTTGTACCCAAGACAAAGAACTGGATTGCTCCTGTAAAGCTACAGGAACACCGCAAGCTGCTAGGAACTTCTTTCCTGAAGAACTCAGCTGACCAGTTCCAAATTGACCTGTCTTGGACCTTGCAGGTGGCTTCTGCTGTAGTGAGGCTTGACCCAAAGTGATGTTCCTGTAGTCCTGAGACCCTTGGCTATTCTAACATCCTAAAAAACGGAGACTTAAGAAACATTTTGGCTCCAAAGACATTCAATTGACCGGGACAAACCTGCTAAGTCAATGTGAGGAAGGGACATTACCACATGGGGAAAAGATTCATGTTGCCTCCAATCAGAGATCTTCCATAGCAGTGAATCTGTTTTAGCTGGACATCAGGGACAAGTTATCCAGCCTCCTGGAGCCCTGTTCAGCTACAGCTTGCAGTCTTGCACATTGGAAGAATCCAAACTTTAAAAATGTGACAAAGATCAGGCATAAAATCTCCAACTGGCAAAGGAGCAAAATATATCCGGGGGGGGCATTCTTTGGGCACAAATTTGATATTTTTTCTTCTTGGAGCTTTCCTGCGAAAAGCTACCAGTTTTACCTGTATCTCACCTGGTGGCTATCCAGTGTTGTGAAGCCCTTTTTAGCCACAGCCTGCTGCCTTTCTCAGAAGAGGACTTTTGATTTCCATTCATATATTAAGTTAAAAGGTACAACCTCCAACTGGGCTGAACATGGTTCCTGGATCCATTTTGGTTCACCCTAAATCCCATTTATGTACCTGTCAAGCTCAGCAAGATGACCATGCATTGAAATCAATGGCTTTTGGCACCATATTTATTTACAACTTTAAAGTTTCATATCTTTAGTTCCCTTTAGTAAATGTTTGTCATTGTAATGTTATTTTGTTCAATAGAATATTTTCTGTTTTTATAGACAGGAATGGGAATTTTCACGTTTTGACTTTTTATTTGTGGTACTAAATGCTTAACACATTTTCTAAATTTAAGCCTGTCTGCTCTGTGCTATGAAAGGCTGAGCTCAGGTTTGAATTACTGAAACCTTTCCTAGAATTAAAAACAACATTAACATTATTACTTGTGGGTGAACTAACTAATAATCCGCTTTCTGACAGGTAGGAAAACCCGTAAATTGACACTGCAAATTAGTTAACCAAGCTCTACTAGACCTCTCCTAGCACCTGCCTATGTCTCAGTTTCATGATCATGAAATGAGCTTGCTTGCTGGTACAAACGCAGTGAATATCTGTCGACAAACGACTTGGGAGATGGCTACTTTTTGACTGACCTTTTTTATTGCAATGCTACTCAGTGTTTGAACACAACCATGATAACTCTTTCCATGGCAGAAATTATCTTTATTATCATTTAATTTATATATTGCACCAAGGCACCTATATAACTGTATACTGATAACAGTTGCAAATTCATAGGAACTACTGCTGTAAAGGAGCAAGAATAATGGGTATTTTTGTTGTGGGTGACTGTAAGATCAAAAAATTCAAATTTGCCTTGAAGGGATTGATAACATTGATAACACTGGATTGGAAGAAGCACAGCACATTCCTGAATCAACATGATAGCCTCACTATACAATATACCACATTATAGCCTTGTTGTGAGGTCAATTACATCAGGGAATATTTGAAAAAGGTACAGGAGATGGGTTGTGATATAATTCATACCCATTTGGAACATTATGTACCCGCCAGACTAACTTATAAAAGTATAAACAGTAATTGAGTATGTCATTTCCACTGATAGGACTTTAGTTCATTTCTCTGAGGATCAGTCTTTGTACCCATTAAGTCAAATTGTCCATCTCAAATGACATTGGGCTAGAATTGGAGCCAGGTCAAGCTGACAAACAGAAATCATGCCATCAAAATATTGAAATCTTTAGTCTCCATTAATTAAATATTACCCACTCTGTGGATTTCCCTATTAGTGTTGATGTTAGTGTAAATATTAAATTCAAATGGTCAATACATACATTTGAAAAAATAGTAGTGAACAAAGTTACTTTTCCAAGGGGAACAAGAGACATTATAGAGCTCTGAAAGATTACAGAATACCTGCTGGGATATATGGGTTGATATGCAGATAGTTTAAGGTGTTTTTGTTATGCAAAGATGATACAAGTATTGATTAGTATGTATGTAAGACATCAAGCTGAACTTAAAACCTGACAATTTGATCTGAATCAGCACAAAATGAATTGTGCATAAACAAAAAGACCTCTAAATATTTTGGTCTAAATATTGCCTTACTGTGTATGGCAAAGATGAACCGTTTTGTCATGTTAATTCCACAGCAGTTCTTGATTGCCAATATCCCCTAATTTTATGTGTCTAGTACGTTAAAAGCATTATATATTATATAGTCACCTGCCTGATCCACCTGCTTCTCAGGGCAGTTCTTTTTCTAACAGCAAGTCATATAGACAAACTTGTTTGAACAGTCACATGCCTGGGTGCAATGAGTCCTGACCAGTTTCCTATTGTAGCGATGAAAAAGGACCTTTATATTATAAGCCTTGTTTTGGCATCTCTATTTCACTTCTTCTATCAAGCTGAAAGTATCGCAAGCTCCTGATCTGCAAATAGTATAGTACAGGTTTCTATAAATGGTTGTTAAAGCCTACCAAATAATTAAAGATAAATTGAAATCTTGGTTGCCGAGGGGAGTCTTCAATAAATGTATTTTAGAGCTCTCCCAGACATAAGTCATAGAGGAGGACATCATACTGTGCAAAAACCGTGGCTATAATGTATTCACTGCTCTATAGTGGGAAATATTGTGGCTATTCCAACAATACTAGGAATATAGACTGTATATAAAGGGCTATATTCATAGATTTTTCAAAAATCTTTAATTGGTTCGATAGACGAACAGTTTGGAGAAAGTTAGAATTACAATTTTTTTTTTTGACCCTTTGAGGTAAGCAATCGCATTCTACACTCCCACCTGATGTAGGTTGTTAATATGAGCCAAAAAAGACCTATACTCAAGGATTAGGTCATGGGACACATTGAAACAAGAGTGTATCAGCTCGTTTACTGTTTTCTGCGTACATGCCAGAAACATTCCTACATGTATGTATTATACCAGCAACATTAGGGTCTTCCCAGTTTAATGTTTTATACACACCAATAATTTTACCCCTATAGGTTTGCAACATAACATAGATGAATTACACTGTCAGGCAGCAAAAACATGTTTAAAGACACATGTACTAAAGAGTAAAGTTGTTGCCTTTAAAGACCAAAAATTTACCTTCCAAGCACCATAGTAATCAACAAGGGAATAAGGATTTGGTCCAAGGTGGGGATCTTCAAGCTTGTTGTGAAGAAATCCACCAAGGAACACCATTTTTGCTGAACTTTATTGCTAGGTTTAGATTATGCACATAAGGGCACTGCAGTCCAATGCCCAGTGTATGTACCCTGACCTTGAAAAGACGTAGAAATTGGCTAATATACAATTGACATACTAAACTCTCCTACTACCAACACCACCACACCAAAAGGACTCTGCCTATCGTATTACAAGCAGTAATATGGCGTGGTGGCGGAGCGCTGCTGGCGGTAGAAGCGTCGGGTCCCATTCCCTGGTGGACGACCTCCTTCCCAGACAAGTTAAATCGATCGTCCGACAGGGGAGGGTGGGGATTGTATTGTGTGTGAGTGGGTGTATGTCTGTGTGTGTGAATGTAAGAGGGGGTGGCAGGGTGGGGTGTATGCGTGTGTGCAGGGTGCGTGTGGGTGCATGTATGCAGGGAGGGGGTGCTGTCATGGAAGGGGGGATCATGTAATTGAAGGGGGGGTTGAGGGAGTCATCTGCCGTCAGCAAGAAAGGAATTTCCAGTGGCCTGCAGCCTTTCCGCCAGGATTTTCGTGAGCCTGCTACACCTGCAGAAACCCTGGCAAAAAGGCGACTCGTAATACCGCCGGCAGTCTTCAGAGGACCGCCGGACCAGAGGTTCTGTCCTCCGGCCCGGCTGTCCTACCTCCCTGGTGGTACCAGCAGAGATGTGGCAGTTTGGCAGAGGCCAAACTGCCACATTCGTACTGTGGTGGTCTTCACGGCCAGCCCGTCGGCGGTGAAACCGCCACTGTGGTCCTGGCGGCCTTCGGACCGCCAGGGTCATAATTATTTCCTTAATGTTACTTAGTATTTTCACTCTGAAAGGCCCTAGATGTTCTATGAGAACATTGGAGTACAGATTCAAATATTACATTTTTGCATCTTGGGTGTGGGAGCACCCACAAAAATAATTTGACCACTATTTTTAATATAATGAATAACCCAATTCAAATTAAAAGTTAGATTTTTAATACCGGTGTTGGAAAGGAAACTTTGAGAATGCTACTTTTTTCTTGCCTGAAGCTCCTGGAGGCTAACTCATATTAGCTCACCAGCAGCTGTCAATTAAATGTGGGACCATAGTTGGCTATGAAATTCCTTCCAGGAGCCACACAATATACTATATTTCTTCACACGTTGACCTAAATGGGCAGAGACAACTCCTCTGAGCTCAGTTGACCAATAAAGGTGGCTGCTGCTGCCCCTCATGTTGGCACAGCTGTGACAAATTATGCACACAAGGCCTGTCTAAGATAAATGCACATAATTTGTGCCCTTGAAAGAGGTCAAACAGGGCCAGAACACAATTCCTGTAAGCCTCCCTAGTTGCTGAAGGACTTTGTCTTACCAGAGGTCTGTCTCATTTTCAGTTGTTGGTCTAAGGCCTACTTCAAACTGAATTTAAGTTTTAGATTTGGAAGGACACAAGTAATTTCCTTGGTACATTCTTCTTCGCACCCCTAGTTCCCAGAGCCCAAGTTTTGTGTGGCTGAAGGCTTTAGCCACTGTGCAATTACTCTGGCACATTTAATTTTGGGTCTGTTTGCAGCAAGGCAAACAGGAATTACTACACAAGCAGGTAGACCAGGACCTAGGAACATTTATCCCATTAGATAGGGAGTGCCCAGTAGTTACCACCTCACTAGGTGGTCTCAGCCATAAATATGGCACCTCAAGGCACCATCCTCTGAACACTGCTGGACTTTTAAAAGAATACCTGGTGGACTGAACCTGCCCAACTTGGCATCTGTGACCCCTGAGCATGACCTGACTAGGTTGGACCCTCTACCACTTAAAATTTAAGGACATAAAAATGTCTAAGGTCATAAAGGCAGTCCCCTGGGTGGCTCTAGACATAGAACATTGAATAATATTTCTGTGAAGAATCCCAGTGGACCTGGATTTAGAATGGATTTCGCATTTGGCCTCTGTCTGACACCCTGAGAGCCTCCAGGTGCCTTCCCCTGAGGTGTTGGGGGCCTTAGATGTGCAATGCTGTGGCTGTTTGGGCACCAGAAGAAAATATGGAAACTTTAGAAAACTTTTCCTCCAAATCTACGAAGATCCAGCAGGACTTGCTAGGAAAAGTATACAACCATCATTTCAACAGCATTGAATTGAATTTCAGCTTAGTCCTGCATGAAGAGCTCCAAAGCTTCAGTGCGTCAGTGGGACTGACTTGCTTCAGTAGTAAGACATTCAGTTCCACAGCAGCAGGTACAGTTTCAGTAGTAGGCATTGAAAATTACAAGACATCTCAAAGCTTTCCTTCAAGAAAGTGACAAAGTCCCACTATAAAGTGGGTCGTAGACAGTTTTTTGACTTTTCATCTTGCAGACTTTCAACGGGAGCAATCCAAATGGCATATCTAACCTAGGTTCCATCACAATCAGCCTAAAATTGAAGCCAGTCAACTGTGACAATTGACAATTGATTTACATGGGCGCTTTTCCTACCTATTTTTTTCATAAGAGCCACACAAGTCAACTCATGCTCGACTCTTCCAGGTGTCTAGTTTTTTTTTTTTTTAAAGTGCTGGTTTGGTGGATTTCCCTAGGTGCTGGCTGAGCTAGTGCCCCAAATCCATAGCTACCCATAATTAGAAAAAAGGAGTGCTTAGTAAGAGCCATCATACCTCCACAGATATAAATGTGGTACTGATTTTTTTTAGTTAATCCCCCACTTACACTGGTTTGTTTTAGCACCACCAGAAATGCTGGCTTCAAAGCACAAATACTTATGAAAGTATCAGGAGATTGAAACCAAGACTTCTGAAGGTGGGCCAGAAAGCCACAACCAGGCACCAACCGCTTTATGGTGATTTAATACATCATTCACACAGCACACAAAAGACTTTCATGCTGCCAGCCACAGGGCCAATTTAACCACTCATGTGCACTCACATTAACATAACGCCACTATGCAAGGGTCCATCACATTCATAAATCACAGGACACAATCAGTTTGACTACATTTTATCACCTGTCAAGTTACTGCCTTCTTCTTTCTGAACATTACAGAATGCATGCCTAGTGAACCTTCAATGTTGGTTCCCATGACAGTCACATGAGGTTCAGGAAGACATGTCTTTCATGCACCTTTATTGCACTCACTGTGCTAAATACAACTCCTTCCAGTTTGTGGATGCAAGTTGGGGGTCTCCGAGTATGCTCCAGAGGCAGCATTCCTTGAACTGAGTGAGCATAGGCAAACATGTTGGGAAGTTTCTGAGGTTCCGGAAAGAGACCATCATAAACTATTAAAATGGTAGTATTTGACACACAGGGTCATTAAAGTATTGCATATCTCCCATCTACCATTATGTGCAGACACCAAACTGAACATCTGCTAAGTTCTGATGGAGGATGAACATAGTAAGCAGGTCAAGCATTTACCCATCTATGCCATACGAATTCAGTATGGGAGAGAGTCTGGCATCAATGGGTTTGAATCCATATGTGAAGATGAGAGCATGGCACGTGCATCTCCACTACTTTTACTATCTGCCTTCTAATTATGCAGAATCCCAGGGGAAAGCACACCTAATGTAAGCTTTTATCACCAATTCATGTCTCATCAGAGCCCTGACTAATCATAAATAACTGCCAAATGAACCTATACTAATGCCTTCCATCCCTAGCTACTTGAAACTCAAAAATACATGTCTTTCATCTACCATAAGTTCACTTACTGTGCTAAATCCAACTCTGTCCAGGTTTCAGATGCAAGTTGGGACTGTCCAAGTACGCCTTCTGAGGTCTACTCCTCAAACTGAACGAGCATATCTACTGTTGAAAGTAAGGCAAGCATGCTGGGGAATATTGTCTAAGTTCCCTAAAGTACTAAGCCAAACAAACATCATTCGGGACTTTTACTTTTGCTTTGACAGTGTGAAAACACAGTTAGTAACTTGTATGATGAGCAGTGTCATTAAGAAAGAGTACAGTACACAATGGCCCTCATTCTGACCTTGGCGGGCGGCGGAGGCCGCCAGCCAAAGTCCCGCCGTCAGGTTACCGTTCCGCGGTCGAAAGACCGCAGCGGTAATTCTGACTTTCCCGCTGGGCTGGCGGGCGGTCGCCTTCAGACCGCCAGCCAGCCCAGCGGGAAAGAGGCTTCCACGATGAAGCCGGCTCGGAATCGAGCCGGCGGAGTGGAAGCTGTGCGACGGGTGCAGTTGCACCCGTCGCGTATTTCACTGTCTGCGCAGCAGACAGTGAAATACATGTAGGGGCCCTCTTACGGGGGCCCCTGCAATGCCCATGCCAGTGGCATGGGCACTGCAGGGGCCCCCAGGGGCCCCGCGACCCCCCCTACCGCCATCCGGATCTCGGCGGTCCGACCGCCGGGATCTGGATGGCGGTAGGGGGGGTCGGAATCCCCGCGGCGGTGCAGCAAGCTGCGCCGCCGCGGAGGATTCAATGGGGCGGCGGTACACTGGCGGGACCCCGCCAGTGGTGCCGGTCCGACCGCGGCTTTACCGCCGCGGTCGGAATCCCCATTGGAGCACCGCCGGCCTGTCGGCGGTGCTCCTGACCGCCAGGGTCAGAATGACCACCAATATCTTGTATGATGATTGTTTTCACATCTTATACAAAAGATGTGAAAACAATCATCATACAAGCTACTGTGTCCTGTACCCCTTTTCAATAACATTGCCTGTCACCCTGTCACCAGGCAGGTCGCTCCCCCCATCTGCCACGCAGCCCCCTGTGGGTTGAACCTCCGTTGCCACTTTTGCCGCCTGACTACTCGCTCCCTTTTTTCTATTCCCCTGAGCTTGTGCTTCTGTGCCACTTGTTTTTTCCATTCTGTGCCCCTGTGTTTTGCTTTCTGTACCCCTGTGCTCTGTTGTCCCTCTCCCGCCGTCTTTTCCCGCCGTTTTTTCCCCGGGTTTTCCCCTGGGTTTTCCCCCGGGTTTTTCCCTTGCTGCTGAGCCCCTGCTGCCCCGCCCCCTTCACTCCCATTGGCCGCCCCGCTCCCACCTCCCAGCTGCTCCTCCCTCCCTCTGCCCTCATATGGAGGCCGCGAAGCGGGCGCGCATTGGATGCGCGCAGCGGGCGCGCCTAAGGCAAGCCCGTCTGCGCCCGTCCGCGCCTGGACCGCACCCAGCACCAGAACCCCTGGAACCCGCACCCCCCGCAACGCCAGACTGCAGTACGACGCAAGCAGCCTCCACGCACTCAACACCAGACGAGACCACCCCGCTACCGGGCCACCCCGAAACGCACCCAGGGGCCTTTTACCTGCCGGAACTGCAGATTCACCAGCATCCAACCCTCCACACCACCAGCCAGAGAACCCAACCACCTTCGCTGCATCCTCCTCAACACCCGCTCCGCACGCCATCGAACTTTGGGACCTCCTAGACTCCACTGCCCCTGACGTTGCCTTCCTGACGGAGACCTGGCTGAACGCCACCTCAGCACCAGACATTGCCATAGCCATCCCACAGGGCTACAAGATCTCCCGCAGAGACCGCACCAACGGAGTGGGAGGAGGAATCGCCATCATCCACAAAGACTCCATCAAAATCTCAACGAACACCGATGACACCCTCACCACCGCCGAGCACATGCACTTCCAGATCCACACCGACCCCAACACCACCCTCAGAGGAACTCTCATCTACAGACCTCCCGGACCCCGCCCACAGTTCAGTGACACCATCGCTGACCTCATCAGCACCCACGCCCTCGCTTCCACAGACTACATCCTCCTCGGGGACCTGAACTTCCACCTCGAGAACAACAACGACGCCAACTCCACCGCCCTGATCGACAACCTCGCCAACCTCGGACTCAAACAGCTAGTAACGACACCCACTTACGCCGCTGGACACACGCTTGACCCCATCTTCTCCGCAAGCCCCCACGTTTCCTTCAACCACACCACCGAACCACACTGGACCGACCACAGATGCGTCCACTTCACCTTCAGAAAACCCACCACACACCACCGCACCCAACAGCTTACACGCCGCTGCTGGGGCAAGGTCACAGGGGATCAACTGACTACCGCCCTCGCCCTGAGACCACCCACCGACCCCACCGACCCAGACACTGCCGCGACCAACCTCACACAGTGGATCAACGACTGCGCCAACACCCTCGCCCCTCTCAAGACCTTTACAACCAACCACACCAACAAGAAAGCCGCCTGGTTCACCGAGGACCTCCGGATCTCCAAGCACACCTGTCGGAAGCTGGAGAAGAAATGGCTCCACGACCGAACACCAGACAACCACACAGCCCTCAAGAGCGCCACCCGCAGACATCACCAACTCATCAGGACCGCCAAGAAGACCGCCTTCAAGGACCGCCTAGACAACAACGCACACAACACCAAAGAGCTCTTCAGCATCGTGAAAGAACTCTCCAACCCCAGCTCCATCACCAACGACATCCCGCCATCTCAAGACCTGTGCGACTTCCTGGCCACCTTCTTCCACCGCAAGATCACTGACATCCACAACAGCTTCAACCCCGACCCCACCTCACCCACCACCGAGTCCACCACCCCTGCGACTACCACTCGCACCAGTCGCCTGACCGTCTGGTCCAGCATCAGCGACGAAGACACCATCAAAACCATGAACTCCATCCACTCCGGATCCCCATCGGACCCCTGCCCTCACCACGTCTTCAACAAAGCCAGCGCAGCCATCGCGCCCCACCTCCGGAAAACAATCAACTGTTCCTTCGAGACAGCAACCTTCCCAGAAAGCTGGAAGCACGCCGAGATCAACGCCCTTCTGAAGAAGCCCAAGGCGGACCCCAAGGACCTCAAGAACTTCCGTCCCATCTCCCTGCTCCCTTTCCCGGCAAAAGTGACCGAGAAGATTGTCAACAAACAGCTGACCCGCTACCTCGAAGTCAACAACATCCTGGACCCGTCCCAATCTGGTTTTCGCAGTAACCACAGCACCGAGACCGCCCTCATCGCCGTCACTGACGACATCCGGACCCTGATGGACAAAGGAGAAACAGCTGCCCTCATCCTCCTGGACCTATCAGCAGCCTTTGACACGGTCTGCCACCGCACCCTATCAGCACGCCTCCATGACGCCGGTATCCAAGAGAAGGCCCTGGCCTGGACCACATCCTTCCTCTCCGGCAGAACCCAGAGCGTCCGCCTCCCACCCTTCCGCTCCAAAACCACTGAGATCATCTGCGGCGTCCCACAGGGATCCTCCCTCAGCCCGACACTGTTCAATATCTACATGACCCCCCTCGCCCACGTCGCACGACAACACAACCTCAACATCATCTCCTACGCCGACGACACCCAGCTGATCATATCCCTCACCGAAGATCCCGACACCGCCAAAGCTAACCTCCACCGAGGAATGAAGGCCATAGCCGACTGGATGAAGGACAGCAGACTGAAGCTGAACTCAGACAAGACGGAGGTCCTCATTCTCGGACCCACCCCATCAGCCTGGGACGACTCTTGGTGGCCCACGTCACTAGGCACAGCCCCGGAACCCACGGACCACGCACGCAACCTGGGGGTCATCCTCGACTCCACTCTCTCCATGACCAGGCAAGTCAACGCCGTCTCCGCGTCCTGCTTCAACACCCTCTGTATGCTCCGCAGGATCTTCAAATGGATCCCCCTTGACACGAGAAAAACCGTTACCCAGGCCCTCATCACCAACAGACTCGACTACGGGAACGCCCTCTACTCAGGAACTACAAACAAGCTCCTGAGATGACTCCAACGCATCCAGAACGCCTCGGCCCGACTCATCCTCAATGTCCCCCGCCGCAGCCACATCATACTCCACCTGAGAGGCCTGCACTGGCTCCCCATCAACAAAAGGATCACCTTCAAGCTCTTGATCCATGCACACAAAGCACTGCACAACACCGGTCCCACCTACCTCAACAACCGACTCAGCTTCCACACCCCCACCCGAAGCCTCCGCTCAGCCAACCTCGCCCTCGCCACAGTCCCCCGCATCAGAAAAACCACCGCCGGCGGCAGATCCTTCTCCTACCTCGCCGCCAAGACCTGGAACACTCTCCCCACCATCCTACGACAGACCCAGGACCTGCTGGCCTTCAGAAGACTCCTCAAGACCTGGCTCTTCGACCAGTAGCACCCCCCCTCCCCAGCACCTGGAGACCCTTGCGGGTATGTAGCGCGCTTTACAAATGCAGTGATTGATTGATTGATTGCCTACGATGCAAGTTACTAATTGAGTTTGCCCACTTTCAAAGCAATTACAAATGTTGGTGTATAAGTCCAACAGGACATTTGCTTGGCTTATTACAGTTACTCTGGTTCTCGTGGACAATCTGGGTTGTTCTTGTATAGTATACATACATTCACTAACAAGCACTTTAAAATCCAGTCAAGCTTTTAACATTTTACCACACAGTGTACTCCGTTACAATGTGGCATATATTCTGTCCACCAGTATGTGCTGTGTGGGTACTATAATGCACTTGTCAATCGATGAACAGAACACCTAATACGTTTTGACAGTGGATAAAGGTGTCAACCATGCCATAAGGAAGGCCACTGTTTTCTTAAGAAGAGGAACTAAAATTCTGCAGGTGCTTGCCTAGTGAAGTAGTGGCCCATGGACCGCAGGTATTCATGCACAGCCATTGAAAGGTTTTCCTAATGGCAGCTCCATCTTAGTCAATTTCCCAGGACTTCACTTTTGTATGATACAACATAAAACAAATAGGAAAACAAAGGGCTGGCTGAGATGAGCACTGGGGCACTGAACACAACTCTCCTGCCTCTTTCCCTGCTTTGACCAGACTTTACAACAACAACATGGTTGAGCCTTTTTAGGTGTTTTAGGAATGTGATCAGCAAAATATCGCAACTGCAGCCTTGCCACGTCCTCCAGAACAAATGAAGTGGAGGTTGCAGCTTCTGTAGCAGTGAGACAGAAAACTGAAAATCAACGAAAGACGTGAGTCTTCCTGTGGTTGTCAGACAATAAACAACATCAGCATTGTATGTTGCCATTTGGATCAGGAGGGTATAAAATTACTTGTACCAATTTATAACTCGCATTGTATGCCTGAAGAAGCTGGACGTTCTTATCCACTGCACCCATGTACTTGTTGCAATCAAGTATACAGGTGGTTTTGTGAACTTCGGCCACCTGACCCCAAACTGTGATGGGTAAGTGCTCTCATCATGAATTGTCGTGAGCATGTACACATCACACCTGTCCAAGAACTTGACTGCAAGCAATTTGTTGGAATGCAAAGCAGTGCCCTGGGATTTCAGGAGCTTCTTACAAACAAGCTCCTGCTGAAGTCCTTTGAGGCAACAACAAACTGTACCACAGGCCACAGTGCCAGCTTTGTACCCATGTAAAGAAAATGTCCACATAAAAGTTATAACTTTTATAAAGGAGTGCTGGATAAGCTCTCATACAAATGTTCCTGTGACTCCTAGCGTAGGAGGGCACCTACTGGGTTTGGAGTGAAGTCATTCCCTGTATATGCTCTCACACAGCAGGTATAGCTTGATGCCATAGAAGCACTGTTGCTTCCAATGTACCGCCTGAACAGCAGGTATACTTTGTACAGGATCAAGGACTCATCAATGTCTATATTCCTCCAGGAGTATAAATATCTAGAAACCTGGCAGACAAATGTTCCATGACAGGCCAAATTGTGAACAACCTGTAATGGTCTAAATGGTCATGGGGCAATGCAGGAGAATTGTCATTGAAATGGATCATGCGCTGGAATAGCAAACACTGATGTCTGCTCAAGTGTGATGCGAAGATGGGGGTTGCCCAAATAATGCAAGTAGACAAGTAGGGCTACAAGGCTGGTTTCTGCACTAACTCTAATGCTGATGTCACAGATGGGTGGGAGGGAATACAGGAGAGATGGGGAAGCTATTCTGCACTCTCCCCCTGGAAAACAAATCCTTCAGTGCATTACACAGGAGGATTAAAAAAATCCTCCAGTGCATTACACCGGAGGATCCTTTAAAGCCATCCCCAGTGACAGCTAATGCCCGTCAGATGCACCAGGGAAGGTGTACATGTGACAGCCATCACATGTACCTAAGAGGTTAATGTTAATCATGCGGTTCAGGCTTTGGAATCACCCTGTAAATAATTACACACCTGGTCCTATTGGCAAGTTGAATTGATCATAATAAAGGATATTCTCCTAGTAAATGTTTGAAAGGATAGTGATCAGTGTTTAAATCTTAAGCTATAGAAACCACATCAGAGACAGCCTTAAAACATAAGATGAAGCCTTATCTTATTTTATCTCTGTGTTAACACACTTAGATGACAGAGACACATCTTCTTTCTAGTGTATAAAATGATGTGTGTTATTCCCAATTTGGAATTATGACAAAGGCAATTTGAAATGTGTTCAATATTATGTCAAGGCTCATTTTGAATAAAAAATATACCAAATTTGAAAGGTTATTTGACCAGCACACATTTCTAAGTTAAACTACACATTACCATGGCCTATCATAAGTTTTACATTTTTTCAAATGTTTTAAATATTTTGTCATTGCAGTGAAACATTGATACAGTAGTCTAATAAGAGAGTTCCATTGTCACTGTCATACATAGAAGAACCAATAAACGCTTGTTTTCCTCTAGCAAGAGGTCATCCTTTCATATATTAATGATTTCCTAAGCTCCCAAATCATCCTCTAATGATGATGGTTGCAGACAGCAAAATGTGCCTTTCGACTTTCATACATACTGCTGCTGATGCCTGCAGTAAAAGAGCAATTACTACTTCCAAATTACTAGACCAAAAGTATGAAAATTTGTTTTTCTGTCATTTTTAAGTTAAAAAATTAATATAGACACTACTATTTTAATTTTGTTACTACCTTGATATGTTTTTCAAAATTGCTATGCACATGCTCAAGTAATCCTGAGGTTTTAAATGGAAATACATAAAAATATATGCCTTTCTCCCAAATAAAAGTTTTATGGAGGTGAGCAATGTAGATACTTCACAAAGCATCATTGTAATTGGAACAATAGTAATTGTAAAACAAAACATTTAACAGCAAGATAACAAATTACATAGTGTTACAATAAGTATCCTTATTACATGACTACAAGCTTTAAAAATGTATGATTTTCACATTAAGCAAAAGTCTTTACATTTGATCCTGATTCTGCTAGTTATGATATACATGAAATATATGACCTCCTCTGCATATAGCCACCTTGGTACATATGATAAACTGCTCTACGTATGACACATTGCTGAAAATACGCATGCTCTACATTGTTTTTATTGTTTGAGACTAGAATAAACGTCATATATGTATTACTATTTTATGTATTTTTTCAATAAAATAATTAAAATATTTAAAAATGCCATTCATTGTACAAATGGGAGTATAAACAAAGTGGCCATCCCTACTGATTTGTATCTTCACAAACATTGTCCTCCTGACAGAGTCATAATTTTGAAATGCTGCTGTAAAATATGTGTCTATTTAATCACAGCTTTTGAGTGTTTGCTTTGTCCAGTGCTTCTGTCTCACCTTGTCCCCACATAAAGAAAATGTATTTGTACATCATGGAAAGAGTTCACACTTGTTATGCCATACAATGGAATATGGAAGAGAATGCATAAAATATGATTAAAGCTGCTTAACTTTTTGAGAGCTACTGACATGAGTCCTGAGTTCCCTGTTAACTTCTTGGTCACACTGGGCATCGCTGTGTAAAATTGGTCTTTTTCTGTGTAATATTCTGTAGGCTGTAGAAACACTGTTGGTTATAGAAGCCTGTTGTTGTGTCATGTTTCACGTTGGTGTTTATGCTTGTGAAGGGGGAAAATATGTGGTTGCAAGTAATGAGTAGTGTTTTTAAATATATATTTAAGGTTGACACATTGTAAAATTCAATTTGGTACCTTTCTGTAGGATGTTTTGTACCTAATCACTGGATGTACATGCTGTGACATGTGAATTTGTGACGCGTGAGTACCTTGTCATGTTGTGTGATGTTTGTTTTGGAATAAGGTGTAAGACACATCATGCAGGATTTTGATGTATAATTATGGTGGATGTGCAGGCCTCTGTTTTCTTGAGTTGTGAGGATGTGGGGGGATTCCATTACCCTGTTTTATGATTATGGTTACATGGGATAGTGCATTACTGTTTCCATTTCTTTCAAATTGATTTGATGACTTTACATAAACCAGTAAAGCCCCTGTTTGAAGAGTCACATGCCCATTATGCCACTAAGGTTGCCCCCACCAGGAATATGTTTGTGTGGTCCATACCATTTGGGGTATACATATTTCTTGTGCTGCAGATCTTTTGTCACCAGGTCCCACTGCTGCCATGTCATTGTAAGTCTTCAAATCTCTCTTCAAACTTCTGCAGTTTGCCTTGATTGCTTTCTATTGCAATACTGAAACAGCGACGTTTACTGCATGAGTTAATTTGTTCTATTTTAGAGAATATGGAAGGTCCATTTGTCCATTTTCTACTGGTTTTTGTGATTGTTTCAGATTTTTGTTTTTCAATTCTTTTCTATTTTTCATTGTGCATGGTGTTTGTATTTTATATATGCTGCTGGCCAGACTGTAGTATATTTATTTATTTGGCATTTAGTTTTTTTTAATTCATTTCACTTTTAGTGAGGATGGTAGAACGTTTAATGTAGTATAATCTAGTTGGGTTTCCTTTGCATGTGAAGTCTATTCTCCAGGGATAATGGTTCATCAAAGTTCCCCCTTATCTATTAGAGCTATGCCAACTGAAAGAATAGCTGAGAAGAATTTGAGCTGGGTTGCCATGGATGGAGTCTACTCAGTTCTTCCTCCATAATCTGGTGTGTTGCCGGTTGTTCTGTACATAGAACATTTCACTCCTGCTTATTATTTGAACTTCTTGGTGGAAAATGGGATTCTTGGTGAGAAGTTTGTTCAAGTCAACCTAAATGCAAAGCAGTACTCAAGGCAGAACAGTGGCAGAGTACTGCCCCTTTCCAGAGTGCAGCTGTGGACTCCAACCAGTGATCCACATGGAAGATAGTTTGGGGCCCCCACCTTCTCATAGGTATTGCTTAAAGTTATTCTTTGCCCTAGTAGTAGTATGGAGACCCATTATGGTGAACTCTATTGTTGCTGCTTCCATGAGTAGAGAACATTTTCTGTTGCTGCAGCTTATGCTGCATTTTAAGGACAACCCACAGGTCCTTCCCAAGGATCATCACAATAGTGATTGCCCTTTTGAGATATGACCCTTGATGGACCACTTTGCAATCTGATTTACTGAAGTGTAGAACCCTGGACAGAATATAGCTGTGAATGAGCCTTAGCTTTGGAGCAAGACATGGCTGCTTTGTAGGTAGGACTTCTGCAGAAAACTTGCTCTGCATGGCATTAAGTTGTATACGAGTTGTATGGTGTAAAAGCTCTACTCATTACATTGAACGTTTTTGAGCCTATAATGAGAATACTATAGCATTTCATCCGGGTTGCACTTAGTCCTTAGAAAACATTTAAAAGAACAGTTCTGTGAGTTGTGAGGAACTGCTTGCCATCACCTTCTTTGAGGGAAGGCACGTCCACCTTCTAAATAGCATTCTGACAAGGCAGCTTCACCTGCCTCTTTTCAAGGTCAGATGGCTGAATTGCAGAAATTACCAGATACTTCAGGAATATCATGTTGCACCACAGACATACATTTGTTATAAGAAATTTGCAGAAGTCTTGATACAAATGGCAACATTCAATGCATATCCTTGACTTTGAGAAGTCAGTTATTGGCAATCTTATTTTGGTTGATGGTGGAGATGCACACATAGACCTGTAGGTGACCATTTTCATAACTTCACCCTCCATCAGAGAAGAAGTACCCACCTTATTTGTAGTATGAGGTTTGTGTCAGAAAGGGAATCAGACAAGAGACAAGGTACTTCTCTCCTCAGTGCTGATCAATTTCAGGTGTATGTCACTCTAAATGTTTAAATTTATACAACTGAAAGGGACATTTTCACAGACTCTTTGAGAAAGGATGATTTACATGGGTGCTTATTGATCTTTATCTTTTATGGAACTTGCTTTGTTTTCATTGTTCCTTTTAAGGTGTGTATCTTGCTTAGTTGGAGTGACTAAGTATGAGAATTAGTTTTGCATGCATTTATTTCATATGTGTGGTCATAATGATTTTGACTGTAAAATACTGTCTGGATGACATTGGATGTAGAACAAGAAACATGGCTGAGGGGAGGATTGGATACCGTGAATGGCTTTGAGAGATTGGCATTGAGGTTTGGGGAACTGCAATTGTGTGCCTAGAGGCAGTGTTTTATTTCCTTGTATAGTTTTTTGCTTATGTTGCAAGTGGTAATGATAAGTGACCAGTATGGTAGTCGGAGTGTATGTTGATATGCACTGTGTGATGGGAAAGTGTTAAATGGTACAGTGTGCTCTCTAGATAACTAGTGACGTGGATCTGTGATGGATGTCAGGGTGCATTGTGGGTGAACTGTCCCAAAATGTTTGAAAGGGCAGTAGTATGGTTAATGCTAAGCCATGGCATTACTGCTCACATGTTTGTGATCCAAGAGTCAAACCAACCTTTCAGAAAGATTGGCTATATGTAGTTGTTACTTAAGTGTGTTTTTGTTATGAGTGCCATCAGTATTCTTCTGTAATGCACGAAGCATTCCTTTGGCTCAAAAGTATGTCAAACATATCTTTCTTATTTACCTTTTTTTTCTAGCAAAATTAATAAGCACTGCTTACTTACACTGCTGCC
Organism: Pleurodeles waltl; assembly: GCF_031143425.1. Classification (NCBI taxonomy): domain Eukaryota; kingdom Metazoa; phylum Chordata; class Amphibia; order Caudata; family Salamandridae; genus Pleurodeles; species Pleurodeles waltl. Next base: position 630,352,065 of record NC_090439.1, read on the forward strand.
TTTGAGGTGCGCACTCTAATTATCATTGCATTCCATTTGCAGATTTGTCACAAAAGAAATGGCACAGATTTAGACCTTCTCCCATTATAAATAATGGAAAATTAGACTGTGGAAATGGCAACAAATATGCTTTTACAAAGTCAACACTTTGAATTGTTGGATTGGTGGCACATTGAGGAAAAGAGATAGGTGACACTCAGGAAACCCTACCTTTCCAAGGTACATATGTGAGTTGGAGACTCTATGGAGACTTGGGTATTGTAGCATACCTTGAAATCAGCACATTTCTTTACCTAGCATTTCTTCTTTATTTACTTCAAAACTATGACTAAAAACATGAACTGTCAAACCTCAAGCTTTGGCTAAAAACACACATTTTCCCTACATTTCTATGAAGGACTGTTCTGATCCTGAGTGGAGCCACAAATTTCATGCCATCCAGCATGCTCCAAATCTCTCAATAAAAATGGTACATGGAGGAATGGGGGTTCCTCAACGGCACTCCCATTGATCCTGGTTTGATCCATTCCTGTCACAGACTCTAGACCCTGCAACACACATAGGGTAGCATTATTTTGTGGATCCCTTCAAATTTGTGAAATTCATGTCACAGAAGTGCAAGGAAAATGTGTGATTTTGGGCAATGAGATTTGCAGGGCATCATGAGTAAGAAAAGGTCATAGGATTCATAGAAGGCTCACTACCATGGACTCTCCCAGATGTCTAGATGTTGAAAATGTCTGGATATGATGTGTTTCCCTTGGTGGCCGTGCAGCCTGGGGCCCAAATGCCATCACTACCCCTATTACCGATGTTCCATGTTTCATTTTGCTGCCTTTTGTGTTCTAGTTGCCAAGCGTAGTCAAAAAAGAGGGGTTCTGTTTGTATTTAGACCAGTAGGGGAATGGCGGGTGATAGAAAAATGTTGACTTCCCACACATTCTGGAACTTTCCTTCAGAAAAATGTGAGGAAAATGTGTGATGTTAGGCAACAGTAGGGCTTGCAGGGATTTGTAGGAAAAGAAATGTGGGATGCACCTAAGGATCACAACCCTGGTGTCCCCTGGGAGTCTAGTTTTCAAAATGTCTGGATTTATTTGGTTTCCCTTGGTGGCAGAGCATGCATCTCAATAGGTCAATAATTCTCTTTGGTAACTAGGAGGAAATTTGGATTAACTCCTACTCTGCCAGTCCATATGTGAAAACAATGGGCAAACACTGTATACCCCAGGTGGGCAGAAACACTGGTGGTGTTTTCAGGCTGGGGGACAGGTCGAACAGCAGGATAGGGCACTCACACACCATATTTCTTTTCTACAACAAAAATATATCACTGATTTCCAGTAGACTTCATGCCCACCAGGGAGCAGATTGAAAGTGAACTTCACCAATTTATCCCAGGCAGGCAAAAATACTAATGGACTTGTTATGGGGTGGAGGCATGTTACAGCTGGCATCCTTTGCATAGTTTCCCCTGTCTTTTTGTCTCTGCCTCCTGCATCCTTGACTGTGTGCTGGATTTTGCTTTAGCTGGTTTTAGTACTCTGGACACTCTACCACTTCTGATCAATACTACGAAAATTATGACTATGATTGTTTATCAATGATTGGCATATTAGGTCTATTGGCAAGTCCCTAGTAAAGGTCACTGTGTGTGCCCAGGGCTGGTAAACCAAATGCTATTAGTAGGCCTGCAACACTGATTGTGCTACCCACCTGAGTAGCCCTGCAAACCTGGCTCAGACTTGCCACTGTAGTGTCTGTTAGTGCAGTTTATCTGCCATGTCAACCTGGTAAGTGCACCCTCTTGCCAGGCCAAAACCTTCCCTTTTAGTACATTTAAGGCACCCCTAAGGTAGGTTCAATGTAGCCCCATGGGCAGGGTGTAGTATATGTGAAAGAAGGAACAAGTATAGGTGTGTTTTTTACACATCCTAATAGTGAAATACTACTATATTCATGTCTCACTATTTCAAGGCCTGTCTCTCCCATAGGTTTTCAATGGAGCTGCCTTGCAAGACCTTATAAATGTAGCTTTCAATTGGGAAGGGATAGCAATTTGGAGTTTGGGTTAACTGAACTCAGAATTCAAAGATTCATCTTTTAGTGAAGGTGGGTTTAAATTGTGTTTGAAAATCCCACTTTCAGAAAGTGGGCATTTTCTTGCATTGCCAGTCTGTGTCTCTGCCTGCCTGTGGAATCAATGTCTGGTTTAGACTAACAGGGGCTAACCATGCATATACTCTAGAAAGTCACATAAAGGGAGATGAGGTGTGTCCTGCATATCCTACTGGCCCATCATCTGGCTGATGGGTCTTCCTAAGCTAATGTGGTGGGATGAGTTGTCACTGACACCAGGCTAGGGCTGTTCTCACAATGCTGTCTCTACCCCTCTGGAGTGCGTCTGAAGCCAGGACAGGGAAAGGCAGGATCTTATGAACAACAAAGACTTTCCTTTGAAGTATGCCTACTTCACAGGCCAAATGGTTTATAAGTATTGGACCTAAATTCCCAGACTTTTGGAACACTCTGAATCAAGAGAAGAAGTGCTAAAGAGCTATAAGGATGAATACTACCCATTTACTGTGTGTTGCTTTGTTAGGTTGGCCTGATGTTTGTGTTTCTGCTTTAGAGAGGTCAAGATCCTGCTTGTGAAGGTTCTCCATGGGCTTGTGTGTGCTTGCCTCCTGTTGGAAGTCTCAGGGACAGAAAAGACTTCACCTGCAGCACCCCTGAACTCCACTTCTGGGAGTTCTGACCTGCTAAGTGGTGCCCATTTCAGTTCTGGGCCCTTTGTGGTTGTCCCTTCTGCAACGAACTACAAAATTGATGCATTGCCTCTCCAGTGCCTGTCTTTCTGATGCAGCACCGCCATGTGGGAGAAATCTCTACACATCACTGCTGTGCGGCTGAAGAAATTGACATAGCGCCTGTGCAGGAAACAAAAAACACTGCTACCTGAATCCAGCACACTGTGTCTCTGATGCCTGAGACCCCAACACTGACTCCGATGAAGGCCCTGCTGCATGGCTGAAATAATCAACACATCAGTAGACAACAGCTGAGGAAATCGACAAAGACCCTGTTTGCCATCACTGCATCAACCTTCAGGGCATCCTGATATCCATGCATCACACCAGTGTACCCAAGTTTCCATCTCAGTGTGTTGAGAGGAACCAGCTCAGAACTCAATGCCTCACTTCCCCTTACAGTCTATATTTGACGCCACACTTCTCCTGAGTGTAGCAGAACTGACGCATTGCCTCCTCGTGGACTATGAACTGACACATCCCTGTGCTTTTCAACACTTTCTTCCTTTGCCGCTGTTTCTGCCTTGGATTGTGACACACCCAAAGGTACTGTGTGTAACATCCCTGCTTCTATAGAGTTCTATGGACAGAATTGCTTAAACCTTTAAAGAGTCGTATTTTTAGTTCTATATGTTAGATTTTTTATTGTTCTGGTCTTAGTTAGTTTAGATAAAGATTGTTTAGTTTCTAAACTGGTGCTGTGTTCATTTGTAGTGTTTCCACTTTGTTACTGTGTATGTTATATACAACTGCTTTACACATTGCCTCTGAGATAGGCCTGACTGCTCGTGCCAAGCTACCAAGGGGGTGAGCATGGGTTATCTTAGTTGTATAATCTATATACCCTGACTAGAAGGAAGGGTCCCTACTTGGACAGAGTGCAAGCTGCTGCCAACTTGAGATTCCCCATTTCTACCAAGACGCACCCCAGTGCCTGGATGGTCATCTTTTTCACCCCTTCCTTTTCTTAATGCATATTTTCCCAGGTGGTCTGTTTGGCTTTCGGGCCCCCAGTTGACATATTGGGGGTGAAAGCCTCAAACCTGCCCGTGGATGGGCAAAAAGATTTCTGGGCCCCAAGTAGGCGAAACTCAGGTCCATGCCCCAGGGGTGGCAACTTCCCACACACCAACTAAAAACAGTACAGCTACCATTCCCTGTTGTCTAGTGGCCTTGTCAAGTGGACTTTCTACCACTGGAGGACAGATTGAGGGTAAACACCCCTTACCCCTTCCCTAGTTTGTCTCAAGACAGGAGAGCACCAGCCCATTTTATGAGGGCTGCCCTCACTAAAATAAATATTTGGCTTTACAGTCCGCTGGTGAATGCACCTATCCTCCTTCCGCGAGGTTAGAAAGACTATTTAGTCCCAGGACTAGGGGGGTAAAG